>NC_082732.1:32688229-32994416 GCF_030144855.1 Hypanus sabinus | reverse complement strand
AACATATCTGGATATATCTGCGGCCCATGAATACAAGGGCTGATTCTCAAATCCCATTTCCTGATCTTGTTCAAATGGTATATCTCAGTGCATTGGTATTGATTTGATCCTGGATTACCCATATATGGGAAGCTTACATAATCAGATCTCTGAATAGCAGTCTGATGGAAAGTCAATCACAATTTATAGTTTTTTAAACACTATCATTTAACTCTATTAATCTTCATGTCTGTATAAATATCAGATGGCGTCAGGAAATCATATACTCCAGCTGGAGTATTGGGTTCTTCTCTACATGCCAAAACACGTCAGTAATCATGTGGAGACCTCCATGTACTGAACTGTACTACCCATGAATGAAAATCAAATAGAAGAGTTATTTTCAAAGTGAAGCATAGCATTTGGATTTCAAACACCAGTTTCTGGACACAACAAAGAGATTTCTCCATCTTTGACATGACTAAACAGGTTTAACTTAGTTTATACTTTAAACAAATAGATTTGAAACCCTGTCTAAACCGATTTTCATCTTTTTGTGTCAAAGCTATACCTGTATCATGTACAGTAGACTTTATGGTAAAGTGCACATAGCTAAATTGAAACCTGAAAGCAAAACTTGAAACTCTTTGCAGTGAGAACAATGTGGTGATAAACCATACAGTGTAAAATTCCTGGATTTGTTTTTTGTTCATTTCAGCCAAATTTGTTGCAAAATATGAGAAAGAAAAGCCACATCATCCTGACTGATCACCAAATTATGATAAATTGGGAAGTAAATGTATGTTGGATGACATTGTATAAGAATAGATCTGTGCTGAGCTGATTCTCAAGGAACATTGAAGAATGAGGGGAGATTTGATAGAGGTATACAAAATAATAAACAGTATAGATAGGGTAAATTCCACTGAGGTTGGCTGAGATTAGAACCTGAGGAGGATCTTCTTCACTCAGAGAGTGGTGTGTGTGTGTGTCAAATGAGCTGCGAGCAGAAGTGGTAGATGTGGGTTCAATTACAACATTTTAAGGGAAGCTTCGATAAGTACCTGGATGGGAGTGGTATGGAGGACTATGGTCCAGGCGCAGAATGGGAATATGCAGAATAACAGTTTGCCGCAGAATAGCTGGACCAAAGGGCCTATTTGTGCTGTAGTTCTCTATGACTCTATGAATAGAGAGTTCATTATCCAGCACTGTGAAGCAAGCTCACTTTGTGAGGCGTCAGATTCACATTCATTCATCAGCTCCTGCAAATGTGAAGGGAAATATATTGGAAAAAAATAGCCTTATTACATAAAATAGGAGATTAACATAGAAGTTGGTTTTGTATTATAGGTTAAACACAAGATTCTGCAGATGCTGGAAATCTTGAGCAACACAGACAAAATGCTGAAGGAACTCAGCAGGATAGGCAGCGTCTATGGACAGAAATTTGATTTCCCATTCCCATACCAACTTTGCTGTCCATGGCCTCCTCTACTGCCACAATTAGGCAAAATACAGGTTGGAAGAGTAGCGCCTCATATTCCATCTGGGTAGCCTCCAAATTGATGGCAAATACATCAATTTCTCCAGTAATTTCTTTCCCCTCCCTTTTTCACTCTTTTGCCATTTCCTCTCACCACTTCTCTTCACATGCACAGCACTTCCATCTGGTTCCTCTCCTCCTTCCATTTCTTCAAAGGTCCACTGTCCTGTCCTGTTAGATTCCTTCTTCAGTTCTTCAGTGGGAATGTTATTGGAAGATATTCTAAGGGACCAGATATATAAGTATTTGAATAGACAGGGACTGATTAGGGATGGTCAACACACACAAAATGCTGGAGGAACTCGGCAGACCAGGCAGCATCTATGGGAAAAAAAGTACATTAGGCAAGGAGATGGTGAGAGAGGGAAAAGGGAATGGGAAATGGAGGGGAGGGGATATTGTCAGAAGTTTGAGAAATTGATGTACGTGCCATCAGATTGAAGTCTACCCAAACGGAATATAAAACGTTGTTCCTCCAACCTAAGTGTGGCCTGATCACGACAGTGTAGGAAGCCATGGATGGAGAGAGTCCATGGGTTTGTAATAGACATCAGTGGATAAGCTGTCTCTGGAGATAGAGTCAGTGCGAATTGAGAAAGGGAAGAGAGGTATTGAAAATGGACCAGGTGAATTTGAGGGCAGGGTGGAAGTTGGAGGCAAAGTGGATGAAGTCAACCATAATAGACCCCCGGGGTGTATTCCACCTGGGCCGGATGACTTACCCACCTTCAAACCTTTGAGCTTCCCAAGTACCTTCCCCCTAACTGTCCTTACTTCTGCCTCCTGACACTCTCAAACTTCCAGCGTACTGCTAGTGTTTTCCACGGTGAAGACAGATGCTAAATACTTATTTAGTTCATCCACCATTTCCTTGCCCCCATTACTACCTCTCCAGCATAATTTTCCAACAGCCTGATATCTACTCTCACCTCTCTTTTATTCTTTATATATTTGAAAAACCTTTTAGTATTCTCTGTGGTGTTATTGGCTAGGTTGCCTTCATATTTCATAATTTCCCTCCTTATGCTTTTTTAATTGCCTTCTGCTGATTTTTAAAAGTTTTGCAATCCTTTGACTTCCCTTGTCAGCCATGGTTGCATCATCCTGCCTTTAGAATACTACTACTTTTTTGTGATGTATCTATCCTGTACCTTCAGAATTTCTCCCAGAGCCTCCAGCCATGCCTGTTCTGCTGTCATCCCTGCTAGGGGCCCCATCCAATCAACTTTGGTCAGCTCCTCTTGCATGCCACTAGAATTCCCTTTACTCCATTGTAATACTGATACATCTGACTTTAGCTTCTCCCTCTCAAATTGCAGTGTGGTCTATCAAATCAAGAGAATGATTCCAGGAATTCCAGGTTACCGTACGATGGTCTGTACTCCCTGAAATTCAGAAGAATGAGGGGAGGATCTCAATGAATATTGAAAGACCTTGAAAAAGTGGAGGTGGAGAGGATGTTTCCTATGGTCAGAGAGTCTAGGACCAGAGGGCACAGCCTCAGAAAAGAGGGCCATCCATTTAGAACAGAGATAAGGAGAATTTATTTAGCCAGATAGTGGTGAATCTGTGAAATTCATTGCCACAGGTAGCTGTGTAGGCCAAGTCATTAGGTATATTTAAGGCAGCTGTTGATAGATTCTTGATTAGTCAGGGCATGAAGTGTTATGGGGAGAAGGCAGGAGATTGGGGCTGAGGGAAATGGATCAGCCATGATGAAACGGCGGGACAGACTCGATGGGCCAAATGGCCTAATTCTACTCCTATATCTTATGGTCTTGTATTATGATCACTACTTTCTAAGGGTTCCTTAACTTTAACCTCCCTAATCAAATCTAGTTCATTACACAACACCCAAATCAGAATAGCCTTTCGCCAAGTTGACTCAATTATAAGCTGTTCTAAAAAGCCATCTTTTTAAGAAATGTAAAGAAAAGGATCTGGCAGACACGGCATGCATTCAGCAAAGACAGGTTTCAATTGACAAACTTACTGGAGTTCTTTGAAGATATAATGAGCGCAGTGGATAGAGGGAAACAGATGGATGTTATTTACTTGGATTTCCAGAGAGTCTTCGATAAGGTGACACATAAAAGACTTATCCATAAGGATGCATAGAGTTGGGGATGATGGATTAGCATGGATAGAGAATTGGTTAACCAATAGAAAGCAGAGAATTGAGATACAACTCTGGTTGGCAATCAGTGGTGAACATTGTGACACTGGCATTATTGCTGGGCCCATGACTTCCAGGTTAACTATCTGGAAGAGGGGACTGAGTGTGGTGTATCTAAGTTTGCTGATGACACTAAATTGAGTGGAAAAACAAATTGTGTGGAGAATACGAAAAGTCTGCAGAGAGATATAGATAGGTTAAATGTGCAAAGGTCTGGCAGATGGTGTACAATGTTGGAAAATGCAAGGTCATTTACATTGGAAGGAAAAATGGAACATAAGATTGTTACTTAAATAGTAAAAGTTTGCAACATGCTTGGGAGTGCTTGTGCATGAATCGCTAAAGGTTGGTTTGCAGGTGCAGCAGGCTGTCAAGGCAAATGGAATGTTGGCCTTCATTGCTAGAGGGATTGAATTCAAGAGCAGGGAGGTCATGCTGCAACTATACAGGGTACTGGTGAGGCCGCACCTGGAGTACTGTGTGCAGTTCTGGTCTCCTTACTTGAGGAAGGATATATTGACCTTGGAGGCAATGCAGAGGAGGTTCACCAGGTTGATTCCAGAGATGACGGTGTTAGACTGTGAGGAGAGATTGAGTTGCCTAGGACTGTACTCAGAAGAATGAGAAGAGATCTTTTAGAAACATATAAAATGATGAAAGGGATAGATAGAGAGGCAGTTGTTTCCACTGGTAACCATATAACCATATAACAATCACAGCACGGAAACAGGCCATCTCGGCCCTCCTAGTCCATGCCGAACTCTTAATCTCACCTAGTACCACCTACCTGCACTCAGCCCATAACCCTCCAGTCCTTTCCTGTCCATATACCTATCCAATTTTACCTTAAATGACACAACTGAACTGGCCTCTACTACTTCTACAGGAAGCTCATTCCACACAGCTATCACTCTCTGAGTAAAGAAATACCCCCTCGTGTTTCCCTTAAACTTCTGCCCCCTAATTCTCAAATCATGTCCTCTCGTTTGAATCTCCCCTACTCTCAATGGAAACAGCCTATTCACGTCAACTCTATCTATCCCTCTCAAAATTTTAAATACCTCGATCAAATCCCCCCTCAACCTTCTACGCTCCAACGAATAGAGACCTAACTTGTTCAACCTTTCTCTGTAACTTAAGTGCTGAAACCCAGGTAACATCCTAGTAAATCGTCTCTGCACTCTCTCTAATTTATTGATATCTTTCCTATAATTCGGTGACCAGAACTGCACGCAATATTCCAAATTTGGCCTTACCAATGCCTTGTACAATTTTAACATTACATCCCAACTTCTGTACTCAATGCTTTGATTTATAAAGGCCAGCGTTCCAAAAGCCTTCTTCACCACTCTATCTACATGAGACTCCACCTTCAGGGAACTATGCACTGTTATTCCTAGATCTCTCTGTTCCTCTGCATTCCTCAATGCCCTACCATTTACCCTGTATGTTCTATTTGGATTATTCCTGCCAAAATGTAGAACCTCACACTTCTCAGCATTACACTCCATCTGAGATGAGACAAGAACTAGGGGACATAGCCTCAAGATTTGGCGGAGTAGATTTAGGATGAAGATGAGGAGGAACTGCTTTTCCCAAAGAGTGGTGAATCTGTGGAATTCTCCAATGAAGCAGTGGAGGCTACCTCAGTAAATATGTTTAAGACAAGGTTGATAGATTTTTGCATAGTAGGGGAATTAAGGGTTATGGGGAAAAGGCAGTTAGGTAGAGATGAGTCAATAGTCAGATCAGCCATGATCTTATTGAATGGCAGAGCAGGCTCAACAGGCCAGATGGCCTACTCCTGCTCCTATTTCTTATGGTTTTTTTGTCCTTATCTCATAGGCATTCTACAAATTCACTCTCTTGTGTCCCAGCACCAACCTGATTTTCCCAATCTACCTGGATATTGAAATTCCCAAGGCTATTGTAACATTGTCCTTTTGACATGTGTTTTCTACCTTCCATTGTAATTTGTAGGCCACATCTTGGCTACTATTTGGAGGCTTGTATATAACTCCATCAGGGTATTTTTACCCTTGCGGTTTCTTAAGTCTACCCACAAGGATTCTACATCTTCTGATCCTATGTCACCTCTAAGGATTCAATTTCATTTTTTTTTACCAACAGAGCCATCCCACCTCCTCTGCCTACTTGCCTATCCTTGTGTTGCAATGTGTATTCTTGAATGTTAAGCTCCCAACTATGATCTTTCAGCCACGACTCAATAATGCCCATAACGTCATACCTACAAAACTCTTCACTTTGCTATAACATCGTCTACTTTATTCTGCATACTGCATGTATTCAAATACACCTTCAGTCCTGTATTCATCACCCTATTTTGATTTTGTCCCTTTGTTAGACTGACTGCAATTTTGCCCTATCATTTGCCTATCCTTCCTGAAAGTCTCACTGCAGATTGCACCTAGTTGTATACTAATTGCCCGATCCTCAACCCTCAACTCTGGTTCCCATATCCCCCTGCCAAATTAGTTTAAACCCTCCCCAACAGCTCTAGCAAACCTGCCTTCAGGGATATTGATCCCCCTCGTGTTCAGAAGTAACCCATCTCTTTTGTATAGTTCATTTCTTCCTAGAAGAAATCCTAACGATTAAGAAAGCTGAAGCCCTGCCCCCTGCACCATTCATCATCCTTACATTCATCTGCTGAATCATCCTATCCTTACCCTCAATGGCTCATGGCATAGGCAGCAATCCAGAGATTACTATGATGAAGGTCATGCTTTTCAGTTTTCTGGCTAACTCCCTAAATTCTCTCTTCAGTACCTCCTCCCTTTTCCTACCTATGTCATTGGTGCCAATATTTACCAAGAATTATGACTGCTCACTCTCCCCTTTTATAATGCCATGGATACGATCCAAGATGTCCCTAACCCTGGCACCTGGGAGGCAACATACCATCTGGGTGTCTCTTACACATCCACACGTCTACTTGAGGACCCGAGTTATAGAGAAAGGTTGAATATGTTAGGACTTTGTTCCCTAGAACGTATAAGATTGAGCAGAGATTTGATAGGGGTATATAAACTTATGAGGTCTATAGATAGGGCAAGTGCAAGTAGGCTTTTTCCATAGGCTTAGGTTGGATGACACTACAACTGGAGGTCATGGGTTAAGAGTGAAAGGTGAAATGTTTAAGGGGAACAGGAGAGGAAATTTCTTCACTCAGAGGGTGGTGAGAGTGTGGAATGAGTTGCCAGCGCAAGTTATGGATGCAGAGTCAATTTCAATATTTAAGAGAAATTTGGATAAGTACATGGATGGGAGAGGTATGGAGGGCTATGGTCCAGGTGCAGGTCAATGGTTCAGTACAAACCAGATGGGCCAAAGGGCTTGTTTCTATGCTGTAATGTTCTATGACTTTACCATTTTCCATCTATCACATCTCAGTTGTTAATTCATTTCTCCTTCCCACCCACCACCATCGCCTCACCTGGTCTCTCCTATCACCTTGTACTCCTTCCCCTCCCCTACCTTCTTATTCTGGCTTCTGCCCCCTTCCTTTCCGGATATCCATCTGCTGTTAGAGAGGGAGTCTGTGAGTGGCCTATTGCTGTATGGCAGGCAGGATGACTTCTGCGTTCATGTGGTGTCTCTCTCTTTTGATGTTGTCAGAGGTTGTTACCGTGGTTCTGTGTTTATTGATTGAATTATTGCATTTATGGATTGTGGACTTTCTGAGACTTATGGTTTCAATATTCTGTGTTTTTGCCCATTCCTTTCCGTTTTATTGTGCGAGGGAAAGGGATTTTGGGGTTGATGTTCTTGTTGCATACTGTTATTTTTTTGTGGGGGGAGGGGTTGATCATCAGGCTGCCATCCTTTTTTGTGCAGAGGGTGGGTGGGTTTGATGTTTCTCTCAGAATGACTTTCATGGTTTTTCTTTGCATCATGGCTATCTGGAGAAGAGGAATCTCAGAGTTGTATATGGATACATACTTTGGTAATAAATGAACCTTTGATATCTCCAGCTGGTTTAATTGTTTACAAGTTGAACGATCTACAATGTTGAGTTTTTTACAGTAGAAACAACCCATTCCCAGTTTTTTACACTATATTGTAGAGGAAATCCAAGCACTGATCAGTTTATTTCACTGCCTCTCTATTTCACAGAAGTGTAATGATTATCAATACAGCCAACCTGGGTTCAATTCCCACCACTCCCTTTAAGGAGTTTGTGGTTCTCCCCGTGACCATGTGAGTTTCCTCCTGGTGCTCCAGTTTCCTCCCACAGTCCAAAGACATACCGGTTGGTAGGTTAGTTGGTCATTGTAAATTATCCCGTGATTAGTCTAGGATTAAATTGGGGGATCGCTGGGTGGCGTGGCTCTAAGGGCCAGAAGGATCTACTCCACGTTGTATCTCCATTATAAAAAAATCCAGTAATTTACCTATTTAATTCATGCACCATTGCACTATATGGATATTTATAAAATGTGTATAGAATTAAATGTGGGATTATCCAACTCCATCCGATAACTTGTGAAATTACTGTGGAAGAATGACAAATGAGGCATGATGAAGAAGTTCATGTGTTTTTAATTACTGCTTTCTATGTGTTATTTCTTTTTATAGTATTCACCACTGCTGAAGAAACTTTACTGTCAGATTGCAAAGACGTGTCCCATCCAAGTGAAACTGGCTTCGCCACCACCTCCGGGCAGTGTAGTGCGTGCAATGCCAGTTTATAAAAAGGCTGAACATGTGACTGAAGTGGTGAAACGTTGCCCCAATCATGAACTTGGCAGAGACTTCAATGATGGTGAGTGGATGTCCCTGAAATGCAATGCAATTTCTGTCTCCTTGTGCCTTTTCAGTGCTCTTCATGCACAAGATTTTGAAGTATAGATCGTGTTGGAGGTGTGGCAGACAGAATTTCTTTTTTGTACCTTAGTATCATAGTAACAATACAATTTTTCTTCCTATCTTTCCTTCCTAATGGCACTGACCCACTTTGTCTATGTACAGAAATGAATGATCCTACACTCAATTGGAGGGCCATGCCTAGAGAGGAAATAGGTTGTAGCTTTGCATGTTATAGATGCTCAGCCCGAGAGCACAGCATTGCTGATTTTAGCTTTCTTCTTTAATTTTGTGTTTTTACTTATCCAGTCATCGGAAGAGCCTAATTCTTTCATTCAGCTACCTTTGCCTGAAAAATATAGGGGCTAATCCCTTAAGAGTGTTAGCTGCATGTCCAAGTGAAATAATAGGCCATACCATACCATACCACCAACCAAGAGTGAGTCCCACAAACTTACTTCCAGTGGTAGGCACCCCCATCTCCAATGAACACAGCCCCAGGCTTTTCACCAAGCCAAGTTGTAGCCCACCATCTCTGGAGTGAGTAATTCTTGGGAGTGTAAAAATTAAATGGAGTATAACTTGCCTTAGATTAAAACTTGCTTGAGGCTAGGTGTTAGAGTTGAGCACCAAGCTAGCAACTCGACCTCGTAAAAACCAGACAAAAGTGCTAAAGAAATGGCAAGGTTGCCGCCCAATGCACCACAAGGCACAGAGAGGAATAGCAATTGTAGAAAAGAATGCTGACTGATCTATTAACGTGCTTTATTTATTTGTGCTTACTTTTTATCCTGTATTTGACATTCTACTGAAGATTAGCTGCCCCATATTAACTGGAAGCTATAAGCCCATTCTCTATACTCAATTATTAGCCCCCTTCAGCTCTTTTATCCTACCCTCCAAAAGATGGTGTATCCATTACATAACATCCAGTCCCTCCTATTACTACAAATAAACCTTAGACTCATATCAACTCCCTTGTGTGTGATACATTTCCCTATTCACATGCAAAGTTTCTCTCTGTTCTATCTAAACCAAATTTATATTTAACTATCTAAACTTCTTGTCACTTTATAAACCACATTGGCTAAAAAGAAATCAAAACAAAACTAACTTTAAAATTGTTGGGATAAGGGGCTGAGCTGAAAAATCAGGAATTGGGAATTTTTCTCCCCAGCTTCTTTCTTTGTCTTTGCCCAGATTTCCTCCGCTTCCTCTGCTTAGGGAGTCAGTCAGACAAGAAAGCAAATTGATCAGTGATGTAACCTGGATATGACTCTCCCTCTGATTCTCCTAACTGAGCTGTTGGACAATACTTGGGTGTGTTCACCCCAGCAGCACAGGTAACTCAGAATACATGGGGTTGTACATGTGACCCCCTATCTTCACGATTAAATATGAGAAAGTGGTTCAATTGCACTATATCCATAAATGGAGATGAAACAATTGCCGAGGCTTCACAATTCAGCCTTTGCAGAAATTACCCAATCAGTTTTTTTGCGCAATGGCAAGCCTTTACTGAAGAACAGTAATTTGCCATTTACATCTACACTCTGAAGAAAAGTTGCAGCCAGCTGTGTCTGCAAACTAAACGTTTATCTACTCCTCCTATCAGTCATCTGCAGATAAGGCTTTGTTATGATTACCATCTGTATTATATCTGCCAAACAGGTTGTGTAAGCTTTGTAAGCAGCCGTAGCACAGCTCATTGTACTACCAGTGTTTACCAAGGTTGGTAAAATCTACTTGCAAGCACAGTGTTAAAGTATCTCCAGTTGAAAGCTTCTTGCTGCATTTACTCTGTGGATATTGTAGTTCTGATCCTTTGTCCCTTCTGATCACACACATTGCAATAATGCAAGCATTGGTGAAAATTAATCATCCTGATGTCAGGCCCTGTTTTCCTAACAAACTTCTGGGATTCCCTAGATATGATAATACAGTACCAGTGCAAGAGAGATGAGAAAGGTTGGTAGTTTCATCTCCAATCTGCCCTGATTTTGCTAGGTAGCACGCCAATTGATCTCTGTATTTTTGGACTGGTGAAGGAAAAAATAAACCAGGGTCACACTGTGGTTGCAATCCATGAAGATAGGATCACACAAAAGTTTGTCTGTGGACAACCCGCCATCGATATCTGTCAAGAGACATGCACACAGAATTGCTGTGGGTGGGACAGATGAAGCTATAGTGCATTTATGGCTTTGTATTCCAACGTGAGGAGAGAAGGGGAAATTTTATCTTGGTTAGTACTGTCAATACTTTATTTATTCATATTTTATTAGAAATAGATGGGTCGCCATGGTAACATTGCAGCTAGCGTGATGCTATTACAGCCCAGGGCATCAGAGTTCAGACTTCAATGTAAGACTTCATCTGTAAGGAGTTTGTATGTCCTCCCCATGAACGCATAGGTTTCTTCCCACATTCCAAAGATGTACCAGCTACTAGATTAATTGGTCATTATAACTTGTCCTGTGATTATGTTACAGTTAAATAAGTGGGTTTGGTGGGTGATGTGGTTTGTTGGGCCAGAAAAGCTTATACCACATTGTATCTTTAAAGAAAATAAATAAAAAAATAAATATTAAAATGGAGTAAATTAGTCAATATCTAAGTCAAGTTTATTCTCATCTGCACAATTGAATTGACTTTATTTCTTAACATCCTTCACATACATGAGGAGGAAATATTTTTATGTTTCATCTCTGTCCAAATGTGCAATCTGTATTCATAGTAATTTATAATAAATAAAACAGTCAATGTAACATAGAAATACACTCAAATCAATATGGGTTAATCAGTCTGATGGCCTGGTGAAAGAAGCTGTCCTGGAGCCTGTTGGTCCTGGCTTTTATGCTGCGGTACCGCCTCCCAGATGGTAGCAGCTGGAATAGATTGTGGTTGGGGTGACTCAGGTCCCCAGTGATCCACAAGTAGATGTGTGCACAGGTGCAAAGTACAGCAGCATCACAGGCACTTAGCATTAGAGACAACGTTTACAAGAAAAACATAAATAATACAAAATTATGCAAGGAAGAACAGAATTAGAACAAAATTAATAACAGTCTTCACTATGAAAGTCACTCACAGTCTGCTGGAAGTCCATGAGTGTCAGTGGACAGAAGTGAGTGCAATTGCTATTACTAGGGAGAAGGTGCTTAGAAAACTAAAAAGTAGCCTGGTCACCTGGATCAGGTGGACTACATCCCAGTGTTCTGAAAAAGGTAGCTGAAGGGATTGTGGAGGCATTAGTAATGATCTGTCAAGAATCACTAAATTCTGGCATGGTTCGAGAGGGCTGGAAAATTACAGATGTCACTCCTCTCTTCAAGAAGGCTATGAAGTAGAAGGAAGCAAAATATAGGCTAGTTAGCCTGACTTCAGTGGTTGGAAAGATGTTGGAGTTGATTGTAAAGGATGTGGTTTTGGGGTACTTGGAGACACATGATAAACTCAGCATGATTTCCTTAAGAGAAAATCTTGCTTGAAAAATCTGTTTGAATTCTTTGAGGAAAGAACAAGCAGGATAAACAAAGGAGAATTGGTGGATGTTATTTACATGGATTTTCAGAAGTTTTTTGAGAAGGTGCTTAACAAGTTAAGAGCCCATGGTAATACAGGAAAGATACTAGCAGGGACAGTGCATTGGGTGATTGGTAGGAGGCAAGGATTGGGAATAAAGGGAGCCTTTCTGAATGGCTGCCGGTAACTTGTGGTGATCCACAGGGGTCTGTGTTGGGAGTGCTTCTTTTTACATTATATGTCAATAATTTAGATGAATGAATTGATGGCTTTGTGGCCAAGTTTGTGGACGATACGAAGACAGGTGGAGGGGCAAGTAATCCTGAGGAAGCAGGGAGGCTACAGAAGGACATGGACAGATTAGAAGAATGGGCAAAGAAGTGGCAAATGGAATACAGTGTTGGGAAGTGTATGGTCATGCACTTCGGTAGGAGGAATAAAAGCATAGTCTATTTCCTAAACAGGGAGAAAGTTTAAAAATCTGAGAGGCAAAGGGACTTGGGAGATCTCATAAAGGATTCCCTAAAGGTTAACTTGAGTCGGTATTGAGGAAGGCAAATACAATGTTAGCATTCAAGTCAAAAGAACTAGAATATAAAAGTGAGGATATAATGCTGAGACTTTACAAAGTATTTATGAGGCCTTGCTTGGAGTATTATTAGCAGTCTTGGGCCCCTTATTTAAGAAAGGATGTGCTGATTTTGAGGAGGTTCACGATAATAATTCCGGGAATGAAAGGGTTATTGTATGAGCAGCATTTGATGGCTCTGGGCCTTTACTCACTGGAATTTATAAGAATGAGGGGGGAATTTCATTGAAACCTATTAAATGTTGAAAGGCCTAGATAGAGTGGATATGGAGAACATATATCCTGTTGTGGGGGAGTCTAAGAATAGTCTCAGAATAGAGGGACATCCTTTTAGAATAGAGATAAAGAGGAATTTCTTTAGTCAGAGGGTGGTGAATCAGTGGACTTCATTGCCAAAGGCAGCTGTGGAGGCCAGATCATTGGTGTATTTAAGGCAGAAGCTGATAGGTTATTGATTAGTCAGGGTGGGAAAGGTTATGGTAATACAGTTATATTAATAGCAAAAGGATAGTGAGGGATAAAATTGGTCCCTTAGAGAATCAGAGTGGACAGCTATGTGTGGAGCCAAAAGAGATGGGAGAGATTTTGAGCAATTTCTTTTCTTTGGTATTCACTAAGGAGAAGGATGTTGAATTGTGTAAGATAAGGGAAACAAGTAGGGAAGTTATGGAAACTATGATGATTAAAGAGGAGGAAGTACTGGCATGTTTAACCATATAACCATATAACAATCACAGCACGGAAACAGGCCATCTCGGCCCTCCTAGTCCGTGCCGAACTCTTAATCTCACTAGTCCCACCTACCCGCGCTCAGCCCATAACCCTCCACTCCTTTCCTGTCCATATACCTATCCAATTTTACCTTAAATGACACAACTGAACTGGCCTCTACTACTTCTACAGGAAGCTCATTCCACACAGCTATCACTCTCTGAGTAAAGAAATACCCCCTCATGTTTCCCTTAAACTTCTGCCCCCTAACTCTCAAATCATGTCCTCTCGTTTGAATCTCCCCTACTCTCAATGGAAACAGCCTATTCACGTCAACTCTATCTATCCCTCTCAAAATTTTAAATATCTCGATCAAATCCCCCCTCAACCTTCTACGCTCCAATGAATTGAGACCTAACTTGTTCAACCTTTCTCTGTAACTTAAGTGCTGAAACCCAGGTAACATCCTAGTGAATCGTCTCTGCACTCTCTCTAATTTATTGATATCTTTCCTATAATTCGGTGACCAGAACTGCACGCAATATTCCAAATTTGGCCTTACCAATGCCTTGTACAATTTTAACATTACATCCCAACTTCTGTACTCAATGCTTTGATTTATAAAGGCCAGCGTTCCAAAAGCCTTCTTCACCACCCTATCTACATGAGACTCCACCTTCAGGGAACTATGCACTGTTATTCCTAGATCTCTCTGTTCCTCTGCATTCCTCGATGCCCTACCATTTACCCTGTATGTTCTATTTGGATTATTCCTGCCAAAGTGTAGAACCTCACACTTCTCAGCATTAAACTCCATCTGCCAACGTTCAGCCCATTCTTCTAACTGGCATAAATCTCCCTGCAAGCTTTGAAAACCCACCTCATTATCCACAACACCTCCTACCTTAGTATCATCGGCATACTTACTAATCCAATTTACCACCCCATCATCCAGATCATTTATGTATATTACAAACAACATTGTGCCCAAAACAGATCCCTCAGGCACCCCGCTAGTCCCGGCCTCCATCCCGATAAACAATTATCCACCACTACTCTCTGGCATCTCCCATCTAGCCACTGTTGAATCCATTTTATTACTCCAGCATTAATACCTAACGACTGAACCTTCTTAACTAACCTTCTATGTGGAACTTTGTCAAAGGCTTTGCTGAAGTCCATATAGACTACATCCACTGCCTTACCCTCGTCAACATTCCTCGTAACTTCTTCAAAAAATTCTATAAGGTTTGTCAAACATGACCTTCCACACACAAATCCATGCTGGCTACTCCTAATCAGATCCTGTCTATCCAGATAATTATTAATACTATCTCTAAGAATACTTTCCATTAATTTACCCACCACTGATGTCAAACTGACAGGTCTATAATTGCTAGGCTTACTTCTAGAACCCTTTTTAAACAATGGAACCACATGAGCAATACGCCAATCCTCCGGCACAATCCCCGTTTCTAGTGACATCTTAAAGATCTCCGTCAGAGCTCCTGCTATTTCTACACAAACTTCCCTCAAGGTCCTGGGGAATATCCTGTCAGGACCCGGAGATTTATCCACTTTTAAATTTATTAAAAGCGCCAGTACTTCCACCTCTTTAATTGTCATAGGTTCCATAACTTCCTTACTTGTTTCCCACACCTTACACAATTCAATATCCTTCTCCTTAGTGAATACCGAAGAGAAGAAATCGTTCAAAATCTCTCCCATTTCCCTCGGCTCCACACATAGCTGACCACTCTGATTCTCTAAGGGGCCAATTTTATCCCTCACTATCCTCTTGCTTTTAATATAACTATAGAAACCTTTCGGATTTACTTTCACCTTATTTGCCAAACCAACCTCGTATCTTCTTTTAGCTTTTCTAATCTCTTTCTTAAGATTCCTTTTACATTCTTTATATTCCTCGAGCAATTCCTTTACTCCATGCTGCCTATATCTATTGTAGACATCCCTCTTTTTCCACACCAAATTTCTAATATCCCTTGAAAACCATGGTGCTTTCAAACCTTTAACCTTTCCTTTCAACCTAACAGGAACATAAAGATTCTGTACCCTCATAATTTCACCCTTAAATGACCCCCATTTCTCTATTACATCCTTCCCATAAAACAACTTGACCCAATCCATTCTCTCTAAATCCCTTCGCATCTCCTCAAAGTTAGCCTTTCTCCAATCAAAAATCTCAACTCTAGGTCCTGTCCTGTCCTTCTCCATAATTATATTGAAGCTAATGCTATTGTGATCACTGGACCCGAAGTGCTCCCCAACACATACATCTGTCAGCTGACCTATCGCATTCCCTAACAGGAGATCCAACACTGCCCCATCTCTAGTCGCTACTTCTATGTATTGTTGCAAAAAACTATCCTGCACACATTTCACAAACTCTAAACCATCCAGCCCTTTTACAGAATGAGCTTCCCAGTCTACGTGTGGAAAATTAAAATCTCCCACAATCACCACCTTGTGTTTACTACAAATATCTGCTATCTCCTTACACATTTGCTCTTCCAACTCACGCTCCCCATTAGGTGGCCTATAATACACTCCTATCAGTGTTACTACACCCTTCCCATTCCTCAATTCCACCCAAATACCCTCCCTAGAGGAGCTCTCTAATCTATCCTTCCAAAGCACCGCCATAAGATTTTCTCGGACAAGCAATGCAACACCTCCTCCTCTGGCCCCTCCTACTCTATCACACCTGAAGCAACTAAATCCAGGAATATTTAGTTGCCAATCACACCCTTCCTGCAACCATGTTTCACTAATAGCTACAACATAATAATTCCAGGTATCAATCCACGCTTTAAGCTCATCCACCTTTCTTACAATGCTCCTAGCATTAAAATAGATACATTTAAGATACTCTCCACCCCCTCCTTTCTTCTCATCCCTAACAATGCATTCAAATTTATTATCCTTTTCTTTCTTCTTCCCTACATCTTCGGGCTGAGCGCATCCCTTCTCCATCACCTGCCATTCCTCCCTCACACACTGTCTATTTACTTGCTCTACTGGTGAACTAACCTCCTTTCCCATAGTTTCCTCAAATTGATTCCCGCCCCCCCCCCCATCTTACTAGTTTAAAGTCTGCCCTGTAGCCCTAGCAAACCTCCCCGCTAGGATATTGGACCCCCAGGATTCAAGTGTAACCAGTCATTCTTGAACAGGTCACACCTGCCCCAGAAGAGGTCCCAATGATCCAGAAACTTGAATCCCTGCCCCCTGCTCCAATCCCACAGCCACGCATTCATCCTCCACCTAATTCTATTCCTACTCTCACTGTCGCGTGGCACAGGCAGTAATCCCGAGATTACTACCTTTGCGGTCCTTCTTCTTAACTGCCTTCCTAACTCCCTATACTCTCGTTTCAGGACCTCTTCCCCTTTCCTACCTATGTCATTGGTACCTACATGTACCACGACCTCTGGCTCCTCACCCTCCCACTTCAGGATATCTTGGACGCGATCATAAACGTCCCGAACCCTGGCACCAGGGAGGCAAATTACCATCCGGGACTCCCGATCACCTCCACAGAACCGCCTGTCTGAACCCCTGACTATCGAGTCCCCTATTACTATGGACCTCTTTCTTCTATCCCTACCCTTCTGAGCTACAGGGCCGTCCTCTGTGCCGGAGGCCCGGCCACTGTCACTTCCACCAGGTAGGCTATCTCCCCCCAACAGTACTCAAACATGAGTACTTATTGTCAAGGGGTACAGCCACTGGGGTACTCTCTAGTACCTACCTCTTTCCCTTCCTGACCGTGACCCACCTATCTGCCTCCCGTGGCCCCGGAGTGACCACCTGCCTGTAACTCCTCTCTATCACCTCCTCACTCTCCCTGACCAGGCGAAGGTCATCGAGCTGCAGCTCCAGTTCCCTAACTCGGTCCCTCAGGAGCTGCAGTTCGGCGCACCTGGCGCAGGTGTGGACGTCCGGGAGGCTCGGAGACTCCGGGACCTCCCACATCCGACACCGAGAACAACAAGCTGCCCTCACACTCATACTTCCCAAATAACTAAAAATAACAAGAACTAAAAGATAAGTCTACTGTGCCCTCTTCTGCCTAAGCCCCCTGAGCCCAAGCCCTACACTCTGCTCCCGGCGCACTCCGCTGCCCACTTCTTAAGGCTGCGTTCTTTTTATATCTTCCCTCCTTCCCAGGCCTCCTCACGCGCCTGCGCAGTCCCGCCTCTCAGAACTCCGATCTGAGACGCAATTGGACAATTTGAAAATGGCCGCCGCCGCCGCACTTCCACTCAAAGCCTTGCTGTCCTCTTCCAAAAGAGGAAGGAATACAAAAAGTAGATAAATCTCTGGATCCTGACAGGATATTCCCTAGGACCTTGCGGGAAGTTAGTGTAGAAATAGCAGGGGCTCTGACAGAAATATTGCAAATGCCATTAGAAATGGGAATGGTACCGGAGGATTGGCGTATTGCTCATGTTGTTCCATTGTTTAGACAATAGACAATAGGTACAGAAGTAGACCATTCGGCCCTTCGAGCCTGCACCGCCATTTTGAGATCATGGCTGATCAATTACTATCAATACCCAGTTCCTGCCTTGTCCCCATATCCCTTGATTCCCCTATCCATAAGATACCTATCTAGCTCCTTCTTGAAAGCATCCAAAGAATTGGCCTCCCCTACCTTCTGAGCCAGTGCATTCCAGACCCCCACAACTCTCTGGGAGAAGAAGTTTTTTCTTAACTCTGTCCTAAATGACCTACCCCTTTTTCTCAAACCATGCCCTCTGGTACTGGACTCTCCCAGCATCTGGAACATATTTCCTGCCTCTATCTTGTCCAATCCCTTAATAATCTTATATGTTTCAATCAGATCCCCTCTCAATCTCTTTAATTCCAGCGTGTACAAGCCCAGTCTCTCTAAACTCTCTGTGTAAGACAGTCCAGACATCCAAGGAATTAACCTCGTGAATCTACGCTGCACTTCCTCTACAGCCAGGATGTCCTTCCTTAACCCTGGAGACCAAAACTGTACACAATACTCCAGGTGTGGTCTCACCAGGGCTCTGTACAAATGCAAGAGGATTTCCTTGCTCTTGTACTCAAATCCCTTTGTAATAAAGGCCACATTCCATTAGCCTTCTTCACTGCCTGCTGCACTTGCTCATTCACCTTCAGTGACTGATGAACAAAGACTCCGAGATCTCTTTGTATTTCTCCCTTACCCAATTCTACACCGTTCAGATTATAATCTGCCTTCCTGTTCTTACTCCCAAAGTGGATAACCTCACACTTATTCACATTAAACGCCATCTGCCAAGTATCTGCCCACTCACCCAGCCTTTCCAAGTCACCCTGAATTCTCCTAACATCCTCATCACATGTCACACTGCCACCCAGCTTAGTATCATCAGCAAATTTGCTGATGTTATTTTTTATGCCTTCATCCAAATCATTAACGTAAATGGTAAACAGCTGTGGTCCCAATACCGAGCCCTGTGGCACCCCACTAGTCACCACCTGCCATTCCGAGAAACACCCATTCACCGCTACCTTTTGCCAACCAGTTTTCTATCCATGTCAATGCCTTCCCCCTGATGCCCTGAGCTTTGATTTTACCCACCAATCTTCTATGTGGGACCTTATCAAATGCCTTCTGAAAAGGTACACTACATCCACTGGATCTCCCCCGTCTAACTCCCTGGTTACATCCTCAAAAAACTCCAATAGATTAGTCAAGCATGATTTACCCTTGGTAAATCCATGCTGGCTCGGCTCAATCCTATCACTGCTATCTAAATATGCCACTATTTCATCCTTAATAATGGACTCTAGCATCTTTCCCACCACCGATGTCAGGCTGACAGGTCAATAGTTCTCTGTTTTCTCCCTCCCTCCTTTTTTAAAAAGTGGGATAACATTAGCCATTCTCCAATCCTCAGGAACTGATCCTGAATCTAAGGAACATTGGAAAATGATTACCAATGCATCCGTAATTTCCAGGGCCACCTCCTTTAGTACCCTAGGGTGCAGACCATCTGGACCTGGGGATTTGTCAGCCTTCAGTCCTATCAGTCGTCTCATCACCGTTTCCTTCCGAATGTCAATCTGTTTCATTTCCTCTGTTACCCTATGTCCTATGTCCTTAAAAAGGGTTCTAAGAGTAAATCTAGCAACTATCCGCCTGTCAGTTTGACGTCAGTGGTAGGTAAATTAATGGAAAGTATTCTTAGAGATGGTATATATAATTACCTGGATAGACAGGGTCTGATTAGGAACAGTCAACATGGATTTGTGCGTGGAAGGTCATGTTTGACAAATCTTATTGAATTTTTTGAAGAGGTTACTAGGAAAGTTGATGAGGGTAAAGCAGTGGATGTTGTCTATATGGACTTCAGTAAGGCCTTTGACAAGGTTCCACATGGAAGGTTAGTTAGGAAGATTCAATCGTTAGGTATTAATATTGAAGTAGTGAAATGGATTCAACAGTGGCTGGATGGGAGATGCCAGAGAGTAGTGGTGAATAACTGTTTGTCAGGTTGGAGGCCAGTGACTAGTGGTGTGCCTCAGGGATCTGTACTGGGTCCAATGTTGTTTGTCATATACGTTAATGATCTGGATGATGGGATGGAAATTGGATTAGTGAGTATGCAAATAATACTGAGATAGGTGGCGTTGTGGATAATGAAGTATGTTTTCAAAGCTTGCAGAGAGATTTAAGCCAGTTAGAAGAGAGGGCTGAAAGATGGCAGATGGAGTTTAATGCTGATAAGTGTGAGGTGCTACATTTTGGTAGGACTAATCAAAATAGGACATACATGGTCAATGGTAGGGCATTGAAGAATGCAGTAGAACAGAATGATCTTGGAATAATTGTGCATAGTTCCCTGAAGGTGAAATCTCATGTAAATAGGGTGGTGAAGAAAGCTTTTGGTATGTTGGCCTTTATAAATCAGAGCACTGAGTATAGGAGTTGGGATGTAATGTTAAAATTGTACAAGGCATTGGTAAAGCCTAATTTGGAGTATTGCTTACAGTTCTGGTCACCGAATCATAGGAAAGATGTCAACAAAATAGAGAGCGTACAGAAGCGATTTACTAAAATGTTACCTGGGATTCAGCACCTAAGTTACAGAGAAAGGTTGAATAAGTCAGGTCTTTATTCTTTGGAGCATAAAAGGTTGAGGGGGGACTTGATAGAGGTATTTATAATTATGAGGGAGATAGATAGAGTTGACGTGAATAGGCTTTTTCCATTGAGAGATTCAAGGAGAGATTCAAACAAGAGGACATGAGAGTTAAGGGGCAAAAGTTTAGGGGTAACATAAGGGGGAACTTCTTTACTCAGAGAGTGATAGCTGTGTGGAACGAGCTTCCAGTAGAAGTGTTGTCATTTAAAGTAAAATTGGATAGATATATGGACAAGAAAGGAATGGAGGGTTATGGGCTAAGTGCAGGTTGGTGGGACTAAGTGAGAGTAAGTGTTTGGCATGGACTAGAAGGGCCGAGCTGGCCTGTTTCCATGCTGTAATTGTGATATGGTTATATGGTTACATATGGAGAAAGCAGGAGAATGGGGTTTGAAGGGTAATTAGTCAAGATGAAATGGTGGAGCAGACTTTTTGGGCCAAATTACACCTATGTCTTATGGTTTCAATGACCATTGTTGTGCAAAGTGGTCATAGTGTTGACATACTGAGGGTAGTGCAGGTTGGTTCAAGAAACAAATTGTTGTTATTCCTAAATGTCTAGGATATATACTCACGTCTTTGTAGGATCCTTCTTTCTGAGTGAATATTCACTGTTTTCTCATTAGTCAGCACTCTGCTGGGCACATTTTATAGCCTGTTTGTCACTGCTGTCCTTGCAGGCCAGTCTGCTCCAGCCAGTCACCTGATCAGGGTGGAAGGAAACAATCTGGCTCAGTATGTTGATGATGCTGTCACCGGGCGGCAGAGTGTCATGGTACCATTCGAACCCCCACAGGTACGTTGCAGTCTTTACGCGTCTTTAATTCTTGAGTTTATCTCCAAACAAGTAGCACCAAACTAAATCATTCATTTACACTTAAAGACTGAAACATAATTTTTTGCCTAGTGTGATCAAGTAGAGTAAGTTCAGCTGAGTTCATTGCATAATCTAAGTTGTTGTCAGATATTGCGAACCCATGAACCAGAGTAATGGACCATGGTTGATTTAATATTTTGAATGAATAATCTAAACAGATCATATAGATGGACCAGGTCAACCAGTTTTCAGTCAACAATATAAAGGAAAATCAGGGTAAGGTAAGTCACAGTATTGCAGACATATTTAACATAAGTAAAATTATGTTTTACTTATGTTTTTACTTTTACGTTTAAAATTATGAGCTGGTTTCTTGATCTTTCAGCCACATTTTATGCACAAAAATCCCATCAAATGGACTTTTAAGGTTCTACTGACACCTAGTGGCAAGTATGAAATGATTACGTATTGCTGGAATCTAAAAACCTATTTAACCAGCCATTACTTAATTTTTAGAAAAAAATAGCTAATAAGCAAATTGTCAACATTTAACAATAGGTGGTATACCAGCTGCATGCTGAAAGATTTTAGTTATAAATAGCATGTTTGGTGCCTGTCAGTATTGCTAAACACCAAAGCACGCACTGTGAGGAAGCAGCTGAAAGGAGGAAATTATGTTTTAAATTCTATAATGTTATTCTTTGTTAAATTGAGAAACTCTTGTGGAAAAAAGTAATAATGAAGAATACCAATGAGACTTAGACAAGAGAACAAATTAAATTTAGTAAGTGACATCAAGCTTTCTTAGGCAGTCCCTTAGGGTTAAGGATGACTATAGGAGAGAGGTAAGAGATATTTCCATAGCTTTTGAGGTTGTTATTATAAAATAATGAAAATGGAGATCTGAGATTACTCCTATTTTCATTCATTTTCATTGAAGATGCTTATATTATGATGCTGATTATTGATTAGCATTGGTTGTGTACTGGTGATTGATTCCTCTGGTCTGTGCAGGTTGGAACCGAGTTCACTACAATTCTCTACAACTTCATGTGTAATAGCAGCTGTGTGGGTGGAATGAATCGAAGACCCATCCTCATCATCATTACCTTGGAAACAAGAGAGTGAGTATCCATTCCAATCTATTAACTACTCAGAAAATAAAACTCTGCAGATGGAAAAATGCCACAACAGTGAATTAAATCTATCCATATTTCAAAGTTATTCCCGTCTCTCCTGCTCCATTCTACATTATATCACACCAAACTGTCATTCTTATCCTTGCTAATAGTCACTCTGCCCAAGGATTATTTTTAAACTTCTTTTATCTACAAATTCCTCTTTAGCATTGCTTAATATTGTCTCAGTCACCTCTCAAGAGAAAGCCCCTTCCAAGCCCATCGGTCCTTCTCTTTGCCGTTCCTGTTCAGGTCCCATCTTTATTCACTTACAGCTGCCCTTCGCTTAAACTTATGAACTCCCTCTAGAAATTTGTCCATCTCCCTGTCCATAATTAACATGCTGTCAACCCCATCTCTTTAACCGGGCTTTTACTTACCAAGATAGCAAAGATACAGTGCTATTTTTTTCTTTGTGGAATGCATTGAAGAATTTATCTACAATAAAGACTTGGAAGTTGGGAGTCTTGATGATGAAAATCACACACTGAGTGAACCACTCCTGGTATCTCCCTTAGTGGTCAGGTTCTTGGACGTCGGTCATTTGAGGGTCGAATCTGTGCCTGCCCAGGAAGAGATCGGAAAGCGGATGAGGATCATTACCGTGAGCAGCAAGCCATCAATGAGAGCGCAGCAAAAAACGGAAATGGTAACAAACGCAGTAAGTTTGCCGGTCTGGGCACAGATGAGCTAGCTGCTTGGGGATGTGTGGGATTAGGTGGATGGTCATTAACCAGACTGAGTTGTCGTGGTGGTGGGTGTGATGCATAATCGTAGTGTCGTGACCAAATAAATTATATTTAGTAGTTTGGTATCTCCAGATATTGCTGTCTGTTTTTATCATTAATGGATCTCTGTTATATTGGCAGAGCCTGGTTCTGCTCTCCGATCTTTGCCAGTTTCACACTGACCAGACCAGGGGCTTTGTTTTCTTTATTTGCATTAGAGTTTCTGCATTCTGAGGGGTGCTTAAGGTCAGAGGTGGGAATTTGTGGCTCTTTGATATTCATTTGCAGAGGCACACATATTGTATATTACTACATCATTATAATATGTTAATCTCATACAGAATACTGTCAGCAAGATACATTATTTCAACTTATTGTGGAATGTAAATCAACAAAGCTTGATCATTGGACATATAGGCCATGTGTAATTGATGGAGTTTGAAATTACATCGTTTAAGGTTGGAGTTATGAGAGGATGCTTTTGTCTGCTGTGTTTCAGCCTTCAAACAGACACCACAAGCAGCACAGGGACCCAATGCAGGCATTAAAAAAAGGAGACATGGAGATGAGGAGTTCTTCTACGTACCAGTGAGTATTTCCATCATTCCTCTCGCCATCTAATTACTGAGTGGTATTTCGCTTCCTCCAAAACATTCATTTTTCCTTGATTTTCTCTGCTTCCCTTTACAATACTACCAAGTCAATATCATTTCTAATGGCAGTAGAATTACATATTTAAAGAGAAGATTTCCTAAGCAGGACTTAATTTGCTTTGTGGAATATAGCAACTGCATCATCAGAATGCTCTTTACTTCATGCACAGGCAAGGAAAATTCAAAGTACATATATTATCAAAGCATGTATACTAGATACAACCTTGAAATTCATCTCCTTACAAGCGTCCATAAAACAAAGAAAACCAACAAACCCATTTTTAAAAACAGCATCAAGCTGTGCAGAAGAGAAACACAAATCATGCAAACAATAAAAGTAAGCAAGTAACATTCAGAACAGAAGTTCATGAAAGAAGGTCCACAGCCATGAAGCCAGTCATCGCTGTAGCCGAATCAGAAGCCCATTTGTTACAGGCCATAGCCTCAGATCAGCGCAGAGACAAGTAATCCTTATGGAGCAGCAAGCTAAACCAGCCTTTCCCTTGCCTCCAGATCTGACATCCTGACCTTTTCAATTTGGCCTGGCACTTAAATCACCCAAATTTCAAGTCGTTCCTCACCCTCAGACCCGGGCCCTGCCACGTCAATACACTCCTGGGCCTGGGGCCCCACTACATTGATTCGGCCCGGCACCTGTATCGATCAATGCCTGCCCAGTCAAGTTTTTCCTAAGATTACCCGGAAGCAGATTAGCCTTCAGGGACCTAGTACCTCCTGATCCTTGCCCTTTGACTACCGGCAAATCATGTTAAGGCACTGTGGCAGTTATAGTTGAATAATTGACAAATGCTTTACAAGTTCTGAGGTGCCTGTAACAGTGTAAAATGTATGAAAATGAGTTAAACCTATGAAAGTTCAACATAAGATACTGTTTTGCAATGTGTACCATATTAAGAAGTTTCTGAGGCAGTGATGTAATTATTGATGAACATTTGAAGATACTGGTTTTGGCCATGCATGTGAAATTAGTATTACTGTGACACTAAACAAATCCTCAGGGCCTGAGTTGTGGTACTTTCTGCCAAGGCTAACTTGTTCATTCTCTTCAGGGAATTTGTCCCCAGAACACAGACTATTGCTTTTAATCAAGACTTTCTGTTCAGTTTTAGAATAACGTAAAGCACATTTTCTTCAGTGTTGTGCAATTACTGTATTTTCCTTAAGTCAAAATATGTTTCTCAATTACCTCACCCGGATAAAAATGCATGTTCCTATCAATAGTACTTCAAGTGGTGTTGCATCATCTTAAACCCCATGCCATGCCAAGAATCTACTCAACAGTGCAGTTAACATCTATACTCTGCAGTCATAATTAGTAGGCAGGATAAAATTGGCATTATGCCTACATCAGAGGCGGTGTGTTGACTCCTCATCATCATCTTCAATTCCTTTTCAGGGTCTCTTGTATTTAAACTCATGTGTTGAGCAAAGGAACTTTTTCCCTTTCCAGTATCAGCATCAAACAGTTCTCAGGTCAGGAACAGAATGCATTTGTGTTTTATCCCACAAGATGCCTTGTTTCCATTCTCAGAAGAACATCCCTTTTGCAACAGCTTGATAATTCTGGTCCCCAGACCTGTTATCCTCAAGGCTTTACATGCTGTGATTACTGGTTAAGTGCCAATTAGTGCACCAGTATCAGAGTTGTTTGTATAATGAGCACAAGGTTCTAACCAGAGAATCACAGATGTATAGAGAAGGATTCAGCAAGTCATGTAACTTGTCACCTCGGGAATACAAAATGTATATTGTGTCCCTTGCAAATTTTCTGATTTGGGACTTAGTGGCAGTATTATAAATCCTGTAATTTAGTTCCACAATGAAATTCAATATTTTGTTTTACAGTCTATAAAAGGATCAAAGTGTTATGATTGTGAAGCATGCCTATTCATTTCCAGCTTTCCTTAAGTAATATGAATTGCCCCTACAATTTTATTTAATTCCCTCAATGCTACTGAACTCCGCTCGTTAAATGATTTCAGCCTTGGATGCAAGTAGGGTGGGTATTACACTTAGTTTCAGGCTAATAAGGGGAAGAGATTCTCTCTTCTTATCTGGTGATTTTCTGCTGAAGATTGTGAAGACAAAGATTAATCTACAAATGCTGTCTGACTAATGGTAGATAGAGAAAACTGAAAATCCTTAGAACCACAGTGGTGATATGTGTGATGGTCTCGATATTTTCTCCCAGGTGCGAGGCCGAGAGAATTTTGAAATCCTTATGAAGATCAAAGAAAGCCTGGAGCTGATGGAACTGGTACCTCAGCAGCTTGTTGACTCCTACCGGCAGCAGCAACAGCAATTGCTGCAGCGACAGTGAGTACCCACACTCCTAACGACCTCTGCTGACTGTTACTGTACTGTAGAATTATAGAGCGATGCAGCAAAGGAACAGGCCTTCTGCAACCATATTCATAGTGTCATCAGACACCCATTTAACCCAATCCTACACCATCCACACTGTCATCAGACACCCATTTAACGCAATCCTACACCATCCACACTGGCATCAGGCACCCATTTAACGCAATCCTACACCATCCACACTGGCATCAGGCACCCATTTAACGCAATCCTACACCATCCACACTGGCATCAGGCACCCATTTAACGCAATCCTACACCATCCACACTGTCATCAGGCACTCATTTATACCAGTCCTACACCAATCCCATTTTATTCTTCCTACATTCCCATCAACACCCCCAGATTCCAACATTCACTGACACACAGGGGGGAGAGCAGTTTAAATGGCTAATTAAAATCCCAATTCCCATTTACTTGCAATGTGGGAGGGTACTGAAGGAAACCAATGTAGTAACTGAGAGAACATGCAGACTCTGCACATATTGCAGCAGGAGTCCTTTCTGAAATTTCCTTCCCACCCTAATTATCATTCCCAAATCTCTCTCATAACCAAGCGCTTTCACTTATTGTAGAAAATCCAACTGAAGGAAGCATGCTCCTCACTAACTTTGGTCAGAATCCATTTTTGGTGTGAGGCACAACTGTCAGACAGAACCAAATAATTCACAAGTTTATGGGAGACTGGTATAATTACTCACTGAATCACTGTCCCACAGTCATGTCAGTAATTGCAATATAGCCAAACCAGGACTGAGTCATTAACAGTCAAGGATGAGAGTAAGTGTGGTTAGTTGCCAAGAACCCAGCAAAATACAGTAGCGTAATTCCAGTTACTATAAATCACCTTTAGGACTGGTAACTGCTGTATTTATCTCTCACTAGTTTGTTATAACATGAAAATTGAAACTGGGATCTTAACACTCTCTACAGCCCTGTATCTTCACTTTTGTACAAGTTTACTGAATGTATATGGAACAAAAGTCAGATTTTTGTGCCTGCATAATGAATGAAGCCAGTGTTTTTTGCTAATACTGCAAACTATTCCAAATTACCCTTCTTTTGTTTTGAGCAGGCAGCAGTCTTCATCTTACGGCACAGTGATACCCCCCACAAACAAGGTACCCAATATGATGAACAAACTGCCCTCTGTCAACCAGCTGGTGGGACAGTCCTCCCAGCACAGCCCAAGTACCTCAGCCACCCATGGACATATTGGTAAGTCAGCATGATCACATATGCCACGATCATTTATTTAAATGATTAGCATTTCTTGAGAATAGAATATGTATGCTTTTCCATTCTTTCATTCATAGAACTTATCCCGCATAACCCAATGATATTCATCCCATCAATCCACCTCAGTGTTTTCAGCAGTTACAGTTTTTAGATTTTCATTTTTAGTGTCCTCACGTTTTGGTTCATTGTCTAAACCCAATCATAAAGCAAGATCTAAAGAATATGAAATAAAGTAATTCAGGCTAAATATTTTTGGGAAGTGTGAGAAATTGAGAAAGTAAGGAGTGTCGCAGTTGTGACATGTATAACATTGTCCTTGCAGAGCTGCATTCCAGCTTTATCTTCATCATCCATGAGATCATCTCCGCCCTGTTCCTTATTTCACTCCTTTTCCAGGTACCCTATTGCCTTTCAGCACTGTCTACTGCTATATCTGCACTTGAAGTAAAAGCTCTCTCCAAATCAGTTAGAACTGTGCCCAACTAACTGCAAGCCTTCACTCTTCCACTTAGAGCAATGCTTGTACATTCTTCAGTCTTCTCAAACACTTTATCTATTCCTAGCCAACATATTTTATTGTGTCTAGTGTCCATATTCACTGCAAGTCCACTGTAGCAAACTGGAGCACATTTGGCGCAAGGTGGATGTAGTTATCACTGGCTTTGTCACCTCATCTCATGTCATGTCATTAAACACCACTCTCCTCTGCTGAACCGTCAATACTCCAGATCATCCTCGAGAAGACTGATGCCGCTTCTTTATTCTGCAACAGATAATCTCCTTACTCGGTTTCCATTCTTTGCCCTATGGCAATTGACATTGTAAACAGTTCCATTTCCTTAGCGAGTGATAGCATTCTCTTTCAAATGCCACCTCCAGTCTCCCATGTTTGATTCTCCCCACACAAAACCACTGAAGACGCTATCTGTGTCCTGTTTGATTGCATTACATACTTTGACCCAGATAACGACACTGTATGATCTTATGGTTTCCGTTTTCTCCACATTCTGATGGGCCTCTTGACCGCCCTCAGTCCTGTCTGCATAAAGAATGAACTGTGGCACCTAGTGTGGAAGTGATTACCACATTTATTCTGTTGACCAACCCTGAGGAGATGGGAATAAAAGATATTACATCTGTGTTCACTCTTCCCCATTCATTTAGAGCCATCACCAGTAATGTCCTATTTCACTCTGTCCTCTAAGGACTCATTAACATGCCAGCCTATGGGAAGGGCAGCTAACATTACCCCGACTTCATCTGTTTCGACACTAAAATTCAGCCTTGTATAAGCCACTGGAAATGCTCATCTGTGGCCCTCCCAATCCTCTCCACAAACTCTGTATCCCTGTCACAATCATATCCTCATCTCTAGCCAGTGCTTCAAATGGCACTGCCACCAATCTCACCATCCTATTCAGCTTCACTCTGAACTTCCAGTCCGCTGCAGACGCTTTGACAATCTGAGCTGTTTGAGGGTTGAAAGAAGCAAAAGAAGAACAATTTTATAGCTTTATCTACTTCTGTAGTTTTATAATAAAATATAGAAAAAGTTTAAACAGACAGAGAGCGAGAATCATTCAGAGAAGGAGCTCCCATCCAAACTTGGTCTTTCCCTCTGTGTACAATTAGGACCTGCCATTGTGAAATTACCAGCCTGCTTCATACATAGGAAAGTGATTCCTCTGCATGGTGCATTTAACATGTGCACACAAGGGATTTCATAAGATGCAGTTCCTCAGTTGCAGAATCACTCCGTAATATTAATTCTCAAAGGATATTTAGGTATTTTTATTAAAAATACTGGACTAGAAATTGTAATACTCCTTTAGAGGCAAGTGTGCCCACATACATGGTGGAGGTGACAATCAGAATATTAGAGTTGGTAGAGGGAACGGGTGGCTAACACAGGTCACAACTGATGGAGTAGGGGACATGGTCAAAGACCTGGGACTGTAGGAGGAAGGTAGGTGCTGGGGTGTGTGCAACTAAGGATCAGGCTGCTGCAGCTGAAATCTGGAGAGTTTGGAAGCATTGGGGCAGTTTAGGGACCGAGGCTGTGAGATTGGTATAAGGTTACGATGGTTAGGTGCCGTGTTTGGTAGTAACATGGTGTGGGCCCAAGGTTAGAACCGAACCTTGACAGACTACTGTGCAATAGGAACGTGATTATTGCAGGAGTGACTTGAAGATAGTTGATCCTTGGATAACAGATTAATCTGAAGTGCTGCACAAAGAATACTGTCATGATACACCTGACTCTGAAAAGTCAGGCAAGTGCACCTTGCAGAGTGGGGAGTCCAGTAAAATTCCCAGAGTGATTCTAAATGACAAAGTAGTTATTATCATGTTTTACAAACGCATGACTTCATCTTCAACACAGAAATAAGCAGCACTACTCCACCCAATATTAGGCATCAATTTTCTACTAACACAAGAGATTCTGCAGATGCTGGAAATCCAGAGTAACACGTACAAAATTCTGGAGGAACTCAGCAGGTCAGGCAGCATCTATGGAAATAAATAGTTAACGCTTTGGGCCAAAACCCTTCATGAGCTCTGCCCAGTTTCATTCAATTCCATAGATGCTGCCTGACCTTCTGAGTTTCTCCAGCATCTTGTGTCTGTCAATGGTCTAATCCCATAATCTGAGGAAGCAGCAGGATGTAAATGAAGAACTGAACAATTTGAACAATGTTGGCCAATATTACCAACTAACAAATAGGCAAAAGATTATGAAGATTTTTTTCTCTTTCAGGGCCAACTATAATGAATAACCACCACCATCACCACCATCATCACATCCCAACCAATGGAAACATGAATGGAGGGAATTCCTCTCAGTCAGCAGGCATGGGGCCTGCTTCACACTGCACCCCGCCCCCACCCTACAATGCAGACCCTGCTCTCGTCAGGTAAGCTGTCCCCTCTGTCACACCACATTATCTCCCATGGTAAGCCAGATAATGTCATGTGTGCAATTCTTTGCAGAATGGATATTGTTTAATGAACACGTGATTTCAAATCATCCGGGCAACATAACTATAGTTTTCTCTCTTCGATTTTTCCTCAGAAAAACAGATGTAGCTCTTTAAGTCGCTTAGCATTTTTGCCCAATGAGTAGCGGAACAAGTAAGGGTTTTGTCCAATACTTGACCTGCTCAGTTAGCCAATCCCAGCCAGTGCTGCAGTGGTGGTTTAGAGGGCCTTGAGGCCTCCCCTATTTGAGAAGGGGAGAGGGCTACCAGGTCTCTCCCCCTGCTCATGTATCAACAACTCTTGCTGGAAACGGAGCACATGCATGCGTTGAGTGAGGACACAGTCAGTTTTGGCTGTGTTGTCTGTAAAGGTCAAGCCTGCCAACATTCACTGTTGAGGATCGAAGGTGACTAAAACGGGAGAAGCATCAGAAGGTGACTGGCAGCAGAGTCAACAGCGGAGGTTGGATCAGTGAGAATAACTAATGTGGGTACTGATTGGGTACACACCATCACCTAAGATGCCCCAATCCATTAATTTTAATAAACCCTTATTTATTCTCTGCTCAATTAAGTTACATGTTTTTGGTCAGCCCATTCGACTCAATAAACCTGTAGTTTCCTAGTCAGCCTCTTCCTTTGAGGCCTGTTTTCAATTTTATGACTGTTGTATTTATTGAATTTTCTTTCATAGTTTTTTAACAGGTCTGGGCTGCCCTAACTGTCTGGAATATTTCACCTCACAAGGGCTGCAGACTATGTACCACTTGCAGAACCTTTCCATGGAGGTACTATTTACAAATACTTGTGTGTTATAAATAAAGAGAATGACAGATGGGGCCCTTCCTTTTTGGACAGTGATAAAGTTCACAATGTAGAGGATACTGTGTGGGTTGGTGGGATACCAGACCCCCCCCCCCCCCCAGAGGGTTATATGCTTGTGTCTTTAAGCCAACCCACACCTGTTTGGTGAAACACGTTGTCAAGAAATCCTATCACAGTGAATGTTGGCGGGTGCCATGGTAGCATAGCAGTTACCGTGACACTATTACAGCTCAGAGTGTCAGAGATTGGATTTCAATTCGGACATTATCTGTAAGGAGCTTATACATTCTCCCACAACCATGTGGGTTTCCTCCGAATTCCTCCCATGTTCCAAAGATGTACCAATTAGTAGGTTAATTGGCCATTGTAAACTGTCTTGTGATTTGGCTAGGATTAAGTAGGTGGGTTGCTGGGTGGTGTGGCTCATTGGACAAGAAAGGCCTGTCCCATGCTTGCCCAAAACGCACAGAGGAACACTAGATAGTGATCAGGAGCATGAGTCCCCATTCCTGAAGTTCATTCTCCCACCACTACCTCTGTATAGCTGGGATCAGTTAACCAAATGTATGCTGGTAATTAGGTCTTTAGTATTTTGGCTTATATAGGTCAGGTGCACACTACATTTATCAACCAACTATGAGAGAGCCCTGATTTTATTAGAACAATTTTTGCCCTGTCTGCAGTAAATAAGCCATGTTCTACTTCTCCAAATTTTGTTTTTGTCGTTTTTTAGTTGTCCTCATTTTTCTATTTCCTTTCTAATAGTATTCTTTGGAGCAGGTGGGCCCCATTTTAATTTGGGAGCTATCCCAGATTCACTGTATTAGTGACAGCCACAATCCCTCCCAATAAAACCTCCATATTATTCTGTGAGAAACTGGAAGAAGCTGAGTTAGGGATATCCCACATCAGGGGTCAGGTGCATGGATGTCCCTGCCTGATATCCAGCCTCTGCTAGGTTGTTTCATGTGAAGATCTAGACAGTGAATGCTGGCAGATTACCCAGCCACAGTGATATCACTCAATTGAGACCCATCCTCACCCACATTTTCCAGCAGGAGTCTCTGTTTCAGCTTCCTCTGCTACTAGAGGTGAGCAATAAGTGCCAGGCTTGCCTCCCATGCCCAGAAGCTGAGAGTAAATTTGAAGCATCCTGGTACACTCTGCTATACAGCTTTTAACACATCCTTCTATTTTTCATTAGGATCTTGGAGCATTAAAGATTCCAGACCAGTATAGGCTTCTGATTTGGAGGGGGCTTCAGGAGTTCAAACAGGGGCATGACTACAGCTCACAACAGTTGATCAGATCCAGCAACAACACCGCCACAATCAGTGGAGAGCTTCAACGTCAGCGGGTGATGGAGGCTGTACACTTCCGAGTGCGTCACACCATCACCATACCAAACCGGGGCGATGACTGGGGAGACTTTGGCTTCGACCTGCCTGACTGCAAGACGCGAAAGCCGTCAATCAAAGAGGAGTTTACTGAGAGTGAGCTAAATTAAACACAGGAAAGGGAAAAGGAAGCTCTGCGGCATCTCGCGTTGCTAAAAGCACTGACTGTTGTAAAATAAGCTGAGGGAGGTTGGAGTGTCTGTTCCAGCTGACCAATCCTGCTATAATGCTACAAACATTGTCCCTGGTTGCTCCTTGCCCAGGCAGGTTAAATACTCTGCAGAACAGAGGAGTTCACTTATCAATCAAACGTGGGGTCGCCTCACTGCTCTTCTCGGAGTTAATCTGAATGCTCAATTTTTTTTTCCCTCTTTCACATTGCCTTCTATCTTTGCAATATTTTCAATCAGATAACACTTGCACATCCACCACCATACTCCATCAATCATTGATTATGGGTCTGCAATGCTTCTTGTTTACTCCGAGCATAGCATCTGTCACATTCCTCCTCGTGCTCTGCCCAACTGTTGCCATGCACAGCTCACACTTTACTGGACTGCCAGAAATATTTGTGAACATTCAACAGGTCTGTCAGCACAGTGTACTAGCAGACCAGCTCTACTCCATCCTTCCTGTGTATTCATACATTTGTTGATTTCCACAATTGATAATGTTGTTGACTCATGGCATTACAGGAAATTTTTGATGATGAGAACTAAGTGTGTATTGAAACGTAATGTCTACTTGAACTGAAAACTTTTCACCTACAGTGCAGTTCTCCTCTTCGTCAAGGAGCTCCCGTCTTAATACACAGGAAAATAGTCTTAGAGGTACTCCAAAGTTAACAGATAAGAAAAAAAGGATGGGTGGGTAAAGCCTTCATTGTGGGTATACTGTTAAGGCTAAGGACAACTGTGTTATTGAGAGAGGAGTTTGATATCTCACTAGATTATGACAACATCTTACAAATCTAGCATTTTTATATTTTTTAAAAATGAAAATATTGTGAATATACAGCAGGACCATAAGAACTTGTTAGGTGACAGTCGAGATTAATGTTTCAAGTGTAGAGTAGAAACTGGAATAAAGGGGGCCCCTTTAAACATGTTCCAAAGATTTTAATATTTCTCATGAGTATTTGTTGTTTCCTTTTGCCAAAAAGTACACCCATTGCTTCAAATTGGTTTGCATTTCTACATTATTCCATTACATGTATTATATAAAGTGTTAATCTCAATACAATACAATTCCTTAAAGTGGCCCCCTGATCTTCCATTTCCTACATTTTACACCAGAAATGTTAAACTGTCACCCACCTTCCTCTCACCCAGTTGAGTTTAAACTGAGCCAGGCTGACAGGGACCAATGTGCATGTCTTTGTAACAGAGTTTATCAAGTTAGCTCCTGACCCAATCCAGAGCAAACAATCACTGGGACAAAATCTAGGGGGAGTTTAGACTTGCCTGTCAGTGGAGAAGAAAGCTAGTCTGAGTTTAAACTCACCTGTCAGTTTATTATTTTTGTCCAAAAAGAATTTCTACCATTTAGTTTTCCATTCAATCCTGGGTTAACCATTAAACACATTAGTCTGTCCTTCAACCTGCCCTTCAGCTGTGCAGCATCTTGCTGTCTTCATCACACACACAGGTTGCTGAAATGTTCATCTGCACCTGTCATACTGTCACATTCAACTCCTCCAGCTCTCTTCACTAGTTTCACCAGATTCTGCCCCATTCAAACATCAGCCCTCCATCCTGATAATCCAGCATCTCTATCCTCTGCTCTCTATAGGTGAGAACAGTTGCTGTCCATCTAAGAACTATTTCAAAATACCTGCCTTTCAAGGACCTCGTGTTGAGATTTGGAAAGCTCATCCAAGACTAATATGTTGAGCTGAAAATTGTTTCTTTGAGCTGATTTCCAGGCCCTTTCCTACACTACTCTGAAGCCATACTCACTGCTTAATCTTCCTCCACTACTCCAGAGTGAAACATCTTAAGGTAGTCCATTAAGTTGAATGCATTTGATACTCCATTATTCATGGTGAGGCAGGGCCTATTTTTAATGTGTAATCAATAGATGATACTTTATTGATGCAACAGGAAACTTCACCCACCAAGCACACAAAAAAGCACACAAACACCAGCATTCTAATTTGGCTTCACGTGTGAATCATCAACTGATTCCCACATCAGATACATCATTCACTGGAAATATCATTGCAACGTGTGACACATAAACTATGCCCCAAAATAGCCCTTGAATCCCCAAATTAATTTGTAATTCTATGCTTGGTTAAATCTTCTAGCTAGGAAAGAAAATCCTCAGTTTGAAAGATCTGTAAGCTTCATCTTTGGCAGGGGTTCCCAACCTGGGATCCACAGACCCTTTGCTTAATGTTTAGGGTCCATGGCATAAAAAAGGTTGGGAACCCCTGATCTATGGGAACCCCTTGAAAGGCAATACCCACTGTGAGTAAGGTAGCTCTAACACAAGTTAATGGCAGCTCTAGCGCAGTCACTAGTGAGACTCCATCATGTATGCATGATGGCAAGGAATCATACCTATAACACTCGAGGATGCATTGGTCTGTAATCTTCTAGATCCAATTGCACACTAATTCATATTGATGAAGCTGGATTTCAACTAATTTTATCCGAGGACAGAACAGACATATAAAAAGACCTGTAAGGCAACAAAAACTTGCCTCTAGAAAACTGAAATTAAAGCAGAAATGCTGGAAATATCCAGCCGGTTTGGTAGCATCCACAGAGAGAAACAGAGATAATGTTTTAGGTCAATGGATTTTCATCAGATGAAACATTAATTCTTCTTTCTTCATGGACACTGCCAGACCTGTTAGAAAATCACAAAATACCCAGCATTTTGTTGTATACTGAAACTTAATGCACTGTTGACCAGTTTCTGACCCTACTCTTTCTGTCCCAGACTATTTCCAGGTCAATTAATTTCAGGTATTTTAATGCATGTTAATTTCTTTTTAATTGAAATACTTTAATCATGAGCTCTTGTGCAAAATCTTACTAAGACTTTCACTGAAAACGTGTTGTTCCATTGGTTTTAAACAATATGTAAATATATATATTTTTTCCTTTTTGATGCATTTTGTGATGTACACACCTTGCAGGGCAAGGCAATTCTATCCCAATGAACTAATGGAATTCCTCAAGCCATCTGTAGCAGATGCAGTCAAATTTATTGCATGTAGTGCTGCAGTGTTGCATTTAGAGCCAGTGGCTATTGCTTCTGTCCCATTGTGGAAAAGACTGAGCTCCTGGAAGCACGGTTCATTCTTTCTCAGCTAAAACACAGGGTAAATAATGGACGGTGGAAGTTCCCAGTGGGTCACACTGCAGGGAGACAAATAAATGTCTTTTTGTTTCTTCTAGGTGTCAACCAAGTTATTTACAAAACCGTCCATTGTTAAAATGGGCGGCCCAATTAGAGGAAGAAAAGGGTTGTGTGGAGAGGTGGTGGCAGTACTTCACCTCAAGTTCTGGGCTTCATTTTGTCACTGGATAAAATTTAACAGTGGATCAGTGCTCCACCTGCTTGGGCATAGGTGAAAATTAAGGAGGGGAAAATTGGTTCATGCATTGTTTTTTTAATTAGACTGTCTTGTTTTGATGGTTAGAAAATTCCTGACTTAATCCCAAAGAGTACAGCCAATGCTAGATGCAACACACAACATGCTGGAGGAACTCAGCAGGCTAGTGAGAATCTATGGAAGAGTCCATTGATTCTGCCTGAACTGCTGAGTTCCTCCAGCATTTTGTGCATGTATTGCTTCAGATTTCCAGCATCTGCAGTCTCTGTTTTGTTGTCAACACCAGGTGGTGGCAGGCTGCTTTTAGAGACCCCCACAACACTGGCTTGGCCAGTTGCAAACACAATATGTGGAGCAGAGTAGAGTGGCTTTGTTTTTGAAGTGTAACTGGCCCACCTTCTACGTAAAAGTTGACAGCAGTCACCTTCAAAAATAAAGTGCCCGACTTTATTCCATCAAATGACCGAATGATGCAACCATTCAGGTGACATTAATCTCCCCATTGCTCACCATACTTTTGCTATTAATAGAAGTTTTCAAGAACGATTTTTAAAATGCCTTTTAAAGTCCTGATTATTATTTATTGAATCATGATGGAAAGATGGCAAATTAATACTTATTTTTCTGATAATTCCAGAAGGTTTAGTAATCCCATTATCCCAGTGGGCACAGTGCCTTGAATAGCCAGAAGATTTAAAAAGGGAAGGGTGGGGGATAAATCACACAACTAGGGAGGCATGTTTTAACAATAAACAAGTTTGGGACAGAAATGTGGAAGGTCTTTGTAAAATGTGTGTGAACTCTTAACCATAACCTCTGTAATTTTTTAAAGACTGCAATGAATCAAGGATGAATAATATCCCATTTCCTTGTTTAAAAATCTGTGCTAAGTAAATATACTGCACCAGATTGGTTACGGCTGGCAGCACTGGCATTGTACAGTTAATATTGTGGTGACCTTGAAGTTCAGGTTGCTCCATGCACCCTTTATACCCAAATGGTTAACAAGTCCCAGTTAAATTTCCACAGTACTATTTCAATCCAGCTGGTGACCCACTTGCTGTGAAAACGTTGCCCAATGAACCACAAGGAATAAATTGATAGAATAAATCTGAGAGCCATTTACAAGGGCTGTTTATACATTGAGGAGCCTGTGTCTGCTTCATCTCAAATCAACTGATAAGGACAGGGTTTCAGGAATTATATTCCCATTCCTGTTTTTAAAAAATAAAATTTAATCAGTTTATTATAATAGTGGAATTGTATCTCCAGCTGACTGAAGATTAGATGTTGCATGGACAGAACATGAGGAAACATCTGCTTAAGCCCCAAGGTTGTACCCACATCAGCCCCAGTTTTCCTCTAGACTACCCTTTAGAGAATCACACAATCAATTCCCCAATGAAGACATAGATTTATTTTCAAAACATAGATTTATTTTCAAAGCTATGGAACTGCTCGTACAATCAAAATGAGTGAAGTGTAGAACACAGATGTATTTATCATCGGTCACAGTCAGCATTTTCACTCCATCTGTCTGAAAGGTAATTATTTGTGGTTCCCTATTTTTTAACCTGTACCTTGGATTCAAGAAGTGATGAATGCCTGTAAGTCATTAAACTACGGACCAATGAACTACTGCTGCTCTTACTGACATCTGGACACATGCAGTTTCCAGCTGAGGCCACTGGGCAGGCAAATTCTGAGTGATTTTATTATCAGTGATGACATAATTGGCCTTCAACTGATTACAATTAATTCTGGAGATCAAATGGTTTGAGTGTTAAGAACTTAAGGTAGGCAGGCAGAAATTAACTATCTGGTCCCTACGGGTTAATATTGTCACATGTACTGAAGTGCAGTGAGAAACAGTTTTGCATGCCATTCATGGATTCTCCAATCTTGACCACAGCCCTATTTTCCTCCCCATTCCCCATCACCCTTGACTCACCTGTGGACTTTACACCTCAGCCTTGAGTGTATTCATAGCTTCCCTTTGCAGAGTTTTCCAAAACTTCATGATCTTTTGAGAGAAAAAAAATATTAACTTTTAAATTGGTTGTCCCTCATCCCACAATTGCACTCCCTCATCTGAAATTCTCCAGGAGGAAATTTCCTTTCAGCATCTGCCTTGTTCTATTTATATTACTTCTCATTCTTCTAAATGCCAAGGCACTACCTTTTGACATGCCAAGAATCACCGTGTCGACCAAAGACTAAAACGTGATGCTATCCCTGCCGTAGTCAAGAACTGAATGGTTTCTTCTTGAAGAGGGAAAACGGCTCTGCGTCCTCCCACCCTGTCCACTGACCAGAATCTGCTTAGGCTCCAGCACTGTAGATCACTGTGGTCTCATCTTTAAACTCAATTGCTAAAACAACAATCATGAAATTAGCCTTCCCATGACTCATAGTCTCTCACACACACTGGTGCACTTTTCCCAGCACTGCGTGAAAGGGGGCTGAGGTGGAAAAATACCCATTATTTTTTTCATTTTTTTTTAAGACATTGAAATCCGACAGCAATCAGTACCCAGAAACAATTTGCAACTTGTTTTTAAAATACTGTATCATGATCTCACAATTCTAGGAGCTCTTTCTCAGTCATAATCTGGTGGACACACTGTAAAATTACATTTTGGGCACTTGTGTGACCCCACACCTCTGAAAAATAGCAATTTAAAGCACTTTATTGCTTTAAATGTTAAAGAATTTTAAAAATAGTTTCAATGTCAACTAATGCTTTTTAAGCCAGTATTAATTGTTATCTTATATTCCAAACCAGTTGTAATTGTGTAGTTTTTTTATTTGTAATGTATCATTTGAAATTGTCTCAGGATGTTTTGTATCACAATAAAGCACATGGATCCTGTACTTTTGTGACATAGTCTGTCATTATTGCAGAATTTCTATTCAGCTGCTCGCTTTAGTCATTTTTGCAACATAAATATGTCTTGAAGACAGATTTGCTTCAGGAATATTTAAGTTAAGGGCCAAGATCAGATGCAAATTAAAATACTCTTCCACCCCACCCCCCAATCTGCTCCAACTAAGGATCTAACAAAATGCTGCTGTAGATTCCATTTTGAACACTGACTGCAGTGTGCAAAACTCCTTTCAGGTAGAATCATCAGTGAGTGGATGGAAGGGTCTTCCACTCAATAGATTAAATCGAGATTTCAAGTCTCCCAAAAATATTTTTAACACTGTTTTTAATTCAAGACTTCAAACAAGCTGAACTGTGTGATCCACACTCTATACCAGAGACACAGTGATATTGGAAGCATCTCAAAGCATTGGATTACCATCAACACCACTGTAAAATCTGCTGACAGGTTAAGCAACATCAGTGTAATCTTCCCAAGGTCAGATTCGCCACCACAGAACACTGATTACCAGCTGGAGTGAATGGGCCAGATCATTCCCATGCCCAATATAACTGCCCCCACCCCCAACCAAGTTTAATCTGAGCTCATACATAGCCAGCAGTTTCTGAGACACAGAATGTCCTTCAAACCCTAGAAGGATTCTAGCATTTTCACAAAGTCCTGAAACACCTACTCAAATTTGCTGAAAGTAGCAGAGGGGCATCCAGGAAGGTGTTGGACTTCTTGAGTCCCTCCAGAAGGAGCATGTGAATGGCTAATGTAAGCAGTAGGAAGAACATGCAGGGACCTAATCAACTCCCTGCTTGATCAAGATCTCCTGTGCCAATGTCTATATTTACTGCAAGAACCATACAGTGCAGAATTCTTCACCAAAGATATTTTTTATTTGTAGAACTAACTTTAAAGATTTAACAGATGGTTGGAGAAAGAAAAATGATGCACATGTTGTTAAATCACATCCAAAGACTACTGGAACATAAGGAAAATGTCACTGTCTGCCTGTGTGAGAGAGACACTTAGAATGACTAAGCACAAAATAAGAACAGTGAAGTCCAGAATTGTTACTACTCCACACATGGAACATTGAATAATTTAAATAACAGACTACATCAGAAGGATCACTGACCTGAAATGACAACTCTTTCTCTCTCCACAGATGCTACTTAAGCTTCTGAATACTTTCAGTTCTTCATTTCAGATTTCAAGCATGTTTTTTTGCTCCACAGCTTCTGAAGATATAGTTTTGTGAAAAAGCAGTTAAGAGAATTTACAAAGAAACATATGCTACCGTAATGTATTCAATTATGTGGTACCTGCTATGTTTTTTAGCTCCAGAAACGAATCGAAAAAAAAACATAGGAACCCAGGGATACTCATGCACTTAGTTTTACGTTAACAAGACAACCACAAATGATGTGGTGCCATAATAGCATATGTCTTTCACGTAATTTTACATATAACCTGTAATGAATTACGTAAACAAATGTCTAATCAAACAATATATTTACAATACTACTGGAATATTAAATACACTACACTCCTCCCTGCTTAGCTATAAACAATTTATTATAGAATGCATCACAACTCAGATATGTAATGTATTGCTTTCTAGTCATATACAGTATATATAGTGTATAATACTTAGTGAGTATATATGTGTGTATGTATATGTGTGTAAATGTGTATATATACTGTAAACAGGCAGTAAAAATATATATACAATATACAACATAATACAACTACTATATAGACATCCACAGCATAGTAAATTTTAAACTGTCCCCTTCAGGGCTAAATAATTAATTGTTGTGGACAATTTCTTACTCTTGTGGGATATCGTCTTTGCTAACAAGTGAGGGGGTCTCTCTGCTTGGGAGGTAAGATGTGACTGTGAAACAATCTCAGGTTCTGGGTCTCCTCCATAGTGGTTGAGTTGACTCTGAGGCAGCTGGATGTGGTCCTGAGAGCTCTCAATACCTTTCTTCTGGATGTGTTGACATCCCAACACAGTGCATGGCAAGTTGCTCGATCTGCTGATCACCAGACAAAGCTTTGAGCCAATGCTTTCATTTTGACTGCGCCTAGATGACCAGCATACAGCTCCTCCAATGATTTAGATCTCAGCTTGGATGGTACAACTCTCAATACTAACATAAGGCAATCTCTGTCAAGAGTAAGTTCATCAAAGCACTGGGAAACTGGAATTTCTGCGATACATTCCAGCCATTTTGGGTTGACATGAAGACCTAAGACAGTATGGGGTCTTTTCTGGTTTTCCTTTGGATCATAAATTTTTCAGATATTTCCTTTTCCAAGGGTAAATGGAAATCGATCAGAATTAGTTATCCACTTGAATTCTATATGTGATCATCTTCTCCAAAAACACAGAGCCCATTTCTGTATTTGTGGTGCTGCTGTTAGTGGAACACCCTTATGCGAATAGAAAATGAACACTAATGGTTGATGATCAGTAACAAGGGTAAACTCTCTCCCAAACAAGTACTGATTGAAACAGTTTACTCGCTAAACCAAACTCAAAGCCTCTCTGCCAACCTGTGCCTATTTTTTCTCTTCAGTGGTAAGGGAACGTGATACAAAGGCTATGGGGCATTCACTTCCATCACTCATAGCATGAGACATGACTGCACCTAAACCATTAGGTGAGGTGTCACAAGCAAGCTTCACTGGACAATGTGGAGCATAATGTGAGAGTTCAGAGTCTGACATCACCAGTTCCTTTGCCTTTTGGAAAGCCACCCGACACTGCTTTGTTCACTTCCAGTTCATCCCGATCTGTAGCAAATTAGTTGAAGGGGTGGAACACAGCAGCCAGGTTTGGCAGGAACCTGTTACAGTAATTGACAAATCCTAAAAAGGACTACAAATGTGACACATCTTTTCACCTTGGGGCATCCACCACTGCTTGAATTTTCTCAGCACACTTGTGTAATTCTTGTGCATTAATGGTGTGACCACAGTAAGTGATGCTTGATTTAAATAATTCACACTTGTTGCATCCTGCTTTGCGCCTATATTCTTCTAAACACAGTCTTGAGATTTTGGAGATGGTCTTGTCATACTGGTAACAATGATGTCATCCAGGTAACACTAAGTGCCTGTGCAGCTTTGCAGCAGCTGATCCACAGCTTTCTGCCAGAGTGCAGGTGCAGATGCTACTCCAAAATTAAGCCTATTACAGTAATAAAGCTTTTGTGAATGTTTATGGTGTGAAACACTTTAGACTCTTCTTCTATTTCCATCTGTAGGTAGGCCTCAGCTAAGTCCAATTGGCTGAAGTGTTTCCCTTCAGAAAAGTTTGCAAGATATCCTCTATCCTGGGCAGACGGTACTGATCTACCTGTGGCACCATCCAGTACCTTTCTTAATTTGCTTTCACTTGACCTTATTGCAGGGGATGTGCCATGCAAATGGTGGATGGATCTCCAATCAAGTTGTGCTGGTCTCAACCAATCACAGCCCTATAAATGCTGGCCCTCTGGTTTTTACCACATACAAACCCAATGTGACTTGCTGGATGTTGTATTTCACTGTTATGAATCTAATCACGTAGCATTTATCCAGTAGAACTTCTTAGCTGGATATCTGAAGGCTTCATTTCAATATCTTTGAAATGCCATTCAAACTCACTTGGTGGAATGACTGAAAATAACGAAGTGTCCAATCCAATTTTAATTAATTTGCCATTCACTTATATGGTAAACCATATTACTTGTCACGTGTTAGTTTTCACATTGTATATCTCAAGACTACTCCGTCCTCTAAGACTCTCATCATTATCAGATTTAATCGACAGCATGCAGATTAGTGCTCTTTTTGAAACTGCAACTTGACTTTTTATCTTTTTCTCTTCACTATGCAGTCCATTTTTTTTTGTCTGCCTGAAATAGGATCTTGCTTTAACAATAGCTAAGTAATAACATTAATAGTGCTCTTCCAAACAAGAACAAATGGGGCTGACTGCATTTGGAAGTCAAAAGTGCCACTCCACTGCTCTATTAAAGTAGACCAACTGTGAAATACAGTGTGATTAAACAGAGTTCTGCACAGATAACAGGAATAATCAACATAATATTCTCTATCAGTCAAAGTGATCTGTAGAGGCTGGTGCAGTAATTCTGCAATTGAATCAATACTTTAGTTAGAACCATTGCATAACCCATACTGATCCTTATGAATGTTCAATACCAAAGGTAGAAAATGGTTTCAATGGATTTAATACTTACCAAAAGTTTTGCCAGAAAGTCGACATAAAACACGAACTCCAGTGTCCAAAGGTTCAACAGGCAAGTTCGTCAGCATAGTGAATGGTGGGCTGTTTGATTTAACCTTTTCTTATAGTATGAAGGAGGCAGCAAACAGTATGAGGACAAACAAAAAGCTGCCAAAAGACAGCAAGACCTGCTGAAAACACAAGTTCTATGATACCGTAAAGGGTCGAGTGTGTGTGTATACACACACACACACACACGTGCACCTGTGTCTGGTAGGAAAATGAACTTCTGTAGTGGACAGTAGGGAGGACATGATTGACTTCAACAAGATGTAGACAGACTGGTCAAATAACATACAAGTGGCAGATGAAAAATCAGAAAAAGCTGCAAATGCTCAGCTAAACAGTCAGTACTTCTGAAGCGAGATGCAAATTTAATCTTTCAGGTTAAATATATAACTGTACAACACAACAGGTATTGCTCTTTGGGTCCACAATGCTATGCCAATTGTACTAATCCTTTCTGCCTGCACATGGCCCATATCCTTCCATTACTTGCATATTCACATGCATAAGCACCTCTTAAATACCTCTATCATACATCTGCTTCCACCACCTCTCCTTTCCAGTCCTGATAAAAGGTCTCGACCTGAAACATCGACTCTTTATTCCCTTAATTGACACTGCCTGAATTGCTGAGTTCCTCCAGTATTTTGTGTGTTGTTTAATAGTTCCAGCATCTGCAGACTCTTGTGTTGGTCTGTCTTTTATCTCTCTTGAATTCCCACCTCCAGAGAGCTAAGAGGTCCCCCCACATAGAACAGAGATTCACAGTTACTTCTTCAAAATTAGTATCTGTTCCTCTTAATGTGATCTCTTCCACAACACTGGAGAAAGCAAAGAGCAGATTGGCTGACCATTTTGCAGGCCATTCTGAGCTGCAAGTCACCTGTGGCTTTAATTCCACATCCCACTCCCACCTATTTAACTGTGAACACCTGCACTGTTATAAACAGTCTTAATGCAAAGTTGTGAAAAACATCCCATTTACTTCTTAGACACACTGCAACCTTCTGGACTCAAAATTCATCAGCTTCAAATATCTCACTTTCTCTGCATCAAAACCAGCCAGTTCAGCCATCTGTGGGATGTATGAGGCTGTCCAGCAGGGTTAGCATTTCTAATGAGGGGGTTTAGTTCTATTCTCACTCACCTTTGATCTCCACTGGATACTCAGCCACTCTTACAGGAAGTACTTAAACTGGCCCTGAGTGTAGAAGTCTATTATAAACAGGTTTCCAGGTTCTACCTTGATCAGATCATTGCAAATATAACCCTCGATTAGATAAAACCATGGAAACTAATGTGTCAAGTGGTCACAGTTCTTCATTATTACCCAGTGATCCACATTGGTTAAAGAGGGGGGGGGGCGGGTTGGCAGCTGCAGGAGAAATGGAAGTGACTTCATCTGTGATGCTCACCAGCTATTGACAGCTCAATCGGTCCACAGGTCCACATACAAATTTTTACCACTTCAGTAACCAGCAGTGTTTTATCACAGGGGTATGAAGGACACCAGGACACTAGCTGTAAAATTTAGCTGGCTGGTGCTGTAGCGGCATCAGCACCGGACTTCGAGGCGAGTGGTCCCTGGTTCAAATCTGGCCAGTTCATTGTACGCCTTCCACCTGAGCTGGGTTGAGTGTCAAGCTAACAACTCGGCCTCGTAAGAAACAGACAAATGCTCAAGAAACGGTAAAGGATGCCGCCAGATGTGCCACGTGGCACAGGGAGGAACAACAACAGTTGCTGGAAAATAGTTTCAGTAAGGAAAAATCAGATAAGCTTCTTTGGCATGGGAGGTTTTTAATTGATCTACCTAAAGTAAAGAGTGGACTAGTGTAAATAGAAAGGACCTATCAACATTAACATTAGAGATAAAATAAATATAGATTTGAAAATAATTAATTACTTCCATTTAATTAATTAATGTACTTGATTAAAGTAATTAATGAAAGTATTTAATTAATTAATTGAAAATAATTGCAAGTGCTGTGATGCACCTAGTGAACACCATGGATGTGTTGGGCTGACTGGTGCCTGTATTTATACATTCTGTTATCGTGTGAGGGGACAGACCACAAGGTTAGCTCATGCAACACTGAAGATACTAATGCCTGACGCAACTGGAGATCCAAACATGGTCAAGTGTTGGCTGATTTTTGTTTTCAACCAGGCATCTCAGAAGGTGTATTTGTCTGGATTTTAGTTAAGACTAATCCAGAAAAGTTGCACATAGGAGGCTGCTGCTAAATTTTGCTGTCACTTATTTCCACTCTGCTGTGTAAGACTTCAGAAAGTGCAACTGAAGTGGAACACCACGTCTGCTTGAAAGCAATTTCTCGGAGGAAAAAAAAAGAGGGATTAAGTAAATGGGAAGCACCAGAGAGACATTCTATTAAGAATCAATAAAACCAATTGTTTGGAATTAAATGACCTTGCCTGGTGCTTCATGGCAGGGTGTGTCTGCACTGTGCAACTACCCCCCAACCCAACACCACTGCCCCAACACACCTCCTCTGCCACCTGTCCCACACCCCTCCCATGGCGCTCTACTCTCACCATTCCCAATATCCTTTGTTCCTACAGTCCACGTTACTATGCACACCAGAGGCAGGTTCGATTTTGTCATTTAAAAAATTGGATAGGTATATGGACAGGAAAGGAATGGAGGGTTATGGACTGAGTGCAGGTTGGTGGGACTAGGTGAGAGTAAATGTTCGGCGCGGACTAGAAGGGCCGAGATGGCCTGTTTCCGTGCTGTAATTGTTATATGGTTAATAAAGAATAGAATCCCATTTTAAGTAACCAGTTTGACTATCTTTAAGAATCTGTGCACACTTGCTACAAGATCCTCCCAATTTTTGTACTTTCCCTTCCCTTTTATTTTCCCACTATATTCCTCACACTGCCAGAATTTACCCATCTGACAATCTACGCATTCCTCAGTTAACTACACAGTCAAGTTCTGTGTCATCTGCCAAAGTTTTATCATGCTTCCTACAGACTAAATTACCATTACAAAAGTTTTTTTTTAATTCATTTACGGGATGCGGGCATCTCCAGCTTATCCAGCATTTATTGCCCATCCCTAGTTGTCCTTGAGAAGGTGGTCATAAGCTGCCTTCTTGAACCACTGCAGTCCCTGAGGTATAGGTACACCCAGAGTGCTGTTAGGGAAAAAATTCCACATTTTTGACCTATCGACAATGAAGGAACGCCGACATGTTTCCAAGACAGGATGACAAATGTCTCGGAGGGGGATTTCCAAGTGGCGGTGTTCCCAGGTATCTGCTTTTATCGTCCTTCTAGATGGTAGTGGTTGTGGGTCTGGAAGGTGTGGGGACCAAATACTAAATGTTGTGGAACCCTACTTGTTCCAAAAGCATCCATCAATTATTACCCTCTGCTTCCTGCCAATGAACTAATTTGGATCCAATTTGCCTTTGGTGGGCTTTTAAACTTTTGACCTTCCACCTAGGATCTTGTCAAAAGCTTTCACAAAATTAATGTGGACTGGATCAAACATACTTCCTTCATTGATGTTCCTTGTGACCTCCCTCAAAGAAAATAATCACATGAGCTTCCATGAATTACCCGTGGATCTTCCCACGACGATCTTGCCTTATTTAACTTGTTAAAGAACGTTTCAGTGTCAGCGGTTCTCCATTCTTCTGCCAAAACTCCAATAGCCAGAGCGGATTGGAAAATTTGTACTCAAGGCCTTCACAGTTTCCTCCCTTGCTTCATTTCACACACACACACACACACACACACACACACACACACACACACACAGTAGAGTGAAAATTCAAAGCAGCTCTGTAATATGCTGTGGATCAACTTCTTCATCTTGCTTTTGTCAATCAGAGATTCTGCTTTGTCAAGGTTAAATGCTTATGTGCAGTCAGTGTTTATGCATGAGAACTGAAATTTGAGATGCTGCTGCCTTGGCTAGAAAATAGGACTTCTCTCATCCCTTCTTGTACTCAATGAACTGTATGAATGATGATCTAACACAAGTGGTGAAATTAATACTCAATGCATTGACAAAACAGTGGAAGTATATACATTTCACATAAGTGTGGCTGTCAAAAACAAGAGACAATACAGTGCACATAATTACATTCATTAAAATGTTTACATTTTTAAAAATAAAATTAACTATTCTATTACAAAAGGGGCATATTTCAAACTGTCCATCACCTGATCTCTACAATGTTGGATCCGGCAAGTATAGTATTTATAAGCAATTCTAAGTTGTCCAATTATTGCAAATATAAAAGCACATTTTTCTAAATAAATTACTTATTTGAAACAACACACATTAAACATAATTGAATTCAATGCAATTAACTGATTGTAACAAAGAATCGAACATTTATTTCATGTAGAAGACAGCAAACAAGAAGTCCATGTGCAACCTGCGCCACATTGGTTATACATACTGGTGCCGACCATGGTCAACGAACCATGAAATCAAATGGACAAGTTCTTCCAGTTCATAGATAGTAAACTTTTATCACACCTCTAGTGGTACTCTAAAAAGTAAATACTTAACCCAAGTCTTCAGACTCCTGATATGCTATTGGGAGAGCCTCACCTTCATCAGATTTAACCGAGTGCTTTGCCCATGTCATTCGAGAGTTCGACACCTTTATAGGTAACAGCAGACTGAACAACAGCTGCGGATTGCACATGAAACGGACAAGTGGTATACAATTTGAGGAGTAAGAAGGGAGGCAGAAACCATTTAAAAAATTTTTTTATCAGTTCCAATGCCAGATTCTTGCAGACATTTCTGCAGGCAGGATCCTGCACTCTGAACCATTAGTCTCTGCCAAGTGCTGATTGTTGGTAGAGCATCAGATTCTCAGGAGGGTGTGACAGAACTGTACCACACAATGGGTTAATTTACTCCTGCATTACATCCCGCCCCCAAACCCTCCACTTAACAGATGAGTATATTTGCTACCACTCTAACCCTACTTAGAATAAAATTCTTCCTTTATAGGTATCTGTCTTCTGTCCAAAAGGTCTAGTAGTATGCAGAGAGCAGTAGTCTGCTCTCCGATCATTTCCTCTGTACGCCCTGACAAGTTACTGTCAGCTTTTGTGATTAAGCATGGTCCTCACTTCCCTCCGCACATCTCCGTATCAGGGAACCTCAGTTTTAATAACAGTGCCGTCAAGAGGTTCATTCCGCAGGTCAACTGCTGAACCGTTCCTCCAAGACTGCTCCGCAGCAGCAGCAACCTGAATCGTCCACAGGAAGTTCTCTTTTGTGATAAAGGGCTGCTCCTTCCCTGAGGGAGGAAGATCAGAAAATTACTCAAAACTAACAAAGCGCTGCCTCTAAAAAATTTGTAATGTCCAGGGGATGTGAAGGGCATTATGGAAATGTAAGGTTTTATTTCTTCTTTCTCTCCCAGTGGTATTTAATAGGTAAATAGGTACAATTCCTAGGATGAAAACAGCACCTGTTCTTAATGTGGGAATTTAAATAGTAAGCATCGAGGAACATATGACTGACGTAGTGGGATTAATTATATCACCCAAGACAATTATTCCAACCAAAGGCAATGGATTCAGCATTCAAGAGCAAGGCAAGGATGTCCTTTTGCATTTGTACAGGGCCCTGGTGAGACCACACCTGGAATATTGTGTACAGTTTTGGTCTCCAGGTTTAAGGAAGGACATTCTGGCAATTGAGGAAGTGCAGCGTAGATTCACTAGGTTGATTCCTGGGATGGCAGGGCTGTCTTACGCAGAGAGATTGGAGAGATTGGGCTTGTACACGCTGGAATTGAGGAGATTGAGAGGGGATCTGATTGAAACGTTTAAGATAATTAAAGGATTTGATAGGATTGAGGCAGGAAATATGTTCCAGATGTTGGGAGAGTCCAGTACCTGAGGGCATGGATTGAGAATAAGAGGTCAGTTATTTAAAACAGAGTTGAGGAAGAGCTTCTTCTCCCCAGAAAGTTGTGGAGGTGTGGAATGCACTGCCTCAGAAGACGGTGGAGGCCAATTCTCTGGATGCTTTCAAGAAGGAGCTAGATAGATATCTGATGGATAGGGGAATCAAGGGATATGGGGACAAGGCAGGGACTGGGTATTGATAGTGAATGATCAGCCATGATCTCAGAATGGCGGTGCAGACTCGAGGGGCCGAATGGTCTACTTCTGCACCTATTGTCTATTGTCATTCCCTAGACTGTAAGGTGCTTGTTCTCAATGCAGCAACCTGAGATTTTGATAATGCATTTAAAGGAGATTCGTGACTGGCCTGAAAATCTGGAAAGGGAGCAAAAATCTCAGCTCTAGTGCTTTCCTGGCCCTGAAAAAAAACTTCCATTCTCTAATGTTACTGCTTTGTAAGACACAACAATTACAAGAATAGGGGAGCAAAGTATATGAATCAAGGGTGTGGAGGGTACATGGGGTTCTTGAGAATAACAAGAATTTTTAAAAATATCAGGCATATTACACAACATTTCTCGCATCACAAGGAAATATTAAGAGCTTCAAAACTAATTGCATGCTATATTGTACTCACTGTTCTTTTCACAAAAATAAGGACCATTTTAGTCTGAGAAGTTCCCTCAGTGAGATGACTGATGAGTTAATCTACTTAATGACTGTTACCCACGCAGAATTCTTTAGCTTCTTTGAAAATGAATCAGAATATCTTCACTCATTTAAATCATAGTCTTAAACCTCAAACATACCTCCAAAAAAGTAAGCAGTTCCTCTTAATACCTGCCTTGATCATGTGCATAAGTTCTACTTGTGCAAACGAAACCAAACTGACATTTAACAGCAGTTTCCATAAATGACAATTGAGTCAGCACCAACCCTATTATAGCCTGACCTATGAATACTCCACACTCCAGCACAAATGTTCTAAAACTACAAAATGGAAACTCTGATCTGAATCATCGGCAACATCTCCCTCTTTTTACTAACCTTTTAGCGTCTTGAGGAAGTGTTTGAGAAGCTCTCTGTAAGCATCCCTATATCGCTCATTATGCAGTTGGGAGCACACTGGCCTGGGTGTGCCCTGTTCCGTTATTCCCAGTGCATTTTGATTGTCCATCTTTAGTGTTCCTTCTGATCCATGAACCTTAAAGGATTCAGGAACAAAAATTGAATAAGTACACAATACTTGAACGTGCTCCGTCCAACTGGTACTTCCTCAACAAAGAGAAATTCATTACTAAACAGTACAGTGGATTCTGGTTAACATGGGCCATCAGTTAATTGGGGCAGTCGCTTATTTGGGACAACTCTTAAAAGAACAAAAAATAATTTTAAAAAAATAGTAGTATCCCCTTCATTTATTTGGGACATTATGCCGCTTAACTGGGGGAGGAGACTGTTAATAAACAATTTCTAAATAGTGTTAGTCGAGTGTAATTGTGTAGCCATTAAATACAATGCTGTGCTTAGAGTGAACAGTTTTTAAATAATGTCAGTTGCGTGTGTTTCTGTTCAACAATTTGTGATTTTGGCAGGGAGACAATTCAGAACAGCTTTCCTCAGTGTGGTTTCCAGTGTTCAGGCTTGGGGAAGCCAAAAACAGTCAGGAGTAAAAATGAAACAATTTCACTGCTTCAACAAGTTAGAAACTAAAAAGAATTTGAAGGTATCGACAATCATCTTGAATGTTACAATGAAAGTGAAGATTTGGAGGATGAAGACAGTCTATTATCTACAGTAGGTGCCTGCACTGATTTTGTTCATTGACACCCAATCAGGAGAACACGGCAGTGTGAATTGGATGAACTCCTCTGTTGTTAATGACGAGTAACTTCATATCCAGTCTTATGGTACTGCAATAGTATTGGTAGTATTCTAATTTGTTTCATTTAAATACTTAATTTGTTACTCAGCTAAACAGTAGCTTTTTTTTAAAATACCTTTTTAACTATTTCCATGAAACTTTGGCTAATTGGGACTGTTGCTTAACTAGGCCAAAAATGTACTGGTCCCGATGTATCCCAAATAACCGGAATCCACTGTATTTCAAAAAAGAAATTGTAGTAGATAAGCCATTCTAAACAACCTGAAACTTTGGAAGGAGATTTCTCATGATTTCCCATAAACTGTCAACAGCTTGCCACTAATGCCAGTATCAGAATGTCACCTTAGACGAACAACAGAATTGATTAAGCCAAAAGTACATTGGGGAGATGGGCATTACGGAAAATATTTACCCCAGGAGGACCCAGAGGCTTCAGAGTGGGATTATGAAAACAGATAAAAGTTGAATGAAAAGGAGATGATTTTGAAAAGGGTGAATGCCAAGACAGAGAATGAAAATAACGGGAAATAATTGGGGAAAAAATATAAAATAATAATTATTAATCAGGTTGCGCTCTAGATACTTACCTCTAGTCTCTGGTCACTGCTCCGTGTACAGTGCTGACTAACATCAAGCGTGACTATTGCCCCACTGGCAAATTTCATACTAACAGAGACAGCATCAGCATCCTTAAGGGCTGCAATTTCTGTCAATAGAGAATAGGTGAGGGTCACAATTTACAAACCATATTAAAGTCAACTTTCCTCCTTCTTCAAATAGAATAGTTGCTTTGATTTATTTCCTGTTAAGAACTCAGAACTGTTAGACGATTCAGTTTTAGTGTTTTCCTTGAACAGGTGTGGCAGATTCAGTGCACATGACAAGACATGCACAGAGGAGTTTTAAAGAAAATGCTGCAAACGTCGCAACTTTATGCAATAAGGGATGTGAGGGATCACGCACTAAATCCACAGTCTGAGTTTAGAACCAAAGCAATGTGCAGTAATTCAATTTTAACCACTACCAGCAGCATTCTCATTGTTCCTCCTCAAAACACTTTCTCACTGCAGTTAACATCCATGGACTGCAGGCACAAGATGTCAGCTTCAACCCATGACAATTTTTCCATACCCTTATAAGCACCAGTTGGATATACCCTTGTGATGAACCCACAATATTTTTATTTAGAGATACAGCACAGTAACAGACCCTTATGGCCCAATTACATCCAAGTGATCAATTAACCTACTAACCCATATGTCTGGGATGTGAGAGGAAACCAGCAGACCCGGAGTAAACCCACACAGTCATGGGAAGAATGTACAAACTCTTTCCAGTGGCTGGAATGCCACTGTCCTTCAATAACTGTACAGCTCTATCAAGTGTTTAATTTATCAGTGATTCAGTGCAGAAATGGGAGCACAAAATCGATAATCCTTACTAATCAAGAACTGACCAACCTCCGCTTTCAATATATCCAATGACTTAGCCTCCACAGGCATATGTAGCAATTAATTCCCCAAATTCATCAACCTCTGGGTAAAGAAATTTCTCATCTCTGTTCTAAAGGGACGCCCTTCCATTCTGAGGCTGTGCCCTCTGGTCCTAAACTCATCCACTAGAGGAAACATCCCCTGTCTGTCCACTCTAGCTAGGCCTTTCAATACTCAACAAGGTTTCTATGAGATTTCCCCCCCATTCTTCTAAATTCCAGTGAGTACAGGCTGGAGTTACCCCTTCATTCAGATGAGATCACAACTGCTCTCACAAATAGATTTAAAAGATCCCAAAGTACTATTTCAATCAATAACACAACCATTCTCCACAATAAGTCTAATATTTATTCTTCCATCAATTTAATTACATAATCTGATCAAAATGTTGGTATCTGCTGTGGCTTAAGTAAGAATACTCTTGCATGAATAACTGACTGCAGATTCAAATTGCAAGTTAAAAGGGGGGAGGGTATTGTGTAAATCTATGTTGGAACTCTGCTGCAATGCTGAGGGGGTGCTGGATGTTGGGAGGTGGCATCTTCAGGACAAGATACTGAACCAAAGTCTTGTATGTAAATATAACGATCCCATAGCATTATTTCAAAGAGAAGGGAATTATCCTTGGTCATATGGCCAAGACTCATTTGAAGTTTGAAGTTAATGTAGTGTCAAAGTACGTTTATGTTACCACATATGTGAGACTCATTTTCTTGCAGGCATTCAGAGTAGAAAAAAAAGAAATACAACAGAATCAATGAAAGATTACCACAAACAATATGCAAAAGATGAATGACTCTGCAAATACAAAAAAACGATATATAAGTAAATAATATTGAGGACATTCTTCACTTAACATCACTAAAACAGACTGAATCTATTTCACCAACTTCATAGAAGGTACTAAATAAACACACATTATTTCTCTCAGTGGTTTAGTGTCAGGATATATTCAGGTTGATTAAATAATCTCTATGTTGGGGATCAAATTATTGCCGTGTTTCAATCGTAAGATTCTTGTCCAAAGTCCAGCCCTCTTGGGAGTATGAGTGTGCCAGATTTTTGATTTTGACAAATGAAGAACAATGTTTACATAAAACCCTGAGGGAAAAAGACAATTTATTTTGTACTTACCAAGTAAACAGCAGATCATGCTTGATGTAGACAGGGATGGCAGAGTTCATTATTCTGCCTAGGTTGCATTGACCTTGGGAATTCAAGCCATGCCCAGCCAATAATTAATGTGGGGTACCACGGATAATGAGAAATTTGTCCAATTTTAATTTAACTTAATGGAACATTAAGTAAAAATATCTTTTTTCTGATGGCCAGATTTTGGACTAACATACTTTCCTTGAATAACACACAAATGACATTCTTGCAAAAGCGTCCAACATTTTTTTGGTTCAGACATCATAAAAATTGTCAGTTTCTTCCATTTGTTTGTCATGTTCCATGAATATTTATTGCCTATTCCATGTTCTTCAGAGGGCTTTTGAAATCAAGCATGTGTGAGCCAGATGCAGTAGAGACCACAGAGCTTATTTTCATGAAAAGGAATTGGTGAACTGGTGAGTTTTTAATGACAAACTGATGGCTTTGTTTTCTCCCCTCAGGCCGATGTATTAAACTGGTCATAAAAGGGCTTAAGTTCAATATGTACATTCCTCCTGTACCTAATAAAGTGGCCACTGAGAGGACGTTTATCATCTTCTACTGCTGTAGCCCATCCACTTCGAGGTTCACTGTGGTGGGCATTCAAAGACACTCTTCTGCACATCACTGTTGTAATGCATGGTTGTTTGAGTTACTGTCACCTTCAACCAGTCTGGTCATTCTCCTCTGACCTCACTCATTAACAAGTGCTTTTGCCCACAGAACTGCCACTCACTGGATGCTTTTTGGCTTTTTTTCCCCTCTATTTTCTCTGTAAACTCTGGAGACTGTTGTGCATGAAAATCCCAGAGGGCAGCAGTTTCTGACATTTTTGAATTTTTATATTCTCCAAAACTCTCATGCACACCACTGGCATATTCAATATTAAATCAGACACTAATTGGGTAGAGTCAGAGGTGTGGTGTTTTCAACTAAGATCTACTAATCATTGTGACCTGCAGAAATAGTTTTTGTTGCAAACATCAACACAATATTCATTTTGATTCTACCTTGACAGAAGGCATGGCCTAAGGAGAATATGGTATCTGGAGCATTTTCTCCAAGAATCCAACAGACAGTATCCAAGTCATGTACCACACCATCATAGAAAATTCCACCTGTATGAAAGAGAATATTTCAGACCATTTTGCATATATGAAACAGCATAATTAAGGATTACAATGCAATTGAATTTTAGACAGTAAACATTCAACATGAGTCACAAACATCACAAAGCATGTTTACTTATTTACTTAGAGATACAGCATTGAAGAGGCCCTTCCAGCACAATGAGAAAATCACCCAGTAACCCACTTATTAACACTAGCCTAATCACAGCACAATTTACAATGACCAATTAACCTACTAACCGGTACTTCTATGGGCAGAAACCAGAGCACCCAGACAAAAGCAACGTAGTCACAGCGAGAACATACAAACTCCCTAAAGACAGTGCTGGATTTGAATTTCAAACTCCGAATGCCCCATGCTGCAACAGTGTTGCACTAACCACAATGCTACCATAGAGCCCTGTCTGAACCTATGACACGTTTAAGAAGAATCACACTCAATAAGCCTTTTCTAAATCTATATCAAAAGTAAACTCTTCATCAGCTCCCTCGGCTTTGTAGCCTTGAGAGGCCAAGTTGCTAAGGGGGAGAAAATCTCCACTGAATTCCTCAGAAGTATTGTCCAAGAGATCACCAGTTGATGGTTTATAATTTGTTTATCCACCCAGCTCCCTCTGAAGATATAGCAAGTTATTCCACAAAATGTAAAGGCAATAGCTCTCACTTTTCATTACCAGCCAATTTTATTTTATTTTATTGATGAGTATTGTGAATTTAAGAGAAGCTCTTCAGGCTCACTCATTCTGCATTACAGGGATTTTCAAAGCCTGCACACATTATTTCCAAACCTACTGAGATAATTAGCTATTTATAAAGGCTATAAAACACTATACTGTTGCAATGCTGCACCATGGGCCGTATGTTAGGACACCTGCAAGACTGAGAGCGCATGTTTCCTATCCTATTTTTAGCTGGAAACAAATTTATAAGGATCCTAGAAATCTCAATGTTTGGTCAGCTTTAATGATGACTCAACCATACTGAGCAGCAAGCTAATAAAGATTTGACAGAGAGCACAAGATAAAAATAACTAGTGATCACGGTAAATCTTGGGTAACCATTGACAGAGCGAGTCTGGCAGGCACAACCTTGTAACAAGCTGAGAAACATGAGGGACATGAAAAGTCATTGCACGTCAGACTAAAGTAGTTGGTAGACAAGGATAACGCTTCAGCTGCCACAGAATGAGAGGCAGATACTGTAATGTTATTCACAATCTGCTCAACTTCAACACATCGAATTAAGTGAACCCAATGAACTTTCAACCTGTCAAGAAAAGTTCAAAATGACCATACTTCAAAGGATAGTTTATTAAGTTGGGCTTCAGAGAAACAAAGAATGCAATGACTACAAAACTAAAATTTCTAGCTACATCATTGCAGCCAACTTGGACCAAAGCAGCAGGATTTTAATAAACTTTAGATGATTGTCAGTTCTGTCAATCATAAAGCTGAAGACTCCAGGGACATACTTAGTTACATTCTAATAACAGTTAATAGGTTATTATGGTAGTGTTGTGGATAGCACAACATTTTCCAGTATAGACTACCTGGGTTCAATTCCCACCATTGCCTTGTAAGGAGGTTGTACGTTCTCCCTGTTAATGACTGTGTTTCCTCCAGGTGCTCCAGTTTCTTCCCACAGTACAAAGACACATCGTTTGGTAGGTTAACTGGTCATTGTAAATTGTTCTGTGATTAAGCTAGGGTTAAATCAGGGATTGCTGGAGTGTGACTTCAAGAGCCTATTCAGCACCGTATCTCAATAAAAAATGGAAATGAGGATGATCTCACAACCTTGGGTACCTGCAATTATTCATCAAGGTGGAATTGTGTCCACAAATCTCATAAATAATACTCATTTGACATCTGGAATATGCAGCTCAACTATTATAATTACTTTTTACATACAATATTCTAATTCATTGGAGTGAGATGATGATGTAACTGAATAGTGCAATAAAAGTTACAAAGGCATGATTTCTGTAACAACCGGCAAAATATTCCACCTGAAATGAAATGAAGACACCTTTACCAAAACTCTGCTTTCAGAAGTACTCTGATGAAGGTTCACTAATTTGTAAATGTTAACCGTGTTTTTCCTCACTTCAGGCACTATCTGACATACTGAATATTTTGAGACTTTTTGTGCCATATTTCAAACTTCCATCGTGGCAGTAGTTTGATTTTAGAAGTTTCTCTTTTTAAATGTTGACATACTCCCTCTATTTCTACTACTTTCTCTTTTCATTTCCAACTTTTTGTTTCAGCCTCAACTTGATTCTTTATTTTGCACATCAACTTTCTTTACTTTGCATTCAAATAAAGTTAATCTAACTTTCACATCACAAGATGCAATCTGCTTTTGTGAGGTCATACCTGTCTTTTTAATGTAGCTTAGAGACGGAGAAGGGAAGGTCTTACTGACACTGACAATTCGCTGAACTCTTCCCAGAGCCTTGTTGTGAACCTTCTTGTATAAGAACTGTACAGCAGGATCGAAACGCCTGCATGGAGACAAAAAATGGTCAAATACATTAATCAGCAGCATTTTGTTTTACTGTGAAATGTAATAGATAACTATAGCAAAAGAAATTTATCCTGGCATAAAAGAATCACTGTTCAAGTTTGGATTTTGTAACTAATAGATTCCATATTTCCAAAAATCCCAATGTGAACAATGATCTACAACATCTTGGGAATCTGATTCCCAAGATGATGCCATTCTGAATCTGAACTCATGGCTTCACTATGGAAAACATACTGTATTTCGACCCTTTGCTACCTTTATTTTTAATTTTCTCCCATCTCCATCCAAAATATTTGTCAAATGACATTGTGGCTCTGCTAACTGGTCACTTCAGTTCCTTGTAGATGAATCCATTCGCCAAGTGTGAGCAAAGTATTGCAAGATAACAGACAAATCCACACAAATGTTTTGGATGAACCTTTTCATTAAATTCAAAGGCAAACAACTCCCAGATGTGGACAGAATCAGCAATTCTTGGCTGATCTCACTTTCCCACTCTCTTCAGCCAGCTGACATGAAATATCAACAGAGTCCGGCATTCAAACACGAAGCCTTCCTAATCTGTACCATATCAAACAGTACATTTACTCTCGACAGAAATGCAAAATATGGACCGATGTAATATTCACAAACAAGAGAAAATCTGCAGATGCTGGAAATCCAAGCAACACATACAAAATGCTGGAGGAACTCAGCAGGCCAGGCAGCATCTACGGAGAAAAAACTACAGTGAACATTTCAGGCTGAAATTGCCAAGCCAGCTAAGTTCCTCCAGCATTTTGTGTGTATTGCCCAATGTAATATTGTCAACTCGGGCTCTCTAATTCCACCCAGAAGATTCTACTCACTTATACAGTCCACAGACCAGAGGTTTCCCAACTCTTGCAGCCTCATCAAAGCATGATTCAGCAACATGTTTGTCTAAACTCAGTAGCTTTTCACAAAATACTCCTTTACCTGGAACATAAAGAGAATAAATGATTCATCTCAAAGTACCAGATACAAGGGAAAACAATTTTTATTTGGTATTTTGGCAGAGGTTAGGTAAATATTTTGAAGACAACTATTTGTTCTAACTGATTGCGTCACTGTCTGATACGGATGGATCACTGCACAGGATCGGAAAAAGCTGCAGAGGGTTGCAACTCAGCCAGATTCATCAAGGGCACTAGCCTCCCCAACGTCGAAGGCATCTTCAAAAGGTGATGCCTGAAAAAGGCAGCATCCATCATTAAGGACCCTCATCTTGCAGTTTACATGCCCTTTCATTATTGCTACCATCAGAGGGGAGATACAGGAGCTTGAAGATGCACACTCAATGTTCTAAGAATAGCTTCTTCCCTTCTGCCATCAGATTTCTGAATGGACATTAAACCCATGAACACAAACTCGCTAATATTGTTCTCTATTTGCACTACATAGGTAATCTTCTATATTTCTTTTGCAATTTAGTATTTTTTTGTAATGCTGCCCCAAAACAACTAATATTACGACATATATCAGTGATATAGTGTTGTCACGTGGCCTAGTGGGCAAGGCATCAGACTAGTAACCTGAAGATCACTGGTTCGAGCCTCAGCTGAGGCGGCGTGTTTGTCTCCTTGAGCAAGGCACTTAACAACACATTGCTCTGCGACCGGTGCCAAGCTGTATGGGTCACAGTGCCCTTCCCTTGGACAACATCGGTGGCATGGAGAGGGGAAGGCCTGCAGCTTGGGCAACTGCCAGTCTCCCATACAACCCTGCCCAGGCCTGCACCCTGGAAACTCCAGGCGCAGATCCATGGTCTCTCGAGACCGACGGATGCCACCACCATCAGTGATATCAAACCTGATTTTGATCCTGTTCTAGGGTGCAATTAAAAAAAATTTGGGCCTTCGACCTGAAATGGTTGATTGTTACTCAGTTCCTTTTTACATGGATTCTCTCTGTGAAAAGGTGAGTGATTCCAGTACTTTGTTTTTATTTCAGATTTCTAGCATTTCATTTTCAGCCTATTACATCACAATATGAAAGATAAATATGCAGCTCTTCAAGCCAACTAAGTCTGACAAATATTAAGTAAATACTTAGTTAAGTGAGCACTGAATGACTCTAGCTGGAGTTGGCAGACTCTGGGTTGTTTGTGACAGGATAATTAAGCTGACAGGAGCATCTTGAATTTAGTATTTTCAAAATAAGATGGGTACTTCTACATTATGAAAATAACTTTTCTTGATTCAATGAGCAGCACAAACTGGAATAATTCATATTTTTAAAAAACTGATCCAATGCATTTACTTTTTTTGTAATTTCAGTTTATGAATCTATTTAGCTTTGTCTTTACTAATTGCAAAAGAATGTAACTCAACACAAAGAATGAAACATGAGTGCCATTCAAATTGTCAGTTGGCTTCCACATGCTTTTCCCGATTCCTTCTCCCTTCCATGACAATGTTGTTGCAGCCACAAAGGTGACAGCAATTATTCCAGGACCCCATTTAATCGGTCACCCTTTAGAACAAGGTCAAATGCTTCACCACCTAGAGCAGGGGTTCCCAACTTGGGGTCAAGGGCCCCTCAGTTAATGGTAGGGGCCCATGGCATGGAACTCCTGAATTAGAGTATCAATGGGAATCTTTATCCTTAAGAAAAATCCAGAGAAAAAACCCCAGCAGGATCCAGTCACTTGTTATTTAGAGAAACTGACTAATTGCTTCCAACGTCCTGGCACAAGGATGTTTACATAAGCTGCTGTTATTTCACTAGTTGGGATAAACTGAGACAACATATAGTTGGCAAAATGTATAAGACTTGGATGACGTAACCATATCAGACAATGAACACTCACTTAAACATGATAGCAAGCTGTCAAGCATTAGATCTTCAATATCATTGGAGGGCCACTGTAACATTATTACAGTGCCAGCAACCAGGGCTCAATTCCCACCAATGCAAGCTAATCTGCAGATGCTGGAAATCCCAAATGCTGGAGGAACTCAGCAGGCCAGGCAGCATCTACAGAAGTGTGAATGGTTGACATCTCGGTCCGAAATGTTGACTGTCCACTCTTTCCCATAGATGCTGCCTGGCCTGCTGAGTTCCTCCAGCATTTTGTGTGTGTTGCCTTCAATTCCTACCATTATGTGTAAGGAGTTTGTATGTTCTCCCCATGACTAGGCAGATTTCCTCCAGATGCTCCAGTTTCCTCCAACATTTCAAAGATTTATTGGTAAGTTCACTGGTCACATGGGTGTAACTGGGCTGGAAGGGTTATTACTGTGCTCTTGAGTCTCTAAATTTAAATCTCTAAATCATTCTTCCTAGTCCCTCCAATCAGCATTTGTCTAAAACTAACACTATACCTGCACGTAAAGCATCCAGAACTACTTCTGAGCCTTCTTCTGCCAGCGAGGAAATGATGACTCCTGAAACACTATTCAAATGGAGAAGAAAATTAGCAGTAACTTCTATAAAGCATGATGACCACAAAACCAGATTACTGATCCTAATTATATCAAAATATGCAATTTAAATCTAATTCTAATGCACCATGGGAGATCACTGCAAGAAAATTCCAGCTAAATGAAATATCAGTTGTATTCAACATAAAGACCATGAAATAAAGTAACACACCACACGTTGGCTTTAAGCATTACCTATAGTATTTTTACTATTCAACCTGATGAAAAAAATAAGAAAAATCTTCAAATTTAGAAAATTCAAACTTAAAGAAAAGTTTTTGTACCAAATATTACAATGAACCATGAAGAAAAATTCGCTATCATTAAAAGTGTTTTATATTCTTCAATATGCCATATTCCTATCTATACCTTTTGACTTTGAACTAAGTATCATCCTAGGTCACAGGTTCCCAACCTGGGGTCCGCAGACCCCTTGGTTAATGGTAAGGCTCCATGGCATAAAAGAGGTTGCAAACCCCTGTCCTAGGTCATCTCAAAATGTCAATTTTGAGTAAATACACTTTTGTGAGTGCAGTAATCACATCTTAACCACACCAGGTAAAAGAGCAGATTGCCTTCCTCAAAAAGAATTAACAAACTGAAAAGGATGTTTATGACCATCCAATAGTTCATTATCATCCTTACTGATGTTAGCTTTTTATTCAACAGTATTTATTGAACTGAATGCTTAATTCCCAATGCACTGCAGTGGGATTTGATAAAGTCTCCTATCTTGTTCACAAATTGACATCTGCTGAAACAAGCAATGTTGTAAATGAACGAACAACATGATATACAAGTGGTAATATCGTGCATTATGACATTCACCCATTTGGACTGAGAAGCTGCAGCCAATACAACCAGACTGCTGCAATTTAAGTTAACTAAAAACATAGTGCTACTAGTCAAAGTTAGGAGGTACCGGATACTTAGGTCCCACACCAACAGGTTCAGGACCAGTTAATATCCTACAACCATCAGGCTCCTGAAACTGCATGGATAACTTCACTCACCTCAATGCTAAACTGTCTCAGTTTCAAGGACTTTACCACTCATATTCTCAGTATTATTTCTTTACATTTTTATTATTTGCATGATTTGTCAGGCCTTGTTTATGATTATCATCACCATTATGTCATGGCGTATGACGTGGGCGATCATGGTTCTATGATTGTTCATGGCAGATTTTTCTACAGAAGTGGTTGCCATTGCCTTCTTCTGGGCCATGCCTTTACAATATGGGAACCTCAGCCATGATCAATACTCTTCAGATTGTCCGCCTGGCGTCAGTGGTCACATAACCAGTCCTTGTGATGTGCACCAGCTGCTCATACGACCATCCACCACCTGCTCCCATGGCTTCAAGTGACCCTTATTGGTGGGGGGGTGGGCTCCTCGGGGGGCTACACCTTGTTTGCAGGCTAGCAAAGGGAAGAAGTGCCTTACAGCTCCTTTGGTAGAGAATATTTCTACCCCACCACGTGGGGTGAATAGCTTTTTATAAATTCTATAGTATTTCTTTATTTTCCTGTAAATGTTTGCAAGAAAATGGATCTAAGGTCATATATAGTGACACATAAGTACACAGATAATAAATTTAACTTTGAACATCTAATGTTCAAACAAAAATATCTCTTTGAAGACTGGTGATTCTGTACAGAAAGTACTCAATGCTATTATCTAAATTATAGTACAAGTCTCTGCTAAAAGACTTCATCAGACAGAAACTACAGGTTCTAACAGTATTATGCAACAAAAAAATGCATCAGATGGAACTCTCTCTTAAGGTTTTTACTTGGACATTGAGTAAGAAAAAAAAAGGATGACTTTGTCAGTTTGTTAGACCACTGAGCCTGCACTTGCAAAAAGCAAACAATCCACGTCTTTGCATCATTCTGCTCCACTGATGAGCATGTGGATTGCAGGTAGAGTGGCAGAGGCAACCATTTCATCAGCAGCTCGACTTGATGAGTGGCCACCTAGACAAAGATTCAGACTCACTGGCCTAAGGAGTAGCCTCTCCTTAAAGTGAGTTTAGTAAAAAAAAGAGGCAAAATAATCAAATAAATATTCAAAATAGAAGCAAATAAACATATAAGTTATCTACTATAATCTTTTCCATTAGATGATGCATCTCCTTCCTGTACTGCTAAACCAAACCATGAAAAAGGGTAAATAAACTACTGCCAATGAAAAGAAGAATAAACTCAGGAAAAGTCTTCTGTGAGCCATCCAGCAAACTAAGATGCATTTACTGAAACTATTCCAACTATCCTGTTGATTCAATAAAAGGCAGGTCCTTATTAATCAAAGTTATGACAAACAATAACTGACATTTTAAAAATACATAGTTCATAATATACATACAATTGAGTAAAAAAAAATCAACAGAAAAAGTGGTCTAGCGTCTTTCGAGAGAAATTAAAGACCATTATTTCAAAATAAAAAGTTTTCAATGATGGGAAGAAAAACTAGTCAGACTAACTGGGAAAATTTCAGAATTTAGCATAGACATAGATAAAGAACATGAAAGCAGAATACAGCAGTTACCTGATAAAAATCATATTGTATTTTTGATCGATGCAACGGAGTCAAAAGGTTGACTAAGTCTAATGTAATTCCTTTTTCAGTAAAAAAAGTATATTGAGGAATAAGGAAATTGCAGAGAAATTAAGCAAATATTTTATATTTGGCATAAGAAAACCCTCATAAATGGTAGAAATGTTCAGGTATGGAGTGAATAAGCTCAAAGAAATTAATCTCAAGAAAAAATTATTTCTGGAGTAATTAACAGATACACGTCCAGAATATAGGAACATGGGCGGCTCAACGTTCTGGGTCGAAGGGTCTGCAATGTGCTGTAGATGTCTATGTTCTGTGTTAACATAATGAAAAACATTTTATGATGCTGGCTGTGGAGATAGTGGATTTACAGGCAGCCATTTTACAAAATTCCACACAGTTTGGTAAGATTCCTTATGTTAGAAAATAACAGATTAAGTAGGAGATTTATGGAATGCCTCAGGAAACAGTGCTGCAGCCTCAGTTCGCCACAATCTACATCAGTCATTTGCATGAAATATCAAGCGCAACATATCCAAGTTTGCTGATGGTAGCAAGGAGGGCTGTGAGGAGGATACAGGAAAATAAGGTGACAGAATAAATAGAAAAAAGGATTTTTTTTCACGTATAGTGCGGCACAGAAAGTTGTTGCTACTGGTTATCTTTGTACATGAAGAAAAAAGTTAACATGCATGCAAATAAAAGCAATATGTTGGGCTTATTCAATGATGAACTATCAACAAGGAAATCTTGCACCAGTAATTTAGGGATCTGGTGAAGCTATGGGGTGCACAGGTCCAATCTCCCTATCTAAGGAATTGTATTTCCATTGGAGGGAATGTAGTGCAGTTTCATCAGAGTTGTATGGCATGTGTTGTATGAAAATAGATTGAGCAGATCTTGGTCCTAAGATATCTATACTTCAGGAGAATGAGAGACAATCACGTTCTTACAGGATCAACAAAGTAAACACAGACATGATGCTTTACTTAGCTTGGGTATCAAACACCAGGAATAGATCAGAACAGAAATGAGAAGAAATTTCTTTCACCCAAAGGTACTGATTTGTTGGAATTCCCAAGAGGGCTTTGGAGCTTCAGTTGCTATTTATATTCTAGTCGTATCACCTTCGGACACTAATCACAGATTAAGAGGTTGGTGCAGGAAAGTGGGGTTGAAGTAAAGGAGAACCATGATCTGAAGAAATAGCAGAGCAGTCTCTAGAGACAATATGGCCTGAACCTGCTTTTATATGTCCTTATGACCACTCATTTATGGACAGTTGTTTCTTTGAACGGCTCCGGAACTGCCCAGAATATCTACCATTAAGAGTAGGTTGTAAATTCCTCAAACTACACATAGCTCCAATACAGGGAGGTCTGTGAAGAACTGATACAGGGTTTATAACCATACCATTGGTCATTGAGCACAATGTCAGCATCTTGCCCACGTACCACCCGGGTATTTGCAAGAACGTCTGCGCTGAAGGCACATTCCACATCCTGAATACAGTCCTCCACAATATAAAGCAAGCTGCAGCCACTCTCCTCTTGGATGCTTTTAAACAAAGCTCTGTTGCCACTGCAAATGCCAAAAAGTGCCAATCCGATGCGACTGCCCATCAAACTGCCATTCCCATATCGTCCCATTGCCACATTGGAAACAATGTTATTGGAAGTTTCTGGAATGATGTGCCTTTGGCCACTGGATCTCAATGAGTGGGAATGACTAAGGACATGCAGGCCGTTGAACGGAGGTGCCGGTCCTGAGGGAGAGTTTGAGGTAGTCACGTCTTGGCGAATAGTCGATGTGTTGGTAATAGAGTTGGATACACTTGTTCTGAATGAGATCATGTTCTGATTATGAGACACTGGAGAAGAAACATTATTGTTGAAGCTGGTGGGACATGGGTTCGGTCGGAATACAAAAGATGACGACTGTGGTAGAACAGGTTGATCACACATAGACATCCCAGCAGAGAGATTCGTAGGGGGAGACCTAGGAAAGAACAAGTTTCAAAACAAGATTAGATATTTAAAGTATAGAGGGGGGGGAACCTTAATATGTCAATTACTTCTGCATCTTCCCCAAGCTGATTTGATAAATGCACAACTTTGGAAGTGAAGAAAGCTACTTATGAAGTTACCAGATATTCACTGTCATTCCCCAATACTTTTAATTAGAATTATTCCACGACAGCCAACATTAAAAAAAACTTCTACAATCTCAATGTGGCCCAAAGTACTTGGAGAGTGTCAATGTGATGTCCCAATCCTACATTCAGATATATACCCAGGTGCTAATGGATGGTTTCTTCCTGAAGCCTTGCTCTTAAATTAACATATCAAGCCATTATCTCCCCCAAACACTACAACTCCTGAGAAAGAAAAACAAAAATAACATCAGATTGTGAAACTCAATTTCATACTGCATTTGACAAAAACAAGGTGAAAGATCCATCAACTGTATAAATGCAGCAGTTAGTGCTGATGCCTTCACACACCAGGACTGGATCCTGACCTTGTATGAATGTACACTCTCCCAAGACTGGTTTTCCCCTAAGTGTTCCAGTTTTCTCCTACAACCATGGAACAGTATAGCACTGGAGCAAGCTCTTCATCCCACAATGAACCAGACTAATTAAACTAGCAATTAAATACCTATTAATTAGTCCCTTCTCCCATCACAAGCCCATAATTTTGCACTTCATAAAAATAGTCATTGACAAGTGTGTCTCCACAAATTCATTCAGCCTTCCTAATCAGAAGCCCTGGATGAACCATGAGATCTGCATTCTGCTGAGGGCCAGATCTGTGGTATTCAGGTTGGGCAACCAAGTTAAATACAAGAGGTCCAGGTATGATCTTTGGAAAGCCATCTCACAGGTGAAGTGGCAAATCCAGACCCAACCTGAATCACTGGGGGATGCTCAACAGCTGTGACAGAGCTTGAATACAATCCCCTCCTAAAAAGTGAAACCAAGCAACACAGTCACAACAGGTCAACAGCAGATGCCATCTCAATGGCTCTTCACTCAATGCTAGAAAATCTGGACAGCAAAGATGCATACATCAGGATGCTCTTTATTGACTAGAGCTTGGCATTCAATAATATCTTCCCCTCAAAACTAAACAATACGCTTCAAGTTCTAAGCCTCAATATCTCATTGTGCAACTGAATCCACAATGTCCTCACTTGCAGACCCACTCAGTTCAGATTAGTAATAAACATCTCTTCTACAATCTCCCTCAGCACAAGTGAACCACAAGGCTTAGCCTCCTGCTCTGCTCATTTTACACTTATGACTGTGTGGCTACATACAGTTCCAATGCCATATTTACATTTGCTGATGACACCACTGTTGTTGGCCGAATCCAAGGATGATGAATCGGCATACGTGAGTAAAAATGAAAATATGGCTGAGTGGTGCCACAACAGAACCTCTCACTCAATGTCAGCTAGGCCCAGGGATGATTACTGACTTCAGAAAGGGGAACTAGAGGTCGATGAGTCAGTCCTCATCAGGGGATCAGAGGTGGAAGAGATCAGCAGCTTTAAATTCCTCAATGTTAATCATGTCAGAGGCTCTGTTCTGGGTCCAGCAGGTAAGTGCCATTACCAAGAAAGCACAGCAACACCTCTACTTTCTCTGAAGTTTGCAAAGGTTCAACATGTCATCTAAAACTTTAACAAAATTCCATAGATGTGTGGTGGAGAGTATATTGATCGGTTGCATCAGATCCTGGTATGGAAACACCAATGCCAGAAGTAGTAATTATGTACAGAAAGTAGTAATTATGGCCCAGTCAATCACTGGTAAAGCCCTCCCCACCACTGAGCAAATCTATGCAGAGCACTGTCGCAGGAAAGCTGCATCCATCGTCAAGGACCCTCACCATCCAGACCATGCTGTCTTCTTGCTGCTACCTCAGGAAAAAGGTACAGGAGCCTAAGGACAAACACCACAGGTTCAAGAACAGTTATTACCCCTCACCCACCAGACTCCTGAACCAGACAGGAGAGCTTCAGTCAATTTCACTCATCCCTTCACTGAACTGTTCCCATAACCAACAGACTTGATTTCAAGGACTCTTCATCTCATGTCCTTGATATTGTTTGCTTAATTGTTTATTATTATTGCTACTTATTTTGTATTTGCAGAGTTTTTTGTGCATTGGTTTATATCCATTCTGTTAGTGCAGTCTTTCATTGATTCCATTGTGTTTCTTGAATTTACTGCAATTGCCTGCAAGAAAATTAATCTCAGGGTTGCATCAGGTGACATATGCAGTGCCTTTGAGAATTTTTTAGCCCATACAATCATTTTCACATTTTACTGTCTCATTTTCAAAATTTAAAATAAACTGAAGTAGGATTTTTCTGAGCTAATCTACAAAACATTGTGCATTGTCAAATCAAAAGAAAAATTTCAAAACTTGTCAACAATTTACAATAGCAGGGGCTCTGACAGAAATATTTCAAATGTCATTAGAAACGGGGATGGTGCTGGAGGATTGGCGCATTGCTCGTGTTGTTCGATTGTTTAAAAAGGGTTCTAAGAGTAAACCTAGCAATTATCGGCCTGTAAGTATGACGTCAGTGGTGGGTAAATTAATGGAAAGTATTCTTAGAGATGGTATATATAATTATCTGGATAGACGGGATCTGATTAGGAACAGTCAACATGGATTTGTGTGTGGAAGATCATGTTTGACAATTCTTATTGAATTTTTTGAAAAGGTTACTAGGAAAGTTGATGAGGGTAAAGCAGTGGATGTTGTCTATGTGGACTTCAGTAAGGCCTTTGACAAGGTTCCACATGGAAGGTTCAATCGTTAGGTATTAATATTGAAGTAGTAAAATGGATTCAACAGTGGCTGGATGGGAGATGCCAGAGAGTAGTGGTGGATAACTGTTTGTCAGGTTGGAGGCCAGTGACTAGTGGTGTGCCTCAGGGATCTGTACTGGGTCCAATGTTGTTCATCATATACATTAATGATCTGGATGTTGGGGTGGTAAATTGGATTAGTAAGTATGCAGATGATACTAAGGTAGGTGGCGTTGTGGATAATGAAGAAGTTTTTTAAAGCTTGCAGAGAGATTTAGGCCAGTTAGAAGAGTGGGCTGAAAGATGGCAGATGGAGTTTAATGCTGATAAGTGTGAGGTGCTACATTTTGGTAGGACTAATCAAAATAGGACATACATGGCAAATGGTAGGACATTGAAGAATGCAGTAGAACAGAGTGATCTAGGAATAATGGTGCATAGTTCCCTGAAGAAAGCTTTTGGTATGCTGGCCTTTATAAATCAGAGCATTGAGTATAGGAGTTGGGATATAATGTTAAAATTGTACAAGGCATTGGTAAGGCCAAATTTTGAGTATTATGTACAGTTCTATGTACAGAATTATAGGAAAGATGTCAACAAAATAGAGAAGAGTAAAGAGGAGATGTACTAAAATGTTACCTGGGTTTCAGCACCTAAGTTACAGGGAAAGATTGAACACGTTAGCTCTTTATTCTTTGGAGCATAGAAGGTTGAGGGGGGGACGTGAAAGAGATATTTAAAATTATGAGGGGGATAGATAAAGTTGACGTGGATAGGCTTTTTCCATTGAGAGTAGGGAGATTCAAACAAGCAGACATAAGTTGAGAGTTAGGGGGCAAAAGTTTAGGGGTAACACGAGGGGTAACTTCTTTACTCAGAGAGTGGTAGCTGTGTGGAACGAGTTTCCAGTAGAAGTGGTAGAGGCAGGTTCGATAATGTCATTTAAAGTAAAATCAGATAGGTATATGGACAGGAAAGGAATGGAGGGTTATAGGCTAAGTGCAAGTCGGTGGGACTAGGTGAGAGTAAGAATTCGGCATGGAGTAGAAGGGCCAAGATGGCCTGTTTCCGTGCTGTAATTGTTATATGGTTATATGGAAAGAGTATTCATTCCCTTTGTAATTTGGCCTACTGTTTCAGGTACATTGGTAAAGATCCTGTGGAACTACCGAAAGAAAAGTAATTTTCCTCGTATACTGGCCATAATTTTCTCCTTGACCCATCATTACTGGAATAAACAATAAGTAAATCATCTTTAACATCCTCAGGGTGCTTTAAAGTGCTTAAAAAACAATAAACTGTTTTTGAAGTGTATTCACCACATTAGAGGAAGCTGACCAAAATGAAATCTATGGTACTGCATGTTCCTGTGTAAATTATTCATAAATAAATGAACTTATTATTGCAAGTGGACTCATAGTAAACAGTTGATATACTTGTCCACATAGCAACTGCTCTTCATAACAATTCATCATATCTGAAATATCTTATAGTTTCCAGGAGATAGAAAACAATAGAACATATAAGCCATTGTTTCTTTCCTTTTTTAATCAGGAAAGCTACCATGCAAGGTTGATTCTTTACGAATTGTGGGTCTATTTCTAAAAATCAAATGAGCAAGTTTCACATTATATTAATTATAACAGCAAATTGCCCAGTCATTTTTCCTCTCAGATTAATGAAAAGAAATCAGATAACAGAAGTTTGTAAAAGTTGTAAGAACCAAAGTTCAAAGTAAATTCATTATCAAGGTACATACTGCACATATACTCAATGAGAAAACTACACACAATTCAAAGTCAACTACTGACCAGAGTCCAAAACTTCAATGTGAACTATATTTCTCACTACCTGTTAATATTGTTGTGCTAATATTACTTTATGTGCTGTAATTAACATATGTACTGCATTTTGTGCCTTGGTCCCACAGGAACGTTGTTTCATTTAGCCATGTACATGTGTACAGTTGAATGACAGTAAACTTGAAAGTTATCAAATGCAAAGTTTTGCACTGCAACGCACAATATTGTGTTAGGTCAAAAAAATGATTTTCAGACATGAAAACAGGAAGCAAAATGTGTCTGTGTATAGACAAATTGTTTAAGAGAAGTTGTTCTAACACTGTGACATATTTCACAAGTTCACAGTACATGCTGAAGCTTAACAGGTACAGGGTTCTACATAATTAAAGAATCAGTATGTGTAAACAATATACTGCACTTGAATGCTATTAAGAAATATACCACAAAAATATACCAATGATTAACAACTTCCATCTAACTCTGTTAACTTTTTAACCCTGTTACCAAACGTTAACTCTGTTAATGTTTCCAGCATTCTGCAAAGTGATCTACAATGGTTCTTATACAGAACTCTAGAATTGTAAGCTGTAAAGTAGTGGTCACCAACCGGTCGATCGCGATCGACTGGTCGATCTTTGAGACTTTCCCAGTAGACCGCGAAAAAAAAGAAAAATAAATACACAAATACTGTTGTAATGTGAGCATTATAAAAATACGTAATACTAATTAGGATAATAGTACTCTAGCAATGCTCCCACTACGGAAAGCTGTTTGTAAAGAGAGGTGGCTTCTGGGGTTGCAGGGTTTTACTTGCGTTCTTTCTGCTCAGTGCACCTGAGATAAAGACTCTTTTGTCGACAAGAAACAAGGAGCACGAGGAACTGTCAGATGATGCGTGGCTACTGGATTTAGGGTTTCTGACAGATGGTTAAATTAAATGTACAACAAGCTCTTGCGAAAAGACCGACACCTGCCCCACGTGATAAGCACAGTAAATGCGTTTAAGGCCAAGCTCGGTGCTTGGATTTCAAATTTAAAAAATAAGAGGTTGGCACACTTTCCCAACTTGGAGAAAATGTTACAGGCCATCAAGGAAAAAAACGCTTTTCGCCCTGAGCTTACCCAGACAAACTGGCAATAGAGTTCGATCGGCATTTTGGGGAGTTAAATGTCATGAAAGATATTGCTGCATTTATTTCAAACCCATTTCTGCCGATCGATATAGAACAGACAGCAGCCAAATTCCAGCAAGTATTTGGTGTGCCAAGTGATTTTGAAATGGAAATAATTGATTTGCAAAATGACATCGAGCTTAAAGCAAGATCAAGGGACAGTAACTTTTGGGGGCTTGTCAGCAGGGAGAAGTTTCCTCATCTCACTACACGTGTACTAAAAGTCAGTGCCTGCTTCGGGTCAACTTATCTTTGTGAAATTGCACTTTCACAGATGAAAATTATTAAATCTAAGTACAGGAGCTGTCTTATTGACAGCCACCTCACAGACTGTCTCAGACTGGTTGTCTGTAGTTATGAGCCAAATTTCAGGGAACCAGCAGGAAGTATTCAGCCCCTGTCATCACACTGAGTGCAACAGTCAATTTTTATTAATTTATTTTTTGTGTTGAAATAAAATTAAATAATGTAACTTAGAATTAAAGGTATGAGGTATTGTAATATTCTTAAAGAAAGACAGCTATGACTTGTTTGATATGCTAGTTACAGTGTTTTCTTGGTTGAATTAATTTGAAAGTTTGATAAAAGCATTTTATGTAGTTCAAATATAATTAGCCCAAATAAAAAGCCTCAAGTTGGAAGTACAATCTGAGCTGTTTTTTTTCTAAATGATTTAGTAGAAGAGCTAATAGGACTTGATGTTTCAATCCCTATGATAAGTCAGCACTCTTGATGTTGGCGGTGGGCTTGGAGTGGTGACAAGGAGGGTAGGTTCCTCAGCGGGGTCATCAGGTGGGCACCTTCCTTCAACGTTTCGTTGATAAGCCCACGACGTCTCCAGAGGGCTCAACGGTGCTACCCGGTGTCCCAAATACACCCCCTCAGTTCCATACCCTCCTGTCTTCATCTTGCAGCCCAGTTGTTGTCTTTCCTTTTAATTCAAATCCAATTACTGCTTTCTTCTGCTGCATTTGACAAAGACTTGATTGCTTGTTGGAGTGAGTAACCCCTCACCCCATCTTCTTCAATAGACTGGTCATAGATGTAGCCACGAATCCCCTGCATCCCACTTCTATAGGGAAAATCTTGGTCTTCTTAGATCTTAAATCTTAGATCTTGCCTTTCACTAAGGCCAAGGTAGGGGATCTTGGTGACCACTACTGTAAAGAAACACTAGATTCAAAAAATACTTATAAAGCAAAACACATTTGAAGCAAAAATATTCAAATGTATGTTATAAATATATTAACAATGTAGATGAAAATTGCTCTATATGCAGACTAAAACAAAGATATGGTTAATGATTTTCATTGCAGTGGCTGAGGCATTTAAGTCATACAGATATACAATGTGGAAACATGCCCTTCTACTCACCAAGCCGCAACCAACCATCAATCTACACTAATCCTAAATAATTCCGTATTTTATTCTTCCGACTGTCAGGTCAAAACCCCTGCCCCAATTCCACCACCCAGCTAAACTAGGGACAAATTACACAGGCGTGTGGGAAGAAACTGGAACAACTGGAGGAAACCTATACGGTCATGGTAAAGTGTGCAAACTCCACAAAGACAGCATTTGAGGTCAGGACTGAACCCAGGTCAGTGACACTGTGAAGCATAGAACCACCAGCCCCACCACTGCACCAACCATATCACTAAATGCTAATAAGGTGAGATTCAACAAAATGGAAGATGGCTTCTAGCACAAACACATGGACATTGACCACCTGGGTTGAGTCAACTACTTACTTCCCTATGCAATTCATTTCCTAATACAAAGGACAGCCAGAACTTCTATTTGATCTTTCAGCTATCAAAATGTAATGATTTGATCTCCTCTCAAGTTGAGCTGATAGGCTTTTATATCTATGTGTTACATTTATCTCATTCCAAAATGTATCAATACAGAACTTCATGGCCTTACCCAGTTAATCATTCACAGTATTCCCATTTTCTGAAAGGCTCACATCCAGTTTGTACTTTGAGCGGCCCAATAGTTTTATAAGCTGCAACCATAATAAAACTGCAATTACTGGATCCTTTGCCGCTACATTTTATCAATATGAGATTTATAAGCTTTATAACCCGATACTTGCATAAAGTCAGACAGAGATTCACAGCACAAGAAGAAGCCATGTAAAACATGTCATACCTATCGAATGGCGAAAAGCCTCGATAGAGCGGATGTGGAGAGGATGTATCCTCTGGTGGGGGAGTCTAAGACCAGAGGACACAGCCTCAGAATAGAGGGGCATCCTTTCAGAATGGAGATAAAGAGGAATTTCTTTAGACAGAGAATGATGAAAATGTGGAACATGTCGCCACAGACGGGCTACGGGGACCAAGTCATTGGGTGTATTTAAGGCAGAGGTTGACAGATTCTTGAACGGTCAGGGCATGAACGGAAACCCAGAGAAGGCAGGAGATTGGGGCTGAGAGGGAAAAATGGATCAGCCATGATGAAATGGCAGAGTGCCCTAATTCTGCTACTGTATCTTATGGTCTATGGAAGTCAAAATCAAATTTACATTAATCCCACACTGCCCTGCAGGTTACGGCTCTTAAATTCTCACCTGAGTACTTTTAAAGGACAAGATTACTTGACTGCTCGGAGCACCATTTCCAAACCCTATCATTTTAGAGTGAAATTGATACTTCTCAATTCCCTTCAAGTCCTTCTACCAATTAAAATCAATGCCTCAATTTGTTTGCAAAGAGAAAGAGCCCCTTTTTATTTCTACCATATAACCCTTGCAATATGTACCTTGGGGAAAAGAATACATGCTGATGAACCATATTTAAAATGAAGGGCAGAGTGCCTAATCATGTTGCTATGATGTCAACTCAGATTGGTCCCTATATCTGACTGCTCCACCGTGTAAAAGTCAACACTAAAACCAATCACAACTGAGTAATTGACGACACTGAAGAGAACACTATGTACATCACAAAACAAAGTACATGCGAGAACAAACCGGTTAGAAGTAATAAAATAAATTGAATCAACACAACTTGATAACTGTCTTGGATAAAGTCAGTTGCAATGTGCTCAGAATTTTATTGATGTAGTTCCAAAAATTGATCTGCAAAGCAAATTAAACCAATTTACTTTTATTTCTAGTTATTTGTTTGCTAGTTAGATATCTCACCTCATAAACTGGAACTGATATTGTCACTGTTAATCACAACCCATGGGTATTTGCATAGTTCATGAACAAGACAAAGTAAACATTAATTTTTGCAAAATGATACATAGTCATAGCTGGACTTCCATATCAATGCTATGATGGTGGGAGTGGGAATAATCCATTTTGAAGATTCTGCCCAGAACAATCTCCATCTTTCAGTGGATTCCCAGCAGTCCTATTCCCTATGTGTTTCCCTGTAATCTATTCTCTCTTGCACGCCCTCAATTCTTCAGCCACCCACATAGAGTAATTTATAGTAGCAACTCAATCTCGGTTTTAATTTTCACACAAAACTGGAGGAGGGGGGAACTCTGATTAATCACCTTTTTCTGAAGGGGGTTATCAGGTTGGCAAAATGCCCATACAATACTCCATATATAAATAGGAATGAATTTAGACTGAAAACTTTTAATTTAAACCATTTTGCTACCCACAATATTTGTTGTTTTGTTTTTTGGACCAAAGTATCAACTGCTTATTCCCCCCCCCCCCCCCCATAGATGCTGCCTGACCTGCTGAGTTTCTCCAGCATTTTGTAAGTAGCTCTGGATTTCCAGCCTCTGTAGATTCTCATGTCCATGTCAAGCCCATCAAACATATTCTCCCATGTACTTCCCTCTAGCCTATTCTCTCAGGTACTCATTAACTTTGCCTAATTCTCTTACCAGACACCTACACAAACGATAACTTACAGTGGCCAATTTACCTACCTGCCTGAGAATCTTTGGGATCTGGGAGGAAACTTGGAGGGGAGTGAAGTAGTACAGGAGCAATATAGAACAACTAGTTGAGTGGTGTAGCAGCAACAACCTTGCATTCAACATCACTAAGACCAAGGAACTGATTGTGGACTTCAGGAAGGGGAAGTCAAGGGAACACACACCAGTCCTCATCGAGGGATCAGAAGTGGAAAGGGTGAGCAGTTTCAAGTTCTTGGGTATCAGTATCTCTAACGAACTATCCTGGGCCCAGCATATCGATACAATTACAAAGAAGGCACAACAGCAACTATGTTTCATTAGGATTTTGAGGAGAATTTTGAGGACACTCGAAAATTTCTACAGCTGTACTGTGAAGAGATTTCTAACTGGTTGCATCACCATCTGGTATGGAGGGGCCACTGCACAGGACCGGAAAAAGCTGCAGAAAGTTGTAAACTCAGCCAGCTCCATCACAGGCACTAGCTTCCCCACCAGCCAGGACACCTTCAAAAGGCGATGCCTCAAAAAACTAGCATCCATCGTTAAGGACCCCCATCATCCAGCACATGCCCACTTCTCATTGCTATCATCAAAATGCTCTGAAGTCATGCACCCATCTTCTCCCCTTCCGCCATCAGATTCCTAAATGGACAATGAACCCATGAACACTACCTTAAAATATTTTCCTCTCTTTTTGAACAACTTATTTAGTTTTCTTTTAGATATATATTTCCTATTGTAATTTAGTTTTCATTATTATGTACTGTAATGGACTGCTGCTACAAAATAACAAATTTCATGATATATGCCAGTGATATTAAACCCGATTCTAATTCTGAACTCTTGTGGTCACAGGGAGTATGTGCAAACTTCAGAGATGGCACGGTAGGTCAGAATCAAAGTACATATATGTCACCATATACTACACTAGGACTCATTTTCTTGTGAACATTTACAATAGAATCAATGAAAAACTACACACAAGAACAGACAAACAACTAGTGTGCATAAGACAACAAATTGTGCAAATACAAAAAGAGAAACAAAATAATAATAATAAATAATATTGAGATCACGAGTTGTAGAGTCCTTGAGTCTACAGGTTGTGGGAACAGTTCAGTGTTGGGGTGAGTGAAGGAACCTGATGGTTAAGGAGTAATAATTGTTTCTGAACCTGGTGGTGTGGGACCCAAGGGTCCTGTACATCCTTCTTTCTGGAAGATGGTGGATGTTGGGTGTCCCTGATGATCAAACCTGAAACTGAGAGCTAGCACCTGCTGCAGGCCTGCATTGCCCAAGAGAAACCATTAAAAATGACCTATAATTATCCCTTATTATTCTCAGTTGATGTTAGAGGTTGCAGATTCAATATAGAAGTTGATCAATACCTAACATCGCCCTCAATTTGAAAATTAAGTTGCATCTTACTGGTTGTCCCAGTTAAATGGCGAATGTTTCACAGCAAGCACCAGCAATAAGAAAAGCCTTTTTTTTTACGCTGCCAAAGTCTGCCAGGTAGAGCCATACAGCAACACAGCATGGATACAGGCCATTCAGCCCAAAAAGTCCATGCCTACCACAATGGTCACCCAACTAGCCCCAATTTTCTGCATTTGGTTCATGTCTCTCTAAGCCAGGAGTTCCCAAAAAAAATTTTATGCCATGGACCCTGACCATTATCCAAGGGATCTATGAAGCCCAGGTTAGAAACCCCTGGTCTGAGCCTTAACCTCTCATGTACCTACACAAGTGCCTTCCAAATGCACATGGAATGAAGGAGAGTAGCAAGGTTTAGTGGAACTTACAGAGTTACATACACTTTTACAACCACTATATTTCAGAATCCGTGGACAGAGTTGAAAGGTTTCCAGAAAATCTGCCCGTGCAGGCATTATTCCGACAGTATCTCTGATAAGCCACTCAGCCATGGTGGACATGATAGTGATAAGACTCGAATCCCTCACTGTGATCTCTGTACACTTTATTTTTTAATAGGAGCCACCGGAGACAATCAAGAACCTTGGGTCCACAAACCCCTTGCTTAATGGTATTGGTCAATGGCATGAAAAAGATTGGGAACCCATGATCTAAAAGTTGACGTTCCTGGCTCTTCACTTTCAAACACCAAGGGTAAATGCTGGTTCTGTACTGCTACTCCACTGTACTTCAGGGGTATTCGTCTTCCTCAGTTCCACCTGTCACAGACTTTATGTCCAAAGGTCCCAATTTTACACACCTAAAAGCAGGCTCTAAGAATAAAAGACCACACCATTGGACAGGACGTAAAGGAAACTTTGGTCCCAAAGCACCAGGTTCGGGTACAGTTGTTACTCTCCAACCAGCAGACTCCTGAACTGGCGAATACAACCTACAGACTCACTTCCAAGGACTCTCCAACTCAAGTTCTCAATACTTGTTATCTTTTTTATTATTATTTGTATAATGTCTGCTTTTGAATTTTGGTTGCTTGTCTTTGTGTAGTTTTTCATAAATTTTATTGTATTTCTTTATTTCCTGTAAATGCTTCAAGAGAAAGAATAGGTTGCATATATATGATGAGGGAAACTGAAACATTGAAGTGAATGCCAGAAGGAGTGCTAGCTGCCTGATTTTGGACCGCTCTACCACTAGAGAGGGGAGAGCCTGCACTGTGCCCCGGGAACGTTGCCCAGGTTTTCTGCGCTTTGGATATGGACTTGAACTATAGACTTTTTTTTCAATATTATAGTATTTTATACTGAGTTTTTTGCCAGATCTTACTTGTTTTATTTCTGCGGGGGAGGAGGATTTGGGGGTTGACGTGCCTGTTCTGTTTTGTTCATTTTTTTATTATACGGAAGGAGGGATTTGGGGGCCAATGTGTCTGTTCTGTTTCTGGGTTTTTTTTGTGCGAGGGAGGGGGAATGGGGGGGGCACATTGATGATCATGCTGCCTTTCTTTCTTGGTTTCATGGCTACCTAGAGAAGAAGAATTTTGGAGTTATATACCTGGATTATAAATGAACATTTGAACCTTTGATATGTGTATTTAGATAACAAACTTACTTTGACTTTGAAAAGAGGGCTGTTGTGATCTTTGTCCTATTTTCCTTACAAAGTTAACAGACCATATGTTCAGGAGTATTGGCTTTGTGATAGCTCACTGAGCCTATGCTGGCAACCAAGTACTTAACTATTTTACCTACTTATCTGTTTACCAGCACATAGCCTTGGCATTACAGGTGTTCACTTCAATGTTGTGAGAGTATCTGTCCCCATCATTCTCCTCCCCTCCACTGAGCACATCTACCAGGAACACTGTGACAGGGAAGCTTCCATCATCAGAGACCCCCAATGCTCCCTTCTCGCCATTGTCATCAAGATTCACACCACCAGGTTCAAGAAGTTACTGCTCCTCAACCATCAGGCTTTTGAACCAATGGGGATAACTTTAACTTCACTTGCCCCATCACTAAACTGTTCCCGCAATCCACAGATTCACTTTCAAGGCCTCTTCATCTCATGTTCTCAATATTTATTGCTTATATTTATTTATTTATGCTCTCTTTTGCATTTGCACATTGGTTGTTTGCCCTTTTGGGTGCAATCTTTCATTTGTTTCTAATATGATTCTAGGACTTACTGGGTATGCCCTCAAAAAAACAAATCTCAGGGCTGTATCTGGTGACATATCTGTACTTTGAAATGCAATTCAGATTTTAACCACCCTTTGGGTAAAAAAAAATCTCCAAAAGCCCTACCCTTAAGTTAACCAGAGTACACAGGTTTACAAACCTGATGAGGTGAAAAGTTTCTCACTATATGCCCTATCAGGCTCCTCCGTAATTTTACAAGCATCAGTCAGGTCCCCCTTGGTCATCAACGACAACCTGACTGATGCTGACAAAATCTGAGGAAAACAAACAGAGCCTATCAAATCCTTCCTCATAGCTCCCTCCCTGGCAACCTCGCCTCTGCGTCACCTCCTCTGGAATCAAGTCCTTCCTGAAAGGAGGTGACTAGAACACACAATACTCCAGTTGTAGCTTAACTAATGTTTAATTCAATTCTACTATAACATCCACGCTCTCTTTTTCTATCCCACAGCCAATGAGGTATATAGCACGCCCGCTTACACAGCTGTCTTGAGAGATTCTTCGGACATTATGCCAAGATCCCTGCTTCTCAGTACTACCAAGGATCCTACAATTAAGTGTGCACATCCTAGCCTTTACAAGTCTCAATAATGAATCAACTCACAAGTTCCAGAATGAAATTCCACCAGCCAACCCTTTGCCCCATTACCAACTCACCAACGTTGTTCTGCTGAAGACTATATTCCTCACAAACAACAGAATTACTAATCTTCACATCAACTGAAAATTTATTAACCATAGCCAGTATAATTACATCTAGATCTTAGTGTATATAACAAACAGTTAACAGTCCAGGACACGTCACATGATTGCAATGCAACAATTTGAATACCAACCACCACTATCAAATTCCTGTTACCAGGTCCTTGATCAATTACAGCTCACTGTTCAGCACCATCATTCCCTCAATACTAACCAATAAGCTTCAAAACTTGGACCTCTGCGACAGGGTTCTCGGCTTCCTCTTTGGGAGACCACAGCGTGTGCAGATTGGTAATAACACCTCCTCACTATCAACACAGTTATGTGCTCTACTCTACTCTCTCTACACTCATGACTACAAGGCTAAGAACTGTTCCAATGCCATCTATAAACTTGCCGATGGCACAGCTGCTGCTGGCGGAATCTCAGATGGAAGCTACGAGGTGGACAAAAGCAGGAGAGATTGGCTGGCTGATGGGTTTTGCAACAACAACCTCACACTCAACGTCAGCAAGACCAAGGAACCGACTGTGGACTTCGAGAAGCAGAAGCTGGGAAGACGCACACCAGTCATCGTTCAGAGATCAGCAGTGGAAAGGGTGAGCAGCTTTAAGCTCCTGAACTACAGCGTTTCGGAGGGTCTATCCTGAGCCCAATATCATCACAAAGAAGGTACACCAGTGGCTATATTTTGTGAGGTGTTTGAGGAGATTTGGAACATCAATGATGACTTCTATGATTTTTTTTTATAAACGTACAGTGGAAAATATTCTGAGTGATTGTATCCCAACCTGATATGCAGGCACAGGATCAGAAGAGGCTTCAGAGGGTTGTAGATTAAACCAGCTCTGTCAAAGAAACTACCCTCACCACTACTGAGGACGTCCTCAAGAGCTAGTGCCTCAAGACCTTTAATGAGGTCTATCATTAAAGACCCTCACTATCTGGGACATGCTCCCTTCTCAAAACTACCACCAGGGAGGAGGTACAAAAGTTTGAAGACCCACACTCAACAGTTTAGGAAGTTTCTTACCCTCTGTCATCAGCTTTCTGAAAATTCCTTAAATACTACTTCATCATTTCTTATACTTTGCATTATTTATTTTTGACATTTATAGATCTTTATCTCTGCACAAATCTCATGTCATGTGTCAGTAATAATTCTGATTCAATTCGTCAAATTATTCTGGATCCCGTGGACTTTCTTTTGAAATTTTCATTAAAATTCTTACCTTTTCACCTTCATTTTAACGCTGGTAGACTTCCAAAGGCTTTTTATGCAAAGGAGTCATTTCCTTACAAACCTGCCTTCAGTGATAGTTAAATGTCTTACAGTACAATTGTTCTTACCTCATTTCTCTGTTCTCAGTCTGAAGGTGAAACTATGGTTAAGATGTAAAAGCCCTTCCTTAGTTCACCTAACTGGCATTTTCAGAAGACGATTAACACACATGGTATATTTAACCAGAGAGCAATACATTGCGGAAAAAAGCAGTTGAGTATCAAATACAGAAACTAATTAGGAAGGCTAACAGAATGTGGCAGAGCTACGTTCATCCCACACTAACAAATGACGAAGTGTTACAAAAAAATCAGAATAAGCAGAGATCTGATTTCATCAAATTTCTGGGACAGGTACTGAGGAAAAAAAAGTTCAAACGTCTTGCAGTGATGGATAAAAATGATGGAAGAAAAAGTCAAGGTCGACAGCACATGACATTCATGAGTTACATCAGGGGACAGACTGGCAGAAGTTTTGAAGAGCTTATTAGAACTTATCAGGTTAAAGACAGATGATTGCCCATGTCATAAAACATAACGATGAAGATGAACAGAATGTTGCACTTTATGGCAAGAGATATGCAATGTAAAAGTGGGGAGGTTTCAATGAAATGTCAAAGCAGGCATGTTTCGGTGCAATGTCAAAGCGGACATATTTCAATGCAATGTCAAAGCGGGCATGTTTAGGTGCAATGTCAAACCGGGCATGTTTAGGTGCAATGTCAAACCGGGCATGTTTAGGTGCAATGTCAAAGCTGGCATGTTTCAATGCAATGTCAAAGCGGGCATGTTTCAATGCAATGTCAAAGCGGGCATGTTTCAATGCAACGTCAAAGCGGGCATGTTTAGGTGCAACGTCAAAGCGGGCATGTTTTGGTGCAATGTCAAAGCGGGCATGTTTTGGTGCAATGTCAAAGCGGGCATGTTTTGGTGCAATGTCAAAGCAGGCATGTTTTGGTGCAATGTCAAAGCAGGCATGTTTAGGTGCAATGTCAAAGCGGCCATGTTACAGTGCAACTTTATAAGACACTGGTGAGATCACACCTGGAGTACAGCATACAATTTTGGTCTCCATTTAAAAGAAGGAAAACACATAATTGCATTGGAAATAGTGCAGAAAAGGTTTACTTGATTGATTCCAAGGAAGAAGTGGTTGACATATATAAAGGGTTAAGCCCAACCTGTTCAACCTTGGAATAGTCATACGTTGAAGTATGGAAGAATGAGGGGATAATCTCATTTAAACATATAAAATTCTGCCAGAGATTAACAAGGTGAATGCTGTGAGGGTGTTTCTCCTTGTCTGGGCCTCTCAACCAGGAGGGAATCTTTTCAAAATAATGTGTTATTTAATTCAGACAGAGTAGCTGAATCTTGAAGATTCCCCTGTCTGAAGAGATACAGTGACACTTAACAAATACACACAGTGAATGACAGACATTTAAGGCTCAAGGACGTCAGGAGGTAAGGATAATGAGTAGGAAATTGGTGTCAAGGCCAAGTTTGGATTAGCCATGATCTTTATGGATTAAGGAGCAAACTGATGTGGTTGACAGACTTACTGTTCAAATTCATCCTGCACTTAATGCTTAATTTCACTCCAGGTACTGCTTTGCTGTCAGACAGGAGGATCACACCCAAGAGTAAGGCCCAGCTCTGATCACTAAACCGCATGAGATCAAACCTAGGACTTCCTGGTTCCAATTCTCACTTAGGTACTTTGTAGATACTTAGTCATAATGATCAATCTGGTTTTAATAGTCAAATGACAAATCAGCCTGACCCATCCTACTTCTCACCACTGTAAAGCTTCTGTACTTGGTACCATCTCTCAAGCCTTCGTTTCACTTACATGAGTAACGTGGTTGCATGAAGTCTGGCTGAAGTGTGCTTCTCCAACCGTTTGTTGCGGTAGTGCCTGGCCGATGCCAGATGCTCCAAAATGCGATCCCTCCGAGCACTCATGGGAATCTCACAGGATTTACAGTACAAAATCTCCACCAAATCCCTCTCCCCACCTTCCTTTTGCTCAACAACATGTCTTTTCACTGACAGATCACAAAATTCAGCAGCATAATCATGCAGTGATTTTTTCTTCCTCCCCATACTGGAGATACTATCCTCTTTCTCAATGTCCACTTATATTCTCTATTACTAGTTCTGTTTTTCTTCCACTAACTCTCAATCATCTCAAATATGACACAGTTTTAAACTTTCTCGGGATTTTTTTTGTTATTCTCTGCATAAATTGTATTCTTGGTATTTATGACTTTACACCAAATGCTTATTCTCGGATTTCGTAAATGTGCATCTGCTACCCTCCACCGTTATCACAAATTTATTTCCTTTATTCTCCCATTGACTAATTTAATATATTAAGTGCTTATTCCACTGCATGCTTCCTCTTTGTGTGTGTGGCTCTTCAGTCTGATATTACTATTTACAATTGACTCTTCCAGTGTCTCTCCTGCCTTTGTTCCTTTCCCTGCAACAATAATCTTCCTTTCACAAAGTGTCTTTCTGTGTCTATTCCTCCACTCAGTTATTCTGGAGTTTGTGTTTGTTCATGTATTTTAGCATTCATTCTTCTCCTGAAACTTGCATCAGCCCTTCATCCCTCTATAAGATCCCCTCTCTCTGTACTTGTATTTCTTTCATCAGCTCTGGCTATCCTCACTCTCTGATACTCAATACTTCCTCCCCATGCAACTTATTACAATCTCCTGCAAATCTTTTGTTTGCACTTTGCAACCTTCTCTCTTACTTATCTTCATCAGGTCTTCCTGTATTAATCCTCTGTTTACATGTTACTTCTCTCCTGACATATCACTCTTTTTATCCCTTCTGTATTTTCTCCCTCCTTCCCCTTATTGTGATTTCATTAATAGCCGATGCCTATCCCTCCCTCTTGCTGGTGTTCATTTCAATTTCTTTCAGTTTTTACCAGATCACATCCTGTGCTTTTTTCCCTGTTTCCCACCTGTTACTGGCTCTCTTCGCCCTCTTTCCGACGCTCCAATCCCCGTTTATCTTTTCCTATAATTGTTCTCTCACTTCCCTCAGGAGCTGACTTCTCTCGAAGCTTCTTGCAGCCTGTTTTATCCCTGTCTCCCTCGGTTATTTGTTTTATTTCGCCCTCTCCGCAGAGTAATCCGCTATTTCTCTGCGCTGCTCCCGGACTCTCTGAAAACTCAGCCCTCGTCCTCCCTCCAACTTTCTGCTGCCCCGCCGCGAGCAAATCAACAACAAGCAGCTAAAGCCCTCAGTGACTCCCGTTACCCATCCGTCAGTTTCTCCGCTGAAACACAAATCATCGGGTCGCCAAAAGCTGATCAATCCCCTCTACTTGCTCCCGGATGTAAATCCAACCACAGGAAACAGAACTAAGAAATCCAGCTGCGGCGCCGCTGATCGAGTAGGACTAGTCTGCCCTCCAACACGGAAGGTTACGGCCACCTAGCGGATGGGAGGACTAATCTGCAATCCAACACTGAAGATTACGGCCACCTAGCGGATGGGAGGACTAATCTGCAATCCAACCCGGAAGGTTACGGCCACCTAGCGGATGGGAGGACTAGTCTGCCCTCCAACACGGAAGGTTACGGCCACCTAGCGGATGGGAGGACTAATCTGCAATCCAACACGGAAGGTTACGGCCACCAAGCGGATGGGAGGACTGCACGTACGACAAGCTGGAGGAACTCAACAGATCGGACAGCATCCGTGGATACAAGTCGTCAACGTTTCAGGCCGAGGGAGAACTGGTTTGCCCCCTAACACGAGAGATTACGGCCACCTAACAGATGGGGGGGGGGGGGAGGGGTGGTGAGACTTGGTCCGTCCGCTGCAGCCACCTCTCGGTGGGAGGACCAGACTGCACCCTGTAATAATAGAATTACTATTAACCCTCTTACCTGCCTATCACCTTTCCCGAATTCCCCTCCTCCTTCCCTTTCTCCAATGGTCCACTCTCCTCTCCTATCATACTCCTTCTTCTCTAGTTCTTTACCTTTCCTACCCACCTGGCTTCACCTATCACCTTCTAACTATAATCCTTCCCCCCCACCTTTATTTTATTCTGCCATCCCCCCCCCCCCTCCTCTCCTCTCCTCCTTTCGAGTCCTAAAGAAGTGTCTCGGAGCGAAATGTTGACTGGTTACTTATTTCGATAGATGCTGCCTAACCTGCTGAGTTCCTCCAGTGTGTTACTCTGGACTTCCAGACTCTCTTGTGCATAGTAGATGGGAAGTCTGGCCGGCCCGCTACACGGGTGACCGCAGCCACCTATTATACGGCCACCAATTGGCTAGTTAGGAGGATCGGTCTGCTCCCTACACGGGGGACCGCAGTCACCTATCGGGTGGGACGACCGTTCCTGAAGTCCGCACTGGAGGGAGGACCAGTCTTGCCCTTCACGCTGAAGAGAAAATACAACTAGCTCAGACGGGGACGCGTGTGTGCCTCCCACGCCGAAGACGGGAGAGCTGCACCACCTGTCAATGAGGGAGTCTGGCTGCTGTCGGAGCAGCAGGCAAAGAGCAGGTGACCAATTGCGCAGAATGCACTGCAGTCCCCGGCGGGCAAAGGGACCAGCTATCCGCATACGACTCATCGGGGTGATCATTCAACGTCCAATAAAAGGCAGAGTGCCATCTCTGTCCTGCGATTTTTAGGCTGCAAACACTGCTAAATCTGGGGCATAGGTTTTCAGATTACGAAAGGAAATTAGTTGAAAATTATTCCCATTGTCCCTGTGCTATTTTAATACGACTCGCCTCAGAAATATGGTCATACTGCACACCACTTGGAAATCCTTATTTTTTAAATTGTGCTGAATACGTTTATGTCTTAGATCGTTATAAATAGGCCTATCGCCGAAACGCGGTTGCAGTTTTAAAAGGAGAAAACAATTGTCGTTTTGCTAATCATTGTGGCATTTATCGTCCGTCCTAATTGTTCTTGAGAAAGTAGGTGGCGAGTCGCGTCACCTATTTTGCAATGGTGCGTGACTGAGTGTAATTCCGCTATACCTTTGGTTGGAGAATTTCAGGATTTGGATCCACTGTGGAACTACGTAGTATATTTTCAATAAACAAGGGACTGCAGATACTGTAAATCTGGAGCAACGCCCAAAGATATTGGAGGAGTCCAAAGGGTCAAACAGCATCTACTAAGGGAAATGAACAATCAGCGTGTCCCTTCGATCCAGTCTGAAGATCCGATCCGCCATGTTCCTCCAGGCCTGTGTTGTATTTTCAAGTCAGTGTGGCGTGATATCCAGCCCGTATTCCACTGCTTCGGATTCTTTAACAAACTAAACTTTATTCATAATAACAAAAATAGAATAAACTGATCACAAACGAGAGATTTTGCAAATGCTGGAAATCCGAGCACCGGACACAAAATGCTGGAAGAACTCAGCAGGCCAGGCAGCATCTATGGAAAAGTAAGTACAGTTGAAGTTTCGGGCAGGACGTGTCGAAGGGTCTCGGCTGGAAACATCGACTGTACTTTTTTCCATAGATGTTGCCTGGCCTGCTGAGTTCCCCTAGAATAAACTGTTAAATGCCTTTTCATTCTTTACATTCATAGTCATACTCCGTACTGTTCTGTTGCGTTCATACACATCAGTAACACTGCTGCCACATAGCTACAATAATAATTGAGAGGTTTCCTCTGCTTCTGATGCATTTATCATTCTGGGTGGTTGAATGGAGTTGCCATTGTGTATTTTGTATCTGGTCTGTATACAGAAAACTGAGCCAAAGACGGAATGAAAATTAAGGGTGTTGGATTCTGTGACACTTAAGCTGTACGTTGTTTTTCTGAATAGAGTCGAGCTTCGTGAATGTTGTTAAAGTTATGTACAGCCAAGCAAATGGAGTGTATTCCATCACATTCCCGGCTTCTGCTTTGTAAATGCCAAAATGTGAGGAGACTTTGCCTACTCTGTGGCGTCAGCTCAAAGGTTATCAAGCAGCTGTGATGTTACTAGGCTGGTTGAGCAGCCGGTCTTATTATAGTCGTCTCAGATAGCAAACGAGGAAAATAAACTTTTTCTTCAAGTTTTTTTAAACATTTACATTGTGCCAAATAAAGATTGAAATGTACGACCACAATTAAAGTGTAATACTAAAACAAATCATCCATTTTATCGTCAATCCAATCCATGATAAGCAAGGAAGTCACAATTCATATACCTTTTAGGAATTTTATAAGACTTACAGAGCAGAGAGTTTGCTATGCTGTTGAAAATATACAATTTCATTTTTAAAGGAGTGTGACTGTGGTGTGAAAGTACCATAAGTTCATGAAAATTGAAAGGATTCTTCCTGTCCTAGAGGTTACAAAACAGTGCAAGGTTGTGATTTCTTAATAAATTACATGGGCATGAAAATGTTAAAGTTGATAATCCACTTCAGGCTGTCATAATAGTGTGCTGATTATTTCATCATTTTAAGATTCAGGCATTTGACATCTAGTATGCCCTTCATTAGGTCTATCTAAATGTTCATAGGATGAAGGGAAGAGATTGCCAATTAAATAGAAAATTATTTTGGCACGAAAAGGCATTACTCTTCATTGGGAACTACATAACTTTCTGCAGCAGCATCCAAGTTTATCTCACAGGGGATCTGTGAATGCCCTTTCCTGCTCTTAGTGTTATTTAGTCATCAACTTCGATAAGAGAATTGTAAACAGGTGACAACAGTTGCCAATCCAAAAAGGATGCCCAAAAGGGAACATCAACTAACTAAAGAATTGTATTATAAACAGAAGAGATTCTGCAGATGCTGTAAACCCAGAGCAACACACACAAAATGCAGAAACTCCACAGGTCAGAGAGCATCAATGGAAATAAATGCTGCCTGACCTGCTGAGTTCCTGCAGCATTTTGTGTGTGTTGCTAAATAACTGTACTTCTGCCTCTGATAAGAAAGAGAGAACAGAATCCCTATTTTATAATAGGGATTTCTAATTAATGGCTGCCAACATATCAACATCAAGTAATTTCAAAACATCCTTTTTCTGAGAATGTGAAAGCAGTTTGGGAGAAAGACAAAAATCTTCCTGATGTTTTTTTTTGTTGAAGAGATTAGCTTAGATCTTGGAGTCAAGATAAAAAATGTGGCAACCATGCTTTATCTGATGTGATTATTGTGGTAATTACATATCACACAAATCTGCTGCAGGAATAGGTCCAGCATCATGGTGATTAAATCGCTAGATTACTATCCAAAAGGAAGAGTAGGAGTTTACTTCTTGTTATTGTGATATAAATTTAGATAATTAAACAAATCTGAAACGGAAAGCTGGTGTCAGCAATGGTGAATTTAACACAATCAATTTGTATGAAAAGCCAACTGGTTCACTCATGCCCATTAGGAAATGCAATCTACATCCTTACCTGGTCTGGTTTGTGTCATGTTTCACTTATTCATTCACACAGTTCAGCTATCACTACCCAGCTGAATGCCATCATTCTTCCTGGACCAAGTCCTTGCTTAGTTGTAGATGGTGGTGTATAGATGTTGAGGACACAGTTAAAAGTCAATTGGCTCAGCAGGTCTGGAGTAAGTCAGGATGCCATACATTCTTCTCAAGTGATGATAGTGAATCAAATAGGATTTCACAGAAATGCAGTAAAATGCAGAGTTGTGGACACAGCTCAGCATGTCACGAACACCAGCCTGCTCTCCATGGACTCTATCTACATTTCACACTGTCTCAGTAAAGCAGCCAACATGAACAAAGACCCCACCAACCTCAGAAATTCCCTCTTCTACACCCCTCTACCCCTAAATCTGGCAGAAGACACAAAAACAAAGGGTTTAAGGATAGCTTCTATCCTGCTGTTATAAGATTAAACAGTCCCCTATTATAAGGTGGGCTCCTGACCTCATAATCTACCTCATTATAACTTTGTTCCTCATTATCTACCTGTACTGGACTTTCTCTGAAAATGTAACACTTTATTCTACATTCTGATATTGTTTTATCTTGTACGCTGTTGTCAATACACTATTGTAATGGATTGATCTGTATGAATAGTATGCAAGACAAGTATTTCACTGACCCCTTCCAATCAACTTTGGCCAGCTCCTCTTTCATGCCTCTGTATTTTCCTTTACTCCACTGTTATACTCTTATATCAACAAAATGCTGGAGGAACTCAGCAGGTCAGGAAGCATTTATGGAAAAGAGAAAACAGCTGACGTTTTGGGACAAGACTATTCCTCAGGTCTTATTCATTACTTAACTCCCAAAGCAGAATTACCATTCTCCTAGTAGGCTCAAACACAAGCTGCCCCAGAAAGCCACTTTATAGGCATTCTACAAATTCTCTTCTTGGGATCCAGCACCAACCTGATTTTCCCAATCGACCTGCATATTGAAATCCCCTATGACCATCAAAACATAGCTCTTTTCACATGCAATTTCTATCTCCCATTGTAATTTGAAGCCAATATCCCGGCTATTGCTTGGAGCACTGTATAGAACTCCCATCAAGCTCTTTTTACCCTTGCAGTTTCTTAACTCTACCCACAAGCATCTTATGTCACCTCTTTCTAAGGATTTGATTTCATTTTATACCAACGGAACCATCCAACTCCCTCTGTCGACCTGCTTATCTTTTCAATACAAGGCCTATCCTTAGATGTTAAGCTCCCAACTATGATCTTCCTTCAACCACCACTTAGAGATGCCCACATCATATCTACCAATCTCTAACTGCTCATATATATGTTCTTCAGGGCAGAGGTGTGGTAAAGATAAGGTCCCAATGGCATGTGTATCAAATAGCCTCGTGACAACCAAGTCCAGCTCCTGGTCTTCATGTGTGGCCCAACTGAACAGTTTCTACTGACAGGAGAAGGGGCAAAGGCTGGCTACTGGAGCCTTAACCAGTTGCTTTGGGCTGATGGGTCTTGTCAACTGTGGTTGACAGCTGATTTAGGAGAAGGAAACCTTGGATCTCAAACCTCCACAGCCTTGCAGCTATACCCACTCATGAGGAAGGCTTCAGGAGTAAACCCCAAGGGAAAAACCAGAGCTGGAGTCCCTAAGGCAATCCTACGTTGATGTTGAGTTCAATGCTGACTGGCAACTCTCGCAACACCGCTGGTGCCAAACAGTATTGGTCTCTGCCTTTCCTTTGGATTCACCAGTTTTGTGGAGAGGGAGAGCTTGTTATATGGGCAACAGCTTGCTCTCCATATTGTACTGCTCTGACTTGCATATCGCACAGAGAGCTAGGTGTCAACATCATGGTTGACCCTGACCAGCAGAGGGCCTAATGGAGGTATATATATATGGTATACATATATATAATTATATTTGATTTTCATGTGGTGGGTGGCGATACATCTCTACCAAAGGAGATGTAAGGCACTCCTTCCCTCTGCTAACCTGTTTAGGCCCCGGATCAGGGTCACATGAAGCCATGGGAGCAGGTGGTGTATGGCCGTATGAGCAGATGATGCAGATCACAAGTCCTAATTATGCGACCACTGTCGTCAGGCAGACAATCTCCGAAGAGTATTGATAATCGCTGGGCTCACCCATCATATAAGATGGCATGCCCTGGGTGTTGGGGGTCCTTGACGATAGATGTCGCTATTTTGAGGCATCGTCTTTTGAAGACATCCTCAATGCTGGGTAGGCTAGCATCCACGATGGATGGTGATGATCTTAAATGATCGCAATCCTCCCCTTGAGTAATGCCAAATCTTGGTCACCTTATCAAGAAATGCTTGAACTTAACACCAGTTTGATTGTACTAACAGTGAATCATAACACCCATCATCAGCTGCTCCTTTTATTTAAAACTATTTTCCAATTACTACTCTATGCTAGGAAGTTAAATCACTCTCCATACTTTGTAAACAGGAAATTGCTCTATGTTCATATTTCTCAGTAACTGGAGAACAAAGGCAACCATCTGACAGTTTTCAAAGGCAACACGAGTGAATCTGCAGATGCTGGAAATAAATAAAAACACAAAATGCTGGCGGAACTCAGCAGGCCAGACAGCATCTATGGGAGGAGGTAGTGATGACGTTTCGGGCCAAAACCCTTCCTCAGGGGTGAAGTAACATGGGATGTTCGAGGGGAGATAAGAAGTGGGGGGAGTGATGAAGTAGAGAGCTGGGAAGTGATAATGGAGATAATGAAAATTTATCAATTTACTCACTCGGTTACTAAAAACGATGAAACTGCTTCTGTAAAAATCATATTTTTTCTAAGAAATTTAATTTTCAAATGATGCCATAAGTATTTATACTACTCTTTAATAATCACAATTTGCCTTGCAGCTTTCATTAAAATCTTTATTTGAAAATTTTAACAGCTCTCAAGAGGCCAGAATGGAAATATAATTTCCACATTCTTCACATTAACCTTTGTATAAACCTTGAAGTAAATGACAAGAAAAGCTTTTTTCTGCCAGCTTTTCCAAGTTTCTACTCATCTTCTGCCAATTCAGTTACAGTTCAAGAACAGAGAATCACTAAAGAAATTTTCTTCTTGGCTGTTAGAGAATGTAAACATCTTAGTAATTAATAGCTGTCAGAGAGACATATTTGTTGTGTTAGAGAATGAGGAGCCAGTATGTGTCAGCACTTAGAAGAAGCATTTTTGTCTAAGTTAGAAGATTGTGGATTTAGATCCCATCCAAAGACTTAAGCACAAAGATCTAGCCTGAATATCTGGGTCAGCACCAATGAGGGACCCACTTGAATAAAGTTGGGCAGGAGGTAGGAGGTAGAAATTGGGCCAGGTATTGTGTGTGTGATTGTGTGTGTGTGTGTGTGTGTGTGTGTGTGTGTGTGTGTGTGTGTGTGTGTGTGTGTGTGTGTGTGTGTGTGTGTGTGTGTGTGTGTGTGTGTGTGTGTGTGTGTGTTGGGGGCTGGGAAGGAAGATGTGGATTTGTTTTGCTGTTGTTGCTTTGTTGTTGTCCTATTTTGTTGTATTCTGTGTTATTTTGACAAGCATTGTGGGCTGCTACTATGGCACTAGATATGTAGTGACACTTGTTGGCTGCCCCCAGCCCATCATTAGACTGTGTTGCTCGTTAACATAAACAACGTAATCATGTTACGGGGGAGCTGGGGAAACTTCGGATCGATTGCTACGGGATTCACGTGTGTAATCATGGCGTTTGCCATGACCCGCACAACAGAGGGGGGGGTAATGTTGTGCTTATTTTTCATTAGTATTGCCAAAAAAAGACAGATTTTTTAAAACCAACATCATATAGACCTATTTCTTTGTTGAACACGGATTATAAAATAATAACAAAGATTTTATCTAACAGATTATCTAAATACTTAACAAAATTAATGCACATGGACCAAACAGGATTTATTAAAAATAGACAATCGGCAGATAATGTAACTCGGTTACTTAGCTTAATTCATTTGGCACAAAAGAGGGAAGAAATGACTGTAGCAGTTGCTTTGGATGCAGAAAAAGCATTTGATAGATTGGAATGGGATTTTTTTATTTAAGATACTGGAAAAATATGGATTAGGAGTATCTTTTATAAAATGGATTAAAACCTTAAATACTAACCCCAAAGCTAAAGTGGTGACAAATGGCCAAATTTCAACATCATTTCAGTTAACAAGGTCAACTAAACAAGGTTGTCCATTATCACCTGCTTTATTTGTGTTGGTGATAGAACCATTAGCTGAATTAATTAGAACTGACTCAGATATTACGGGTTTCAGAGTTAATCAGGAGGAATATAAGATTAACTTATTTGCTGATAATGTTCTGATTTATCTAACTAACCCATTACAATCGTTGCATAAATTATCTTCTAGATTGGAAGAATAAAGTAAAATATCAGGGTACAAAATAAATTAGAATAAAAGTGAAATTCTATCCCTTACTAAAGGAGATTATAGTCAATGTCGATTAATAACTCAATTTAGATGGCCGATAAATGGTATAAAGTATTTAGGTATAAGAATTGATAATGATATAAAGAATTTATGTAAATTAAATTATTTACCATTATTCAAAGAAATTCAAGAGGATCTTGATAAATGGATGATGTTACCAATAACATTAATAGGTAGAGTCAATGCTGTAAAAATGAATATATTCCCTAGATTACAATATTTATTCCAAACATTACCAATACAATTACTGCAGAAATTTTTTCAAGAGTTAAATAAATGTGTGAGGAAATTCCTTTGGAAAGGTAAGATGTCAAGAACATCATTGGAAAAATTGACATGGAAATTTGACCTAGGAGGCTTACAATGACCAAATTTTAAGAATTATTACAAAGCAAATCAACTTAGATTTATTGCATCTTTTTTTGATGAAGATAATCCGGCATGGATTAGAATAGAATTAGACAAAATAGGAGAAAATATACCAGAACAGTTTATATATAAATGGGAATCTAAATGGATACGGGAAAAGAAAGTATCTCCTATACTAAAACATTTGATTGATTTGTGGAATAAGATAAATGTTGATGATGAGATAAAGAAATCTTTATTAGCAAAGAGACCTTTAATTCAAAATAAATTTATCCCTTTTACAATGGATAATCAACTTTTATATAACTGGTTTCACAAAGGGATTAGATATATAGGAGAAATCACACCTTAATACAAACTCTAGTCTTGCTTCTTGGGCAAACTAATCTGAGACCCTAAGACACAATTTAGAAACACATCTTGAAAAATATTTCTCCCCTCCACCAAGATTACAATGAAATGTTATCTGGTCGTAATCAATATTTTGCTTTAAATTCAAACTGATGATTGGGTTTATAAAAGGTATAAATGAGGAAATGAAATAAATTAGCATTTGTAAAATAATAGGTCTGCATGCAAATAAAGCACATAACCAAATCACTATTCTTCTCTAAGGTTGTTCCATATCTCCTTGCTCCCATATTCTATGGTCAAAATAATGAAATCAAGTATTCCATATGCTTCATCAATTTATTCTACCTGTACTGACATTTTCAGAGATCTGTGGACCTGTACTTCAAGATCCCTTAACTCATCACCATGCTGCCATTTACTGTGTACATCATACCACAATTTGATCTTTAAAAGTGCATTGTGGCGACCCATTTCCTGGCACATCCGAACCGACTCACAATTAGATAGCCTACGGGGGTTTGCGAGCACAGAGCTTTGGAGCCTCTGCGCCATGGGGGGCAGGTTGAGAGAGGCTTAAAAGTGAGGCTGAAGATTTCGAATAAAGTTTTTTTCCTTCGACTGCAGTTACCGACTCCATGTCGTAATTCTAGCGCTGCGTGTAGCACACCGCTACAATTGGTGACCCCGACAGTCCAAACGATTTTTGGACCATAAGTGACCGACGCTGCCTCTGTTCATGCGGTTTCGTTGAAACTGCCGGGTTTCTGGACACAGCGCCCGAACCTATGGTTCCAGCAAGCCGAAGCCCAATTCCACGTTCGCCAGATCACCTCAGAAGACACCCGCTACTACTACGTGGTGAGCTCCCTCGACCAGGACACAGCGGCCCAGGTCGCGGAGTTCATACAGTCGCCCCCGGCAGACGGCAAGTACACAGAATTCAAAGCCCTGCTCCTCAGGACTTTCGGACTCTCACGGCGCGAGCGGGCCGCCCGTTTACTGCACCTGGATGGCTTGGGCGACAGACCTCCATCGGCTTTAATGAATGAGATGTTGTCTCTTGCCGACGGACACACACCCTGCCTCATGTTTGAGCAGGCATTCCTGGAGCAGCTGCCCGAGGACATACGCCTGCTGCTGTCCGACGCGGATTTCAGTGACCCCCGGAAGGTGGCAGCCCGGGCGGACTTGCTGTGGAACGCCAAAAAGGTGAGCAGGGCGTCCATCGCACAGATCTCCCAGCCACGCTCCCGGCAGCAATCCAGTCCAGGCCCGGCCGCAGAGCCCGTCAACCCCCGGCCCAATGAACACTGGTGCTTCTACCACCAGCGGTGGGGCGCAGAAGCCCGCCGTTGTTGCCCGCCCTGCAAGTTCCCGGGAAACGCCAGGGCCAGCCGCCGCTGATGGCTACGGCGGCTGGCCATCGGGATAGCCTCCTGTATGTGTGGGATAGAAGGTCGGGACGCCGGTTTTTGGTCGATACTGGGGCTGAGATCAGCGTTTTACCCCCGACGAGTTACGACACCCGCAGCAGGGCACCGGGTCCCCCCCTGAGGGCCGTGAATGGCAGCACAGTAAGGACCTATGGCACCCGTCAGGTGCAGCTACAGTCCGGCTACAGCCAGTTCACGTGGGACTTCACACTGGCCGCCGTAGCCCAACCGCTTCTGGGTGCGGATTTTTTGTGGGCTCACAGCCTACTGGTCGACCTGCCCAGGAAGAGACTGGTCCACGCCGAGACCTTTCAGACGTTCTCCCTGGGTGCAGCCCAGTTGCCAGCCCCTCACCTCGGCTCCATCACGCTGTCCGACAACGACTTCACCAGGGTCCTGGCGGATTTCCCATCGGTTCTGGCACCGCAGTTCACAGCGGCCATGCCCAGGCACGGCGTACAGCACCACATCCCGACCCAGGGACCACCCCTCCACGCCCGCGCTCGGCGGCTTCCCCCGGACAAGCTCCGACTGGCGAAGGAGGAGTTCCAGAGGATGGAGGAATTGGGGATCATCCGGCGGTCCAACAGCCCATGGGCCTCCCCCCTGCACATGGTGCCCAAAGCGACGGGGGGCTGGAGACCGTGCGGCAACTACCGCAGGCTGAACGAGGCTACCACACCAGACCGCTACCCTGTGCCGCACATTCAGGACTTTGCAGCAAACCTGCACGGCGCACGGATCTTCTCCAAGGTAGCCCTCATCCGAGGGTACCATCAAATCCCAATGCATCCTGACGACGTCCCCAAAACGGCTCTCATCACCCCGTTTGGCCTTTTCGAGTTCCTCCGCATGCCGTTCGGCCTGAAGAATGCCGCACAGACGTTCCAGCGGTTAATGGACGCGGTGGGACGGGACCTGGACTTCGCGTTCATCTATTTGGACGACATCCTCATAGCCAGCAGCAGTCGTCAGGAGCATCTGTCCCACCTCCGTCAACTCTGCGCCCGACTGAGTGAGTACGGTCTTACAATCAACCTCGCCATATGCCAGTTCGGACTCGATACCATTGACTTCCTGGGCCACAGGATTACTAAAGACGGGGCAACCCCTCTGCCCGCTAAGGTAGATGCGGTCCGCCTCTTTCCCCGACCCACCACGATCAAAGGCCTTCAGGAATTCGTAGGTATGGTCAATTTCTACCGCCGCTTCCTCCCTTCAGCTGCCCGGATCATGCCCTGTTCGCCCTGATGTCGGGTCCGAGCAAGGACATTACCTGGGACGAGGAGTCCGCCGCCGCTTTCATTCAGACGAAGGAAGCTTTGGCGAACGCCGCAATGCTAGTACATCCCAGAATGGACACCCCTACCGCCCTCACAGTGGACGCATCAAACACGGCAGTCGGTGGGGTGCTGGAGCAACTCATTGCAGGTCGCTGGCAACCCCTGGCGTTTTTCAGCAAACACCTGCGACCACCCGAGCTCAAATACAGTGCTTTCGACCGGGAACTGTTGGCGCTCTACCTGGCAATCTGGCATTTCAGGTACTTCCTAGAAGGTCGGCCCTTCACCACGTTCACGGACCACAAACCGCTTACCTTTGCGTTTACGAAAGCGTCCGACCCCTGGTCGTCCCGCCAGCAACGCCACCTGTCCTACATCTCTGAATACACGACGGATGTCCGGCACGTCTCGGGTAAGGACAATGTCGTGGCGGATGTGCTCTCTTGCCCTACCGTTCATGCCCTTTCCCAAGGGGTAGACTTTGAGGCACTGGCAGAGGCGCAGCAGGCGGATGAGGAGATTCCGAGTTACAGAACCGCAGTCTCCGGTTTGCAGCTCCAGGTCCTCCCCGTAGGCCCAGGTGAGAGGACCCTACTCTGTGACGTCGCCACCGGCCAGCCCCGTCCCGTCGTCCCGACAGCCTGGCGGCGCCGCGTTTTCGACTCCATTCATAACTTGGCGCATCCCTCCATCCGGACAACTGTCCGGATGGTTTCCAGCAGGTTCGTTTGGCACGGACTCCGCAAACAGGTCAGTGAATGGGCCAAAACGTGCAAGCACTGCCAGACGGCCAAGGTGCAGTGCAAAGCCCCACCGCAGCAGTTCCATCCCGCCCACCGGCGTTTCGACCACATTCATGTGGATATTGTGGGCCCCCGCCAGTGTCGCGCTGAGTGCGGCACCTCCTGACTATCGTGGACCGGTTCACAAGATGGCCAGAGGCGGTCCCGCTCACCGACACCACCTCCGAATCTTGCGCCCGAGCCCTGATCGCCACCTGGATATCTCGCTTTGGTGTACCAGCCCACATTACCTCCGACAGAGGCGCCCAGTTCACCTCCAGCCTGTGGTCAGCTATGGCCAGCCTTTTGGGGACTCAGCTGCACCACACAACTGCCTACCACCCACAGTCAAACGGGCTAGTGGAGCGTTTCCACCGTCACCTGAAGTCGGCTCTCATGGCCCGCCTGCGAGGAGCCAACTGGGCGGACGAGCTTCCCTGGGTCCTACTCGGAATCCGCACAGCGCCCAAGGACGACCTGCACGCCTCGTCGGCCGAGTTGGTATACGGCGCGCCCCTGGTCGTCCCCGGGGAGTTCCTACCAGCCCCAAGGGGGCAAGAGGAAGATCCCGCAGCAGTCCTGGGCAGACTACGCGAGAAGCTCGGTAACCTGGCCCCCATACCCACTTCACAGCACGGGCGGCACCCGACCTGCTACCCAAAGACCTACAGAACTGTAAGTTTGTGTTTGTACGAAGGGGCGGGCATCGGCCACCGCTGCAGCGGCCATACGAGGGGCCGTTTATGGTGCTCCGGAACAACGGGTCCACGTTCGTGCTGGACGTTGGGGGGAAAGAGGAGGTTTTCACGGTGGACCCAAACTGGCCCATGTGGACCTGGCGCAGAGGCTGACCTCCCAAGCAGGTTCTGGCCCAGACTGTGGACATTGGGGGGGTGTATCGCCGGTTCTGGGGGTGGGGGGTTATGTGGCGACCCATTTCCTGGCACATCCGAACCGACTCACAATTAGATAGCCTACGGGGGTTTGCGAGCACAGAGCTTTGGAGCCTCTGCGCCATGGGGGGCAGGTTGAGGGAGGCTTAAAAGTGAGGCTGAAGATTTCGAATAAAGTTTTTCCTTCGACTGCAGTTACCGACTCCGTGTCGTAATTTTAGAGCTGCATGTAGCACACCGCTACAGCATCGTTAGAGAATTAAGTTTCATCTGCCATTGCTCTTTCCAGTTGATCAATATCCTGCTTGAGCTTGAGACACTCATCTTCTGTTCTGTTACCAAGCAAACTTTCGAACATTTTACCAACTTTGTTTAGATCTCATGGGAGCGGATCTTTTGGACTATCTCTATTGGAGAATAAAAGTTGCATTGTTTGCTGTGTAACCAAAGCTATGTAATCAGCTTTGAACTTGCTATTTGCTATGCATGTATCTGATTTAGTAGGAGAATGAAATCTTAAGAATGTAGGAGACAATGGTGTGTTAATGAGAGGTAGCTAAGAGATGTAGAGTAGAACAGGATTAAGTCAATGGGTAGAAACAATAGTGGCGGATGTACTTGTGATACGCAACTGTAGACCGATTGGATATGCAAATGCAACTAAACCAGGAGATTGCTATAAAAAATGCTATGTACAAGGATCGGTGGGCAATCAGCAACTAGCTCAATGACTGTCTCAGCTTTGATTTGCAAATTAAAGTTTAATACTTCTTGAAGAATCTACTGCGTCTCCTGGTCGTTTGTGGGGCACAAAAAAACACGACAAAGTTGGCGACCGCGGCAGGACCGGAAAGAGACCCGCAGAAAGGAAATGGCAGATCGGGGACGCTTCCCAGTCCTCTAGGGACCCCCACAAGGCTAACAGAATTAAGGGTGCACCCAAACAAAAAGTAAGTGCTTTTTGCGACAATTTGGACTAAGAATTCTGTTGGTTTTGGGAAGTCTTGGAGTCTCAGAAGTGTGGAACCACTGCCAAAGGGTCTCTCCAGTCCAAAGAATCTGGCAGAATTGGGGGTTAACAGGAGCCTCAGAGGATTGATCAAGAACACTGCAGTGAGGGTAAGTACAAATAAGCTAATAAGAAGTTAAGTAAAGAAAAATTCCACGTGGTGTTGGTAAGTCCCCGTGGATACCGCTTCGTATAAAACGAAGGTCTGAACGGGCAGGGAAGGGAAAATAGAGAAAATCCTCGTGGATACCGCCTTAAGAGATAAGGGTCTGAATAGACGAGGTGCGTAGAGAAAATCCCTGTGGATACCGCTTCTTATGAAACTAAGGTCTGAAGGGGCAGAGAAAGGAAAAATAGAGAAAAATCCCTGTGGATACCGCTTCGTATGAAACGAAGGTCTGAATAGGCAGGGAAAGGAAAATAGAGAAAATCCTCATGGATACCGCCTTAAGAGATAAGGGTCTGAATAGATGAGATGCAAAGAGAAAGTTCTGTGGATACCACTCTGAATAGAGGTCTGTACGGGCAGAACAGAATAGGAAACAAGGACAGTCCAAAATATAGTTTAAAGCGCTGGTAGATAGACGATAGACTAGGCATAGAATTAGAGTAAATAATATTATCCAGTAAACGAACTGTGAATCTCTGAAATACCTTATAAAAGAGAACAACATGACAGGTAAAGGAAAGGCAGTAGAGATTCTGAACAAAAAAATCACGGTAAATAAATATGAGATCACAAAAACTTCAGAAAAATGGGAAAAAAGAGCCAAAAACCTGGTCACAAAATGGCCAAGAGAAGGAACATTTGAAGTAAGCTTGTGCGAAGAAATGGAGGCACTAATTAAAAATTACAAAGCAAAACAGAAATCTAAGAAAAGAGGGCAAAAAAGAGAATGAGAAATGGAAGTGCTAAAACTCTTCAGAACGGAGGGAGAAAGGCTGAGGAGGACAGGTAGAATATTGATTACAAGCGAGGAAGACACTAAGGTGCTGGAGAAACAGCCTGTTAAAGAGAGAGAAAGGTACAGTGAGAAGCTGGCTTCAGCTCCGTACCCGGATGTGAAAGAAACAGTAAAGCCCCCTCCCTATAATGAGGAAGGAACCCCTAAGCAGTGCCCCCTGCTGGCGGGGACAGTAAACATGCAGGGAGAAGTACAAGTTTGGGATAATGAGGAGGAAAAAAGACAATACGAGAAGGAAAAAGTGGCGATATGGAAGGAGATACAGGCAAAGAGAGAAATGAAAGAAGAGATTGAACGGATGAAATACTTGAGAGAGGAAAAGGAGTATGAGGAGTATCGGTTATACCATAGAAATAAACAGACTAGAAAAGAAAGTGGCTCATCAGGGCAGGAAGAGATGAGGCATTCAAGAGGAAGTGGAAAAAAGTTAGGAGATGAGAGTCTTGGAGAAACAAGGGAGTGAGGGGAATCAAGCACGAGTGAGGATCATGAGGAGTCCCTGCCACAGGTGTACAGACATGGACAGGAAGAAAGAGAAGGTGACTCATTGGAGGAGCAACAGTTAAGTGGAGAGAGAGAGGATGCGAGAATTTGTGGAGGAGAGGCAGGAGGCAGAAGCCTAGAAGAGCAGAAGGAGGCGGTATGGAAGCGACTTGTGGAAGTAGAGAGAGAGCTAGATAAGTTACTGAGAGGGGATTGCCAGAGGAGATGCAAAAAATACTCCAGGGGCCAACCAAGTATTGAATCAGGACAGAAAGGAAGGACTCCACAGGGAGACCAAGGGAAGAAGAGGACCCTGGAGAAATTTGTGTGGGAGGCAGTAAAGACATACCCTGAGACAGATGGGGAGTCAGGCAAGGAGGAGAGTCAGGGCAGGTGGGAAGAAGGAGGAAGAATGATGCCGTTGTTAGTTAAAGGATCAGGACAAGTGCAGTACATCCCCTGGGGATCCCAGGACCTAGATGGGCTGAAAAACACTCTGCCCAATCTACATGAAGGAGCAGGGAAATGGATTAGAGCCTTTGAAGAAGAAACGGCGGGACAATTATTGGCTATGGGAGATTTGAAGGCACTATTGATAAGGTTGATGGGAACCTCCAAATTTAACGAACTAATGGAAATGGCTGGCATAGTAAACTCGAACGACCCGAGAATGGATGGAAACGGGTTTGACAGAGTGAGGCAGAGGGTATGGCAGGCCCTCAGAAAGCTTTATCCACCCAAAGTGGACCCCAAAGCCTTAAAGGAGGATCCACTGGGAGACACTGAAAACCCAGCAGCCAACATAGAAAACCAGTTGAAAAGGTGGAGACTGGAGACTGAGCAAGAGATGGAAAATAGCTTATTTATCACCACACTGTTCCGACATAGCATTTTGGATGCAATGCCTCCGCAAGTAAAATCCAAACTGGAGGAAGTGGTTGGGCTAACGTCAAAGACCCCACAAGAATTTAGAAACCACGTAGTCCATGCGGTTGAGAAATACCGGAAAGACAAACGAAGGTTGGCTGAGCAGCAGGAAGAGGTGCAAAGAAAATTAATACAAATGCAGCTCGAAGAACTCAAAAAGAAGGAAAAAGAGAAAAGCAAAAAGATGCTGCCAGCAACCACCGGTCTGAGTACAGCCATCGAACTGGATGAAGCACCGCTATATGGAAGAACCGATCATACTGTAAGACAAGGGCAGGAAAACCCCATGCCAATAATCAATGTCTTTGGAGGAGCATTCCCACAAATGCCCTATCAGGAACAGACTAAATTCAAACAGCCCAGACAGGATTGGAAGTCCCAAGGAGGGGCACAGGGGAGCTATGGACAGAGGGGACCAGTGAGGAAACAGGGGGAAAGAGAGGTAGAGAGATTGTGCTGGGGATGTAATCAGCCAGGTCACATGAGAAGAGATTGTCTATTTACACCCTGGCCTGTCACACACCAGCAGGAACCGATAAGAAGGGAACTAAAGCTTAGCCAAGGACCAGCCCCCAAAGGCCCAAGCGGACCTGCGAACCCCTATGCGAGGTATTAGGGGTGCCCCGAGAACTTGAGTGGGAAGGGACATTACCCTATGATAACAAGGGAGGCAGATGAGGAACCCATTGTTCAGGTTATGTTAGAAGGGCAACTGACACCAATGATGATAGATACTGGAGCCACGTACACTTGTGTACAGCCACAGTATGCCCTTCACCTTCCCATGTCAGGAAAGTTTATTAAAGCGGTAGGGTTCTTGGGGAAAACACAGTTGACACAGTGCACGGCTCCAGTGCAGTTGAGAATGGGAAATAAAAGAATTGTTTTGCTGGTGCTAGTATTTAAAGGAACGCCGATTAATTTGTTAGGCAGAGATGCCTTATTGAAACTGGAATTAAAATTAGAATGCACCAGAAATGGGCTGAGTGTGGAAAGAGCAGGGGCTCGATTGACAGTGCGAGAAGACAAGAAGGCTAATGTCTTTTGGATAGGAGACATCGTAGATCAGATTCAGGAAACCTGGGAAAAATGGAAAAAGGGCATGCAGGCTATATTACCCAGGGCTGTAATGCCCAAATCTGAGCTACATTGTACAGTGATTTTTGACGAGACTCAGAACAGGGAGTTAGAGGAGAGATGGCACCTGGAGGCATGTACCCAACAGCACCTGGAAGGGGAGGCTGTGATAATTGGAAAGCAAGGGGCAGCTTTACAAGTTAAGTGGAACATATTTTTAGAAAAATGGTACAGGATACCGGAGGCTGCGCCCCACGTAACGTTGTTGGTAAACAAGGAATATCAGTCTAAAGACTTAGGACCCTTAGTTAAGAGTGCTGAAACCATAACAGTGTGGAGGAAAATCACGCCAGAGGTGTGGATATCAGAAGACAACAATTGCATTAAAATAATGGTAAGTGTAGATATGGTAGGGACAGTGAGAGAGGTTGAAATAACTCCCCAACCACACATGCTGGAAAAGGAAAGAGGCCAGCAGAAAGATAGAAGGTTAGATGAGTTGCCATCTATTCTGTGGTCACAGCATGACAAGGATGTCGGGCAAATAAAAACAGCTGGTCCAGTGGAAATAAGGCTGAAAAAAAGAGCAATTTCACCCAGGAGACCACAATACCCTCTAAGACCAGAAGCAGAAGAGGGAATAGCATCGACAGTGCAGGGGTTGCTTGAAATAGGAGTGCTTAAAAGAACAAACAGTCCATGCAATACCCCGTTGCTGCCAGTCTTAAAAGCAGATAAATCTAAATGGAGATTGGTGCATGATTTGAGAGCGGTAAATGATGTGGTAGAGGACTGGCCAGCTGTAGTCCCCAACCCACACACATTTTTGACTAATGTTCCACCAGAAGCAAGTTACTTTTCAGTGATTGATTTGTGTTTGGCTTTTTTCAGCATTCCTCTAGCCGACCAGTGTCAGCATCTGTTTGCATTTACTTACAGAGGTGCTCAGTATACCTATACCAGAATGCCACAAGGGTTTAAAGTACTCACCACAGGTTTTTAATCAGGTGTTGAAGGCAGACCTAGAGGGCCTACCATTGGAAAGTACATTGTTACAGTATGTGGATGACCTGTTGATTTGCTCCCACAGTAAGGAACAGTGTGAGCAGGACATTATAACTCTGTTAGAGAAGCTGGCGCACGGAGGACATAAAGTATCCAAAAAGAAACTGCAATTTTGCACGCAGCAAGTGGAGTACTTAGGCAGGGTAATATCCAAGGGAGTGAAGGCGATAGCACCATGAGGCAATTGCAGATAGCAGATTGAGGCAATAATTAAGGCCCCAAAACCCCAGACTGTAGGGCAGATGATGACGTTTTTGGGAATGGCAGGGTACAGATCAGATTGGATAGGAGAATATGCTGAGATTGTGGCACCTTTGAGAAAGATAATGAAAGAAGCAGGACATACAAATTTGAAGAACGGCTTAAAGTGGAATGAAGAGGCGGAGATAGCTTTCAGTACTATTAAGCAGGAATTGCATTCAGCACCAGCATTAGCTTTGCCTGACTACGAGAAGGTTTTTCATTTGTATGTATCCAACCGACAGGAGGGTTATGTCACAGCAGTTCTAACACAAGAGACAGGCACAGGAAAAGCAAAGCAGCCCATTGCATACTACAGTACGAGACTAGATGAGGTGGCTCAGGGGTATCCACCCTGTTATCAGGGAATGGTGGTGGTGTACTATGCATATGAAAAGGCATCATCTGTAACCCTGGGCTATCCTGTGACTCTACACACACCACAAAGTAGCAGAATTGCTGGAAAGAGGGAAATTTGTGCTGACGCCAGCCAGGATAGCAGCGTATCAAATGCTATTGACATTTCCAGACATTGACAAAACTATACAGAGATGCACTACTAGTAATATAGCCAATTTTGACCCTTTGGTCTATGAAGGAGAACCCCATGATTGTGTAGGGAAGACGATGGCATTTGCCAAATTGAGAGCAGATTTACGGTCAGAACCACTAGAGGATGCAGATAAAAAGTTTCTGTTCGTAGATGGCTCTTGTAATAGGGATTATGATGGAAATCATGCAGGGTTCTCAGTAGTGCAGCAGGATTAGTCGAGCTATAAGATTATTAGGATGGAGTCCTGTCCCCAACCGTGTTCTGCCCAACTAGCGGAAATCAAAGGCTTGACAGCTGCGTGTGAAATGATGGAAGGTGAGAAAGTCGACATCTATACTGATTCGGCATCTGCTCATGGCGTATGCCATTTGTTCGGGGCAGTGTGGAAATAGAGAGGTTTTAAAAAAAAGCAGTGGAGATTCCATACAACATTGTCAGCAAATTCTAGACTTAATAAAAGCCATAATGAAACCTAGAGCATTGGCTATAGTGAAATGCCAGGCACATAAAAAGGGAAATGATGTAATAACAAAGGGAAATCAAGCTGGACGAGGCAGCCAGAAAAGCGTCTGGGTGTACATCAGCTGTCATTGCCCCTCAGGTAAGCCTAGCTCCAGAACCTGTGGTAGAGGACCTAATTGAAATACAAGGTAAGGCAACTTTGGCAGAACAGACAATGTGGAGACGAAGGGGGGCCAAGCAGAACCCGGAAGGCTTGTGGAGCATGGAAGACGGTTTGTTGGTAGCGCCCACCCCTCCACTAACGATTCTGATTTCAGAAGCGCATGGGATTGACCATTGTGCAAGGGGGGAAGTGATAAAGAAGGATGGTTTTTGCTCACCTTATTTACAGGCTTCAGTGGACTTTGTCTTGTCACAGTACGAGGTATGCGCACAGAATGCAGGGTTCGGACATCAGTTATTTGACTGGTTAGAAAGTAGACTCGGAGGATGAGGAGCATGGCTGACTAAAATGGCAATAACTGTCAATATTGTATTGTTGAGCTGTGCACTTGTGCTGTGCTGTTTTCTTCCTTGTCTCAAGTCTCTTGTAGTGTGTGCTGCAACCAAACAATTTCCGATGCTCGGGGCAATTACTAAAGCAAGCTTAGTGGAGAAAGAAACACCGAAAATGTATCGTTACAGCCTACAACACCTGCAGGGTGAACAAGAGCAAAACGACAGTGTGGGAGTAGATTGTAAGGGCTTCTGAGTTTTTTCCCTTGTCTCAGGTACAAAGGGACAGGTTTTTGGCTCAGCGGCCCAGGGTAACAGGGAGAGAATACTTTTAAGTCTTGGCACAGAAAATTATAGTTTAACCCGAGATTTGGGAATAAGTGCTTGAGTTTATTGGGGCTTTTGTGCACGGACTCTTAGTCTTCGTTCTCTGTGTGAGATCCTATGGGTCTCAAAGGGGGGATATATTGGAGAATAAAAGTTGCATTGTTTGCTGTGTAACCAAAACTATGTAGTCAGCTTTGAACTTGCTTTTTGTATCTGATTTAGTAGGAGAATGAAATCTTAAGAATGTAGAAGACAATGGTGTGTTAATGAGAGGTAGCTAAGAGATGTAGAGTAGAACAGGATTAAGTCAATGGGTAGAAACAATAGTGGCGGATGTACTTGTGATACGCAACTGTAGACCGATTGGATATGCAAATGCAACTAAACCAGGAGATTGCTATAAAAAATGCTATGCACAAGGATCGGTGGGCAATCAGCGACTAGCTCAATGACTGTCTCAGCTTTGATTTGCAAATTAAAGTTTAATACTTCTTGAAGAATCTTCTGCGTCTCCTGGTCATTTGTGGGGCACAAAAAACCACGACACCTCCCCATATGGGACTCAGCCAAAAGCCTTTTTGAAGCCCATGTAGGAAACATTAATCTTCCTAAGAAGGTTCCTCAATCTTCCTAGGAAGTGGAGGCACTGCTATGCCTCCTTGTTCAGGGAGCTGATATTAAAGGACCAGGTGAGGTCATCTGTAATGTGAACTCCCAGGAACCTGGTGCACTTAACTCTCTCTACAGAGGAGTCATGTATTCACAGAGGGGGATGGTTCATCTGTACCTTCCTGAAGTCCACAATGATTTCCTTTGTCTTCTCCACGTTCAGGCTTAGATTGTTCTTCTCACACCGATCCACCAGCCGCTCCACTTCCTCTATATACTCCATCTTGTCATTGTTCCTGATAAGGGCATCCACTGTTGTGTCATCCGCAGACTTGATGACACGGTTTACGCTGGATTCTGGGACACAGCCATGAGTCAGCAGTGTGAATGGCAATGGACTGAATACACAGCCTCGGGGAGAGCCAGTGCTCAGCATAATGGGATGAGAAACGTTGCTGCCCACACAGACTGATTATAGCCTTACTGTTAAGAAGTCCAGTATCCAAATGTAGGAGGAGGTTCTGAAACCCAAGAGGACAGTTTCTCCACCAGTTTCTGGGGTATGATGGTGTTGAATGCTGAACTGAAGTCTATAAACAGCAGTGTGGCATACGAGACCCCATTTTCCAGGTGGGACAGGGCAGAGGCTATTGCATCATCAGTGGATCAATTTGAGCGGTAAGCAAACTGGAAAGGATCCAGTATAGCCGGGAAAAAGGCATCAATGCGCTCCATGACCAGTCCCTCAAAGCATAATAGTTGATGTTAATGCAACTGGATGATAGTCATTTAGGCAGGTTACTGTACCTATAGTACTCCTGAAGGGCCTCTTCAAGTATGTACTGACTCAAAAGTTTCTCCTGGATGCATTCTGAAATTTCCATCCCCTGTAAGTTTTGCACATTGAAGTGATATTGACAGGCTCTGTGAATTTGTGAGAACATGGAAGATGTTCTCAAAAAGTATTCAGCCCAACTCTCTATTCACATAAATAGGTATTACAACCAGAAAATTTGTTCAATTTAACTGAGAACTTTTATTTGTGAATCACATGCTCCTTTTTCACAAAAATACACAGGGAAATTGTAAAACATGAAAAACAAAAAATTCAGAAAGTGAAGTGTCAGCAGTTCAAATGATTTCATCTGCCCCCACCCCCACTTTGCTCAGCACTTAGTTGAACCACGTCTCACGGCTATTACAGCCAGTAGTCTTTTTGGATAAGTCTCTATTAGCTTTGAACAATGTGATGGAGAAAAATTTGCCCATTCCTACTTGCAAAATTGCTCAAGCTTTGCCAGGTTAGTTGGGAAGTGGCAGTGGACAACAATCTGGAGGTCTTGCCAGAGATGTTCATTCAGGTTAAAGTTAGAACTCTGACCAGGCCACACAAAGACATCGATTTTCTTCATTTGAAGTCACTCCATAGTTGCTCTGGCAGTGTATTTTGGGCCGATGTCCTGTTGAAAGATGAACTTCCTCCCTAGTTTGAGCTTTCTGGCTAGCAAGTTTTTATCCAGGATCTCTTTGTATTTCGCTGCATTCATCTTCCCACCAGTCCTGACCAGATTTCCAGTTCCTGTTGTTGAAAAGCATTCCCATAGCACAATGTTACTTCCACCATACTTTACAATAGGGATGGTGTTACCAAGCTGATGTGCAGTATTGGATTTACGCCACAAGTAAAACTTAGCATTGACGCCAAAAAGTTCCACTTTAGTCTTATCTACTTCTTTACAGTATCTTCTAAGTGATGCTTTGCAAAATCTTTATTTGCAAAAATATGCTGTTATTTTTTTAACCAGGGCTTAACCATATAACCATATAACAATCACAGCACGGAAACAGGCCATCTTGGCCCTCCTAGTCCGTGCCGAACCCTTAATCTCACCTAGTCCCACCTACCCGCACTCAGCCCATAACCCTCCACTCCTTTCCTGTCCATATACCTATCCAATTTTACCTTAAATGACACAACTGAACTGGCCTCTACTACTTCTACAAGAAGCTCATTCCACACAGCTATCACTCTTTGAGTAAAGAAATACCCCCTCGTGTTTCCCTTAAACTTCTGCCCCCTAACTCTCCAATCATGTCCTCTAGTTTGAATCTCCCCTACTCTCAATGGAAACATCCAGTTCACGTCAACTCTATCTATCCCTCTCAAAATTTTAAATACCTCGATCAAATCCCCCCTCAACCTTCTACGCTCCAATGAATAGAGACCTAACTTGTTCAACCTTTCTCTGTAACTTAATTGCTGAAACCCAGGTAACATCCTAGTAAATCGTCTCTGCACTCTCTCTAATTTATTGATATCTTTCCTATAATTCGGTGACCAGAACTGCACACAATATTCCAAATTTGGCCTTACCAATGCCTTGTACAACTTTAGCATTACATCCCAACTTCTGTACTCAATGCTTTGATTTATGAAGGCCAGCGTTCCAAAAGCCCTCTTCACCACCCTATCTACATGAGACTCCACTTTCAGGGAACTATGCACAGTTATTCCTAGATCTCTCTGTTCCTCTGCATTCCTCAATGCCCTACCATTTACTCTGTATGTTCTATTTGGATTATTCCTGCCAAAATGTAGAACCTCACACTTCTCAGCATTAAACTCCCATCTGCCAACGTTCAGCCCATTCTTCTAACCGGCATAAATCTCCCTGCAAGCTTTGAAAATCCACCTCATTATCCACAACACCTCCTACCTTAGTATCATCGGCATACTTACTAATCCAATTTACCACCCCAACTTATTCTTACCATTAATGGCCTTTGAGACTGAGGAACCATGAACTTCATCTCCAGTTGCAGCCACTGACTTCTGTAGTTCACTCAGAGTAACCGTTGGCATCACGCTACCCTTTCTTACAACTGCTATTCTTCTCTGGTGACTAATTTTAGAAGTGCGGCCTGACTTAGGGAGCGTGATTGTGGTTTCATTTTTTTCCCACTTTTTCACAACGGACTGCACTGGGGTACAATGTTCAATGCCTTTGAGATGGTCTCGTGCACTTCCCCATATTTGTGCTTCTCTATTATCATATTCCTGACTTGTCTTGAATGATCTTTTGTCTTTACTTTGGTTTGGTCTGTTGAATATCTACCATACTGTCGCACTTTACAGAGTAAAGGGGTATCTGTTCTTGTAAATTCTTCGAAAACAGGTGATCCATCAATTTTCTACTTCAACAATTTTAGTGAGTTGGTAAAGTAATACTGCACCTTTCACCTGAGGAAAGCTAGCAGAGTAACTTAAGAAGGGAATTAAGACTTTTTCGGGCTCACAATTTTGGTTTTTAATTTTTAGTTAATTGTTGACATGTTTTGAAATTTTTCTTTTGATTTGACATGATGCACATGTTTTGTAGATTAGCTCAAAATCTTTCTTCAATATATTTTAAATTTAGAAAACCAGGCAGGAAAATGTGAGAAGAGTTGTGCAGGGCTGAATGCTTTTTCTAGGCACTGTAATGTGGAAAAATATGAAGTCATCCATACTAGTGGAAAAAAATGAGAAAGAGTATTTTTAAATAGTGTTGGTGTTCTGAAAGATGTGGAAACACTAAATTAATATTCAGGTACAGAAGCTATCAGTAAGTATTCCTAAATATGTCTTACTGAATTATGTAGTTCCCCATTGAGACTGCATGTTGAATATTGAATACAGGCCTGGCGTCCCTATAGAAGGGACTTATAACTGATGTAAGGTCTTTATCCTGAAATGGTAATTGTTTCTCTCTACACAGATGCTGCCTGATTTGATGAGGGTTTCCATTAGTTTCTGGTTTTATTAACTACTTTACAGGCTTGACACTGTAGATACAGAAATTATGTTAAGTAAGGCTTACTATTGAGGGGTGCAATCATTGTTTCAGAGTATAATGCTGGACGTTTAATACTGAGAATTCATCCAGTATTGTATCTTTGGAATTCTGCATCCAGGAGAGCAGTGCAGAACCATGCACAGTGGGAGAGTTCAAAGAGCTGCTGTCTGTATGTTGCTTGTGACCAAGTGGGTTTTCTCTGGTGCCCCCATTTCCTCCCAAATTCCAAAATCTTGCAGCTTAATTAGTCACTGTAAATTGCCCCCAGTGTGAGCGGAACATGGGGATGTGTGGTAATAGATGAGAATGTGGGAAGTACAGGTGAAAGAGGAAATAAGGGAGGGAATGGGATCACTGTAAGTTGGCACAGAACACAAGGCAATAAATTAAGTCATAAGTTGTCAGGCTGAAAAAAAAATCACTAAATAATTACCATCAACAAATCACTTGTAATACCAGAGGAAACAACATATTGGACCTCTATTACACCACCATCAAGAATGCCGACTGTGCTACTCCACATCCTCACTTCGGAAAGTCTGGTCACTTAGCTTTACTTCTATTCCCTGAGTATAGGCAGAGACTGAAGATGGTAGCACCAGTAGTGAGGATCAAGAAGGTATGGACAGAGGAAGCACAGGGGTGCTTACAGGACTGCCTTGAATCGGTGGACTGAACTGAACTATATTCAGGGATTCATCTTCAAGTCTGGATAAGTATGCCGCAGTTGTTACCAACCTCATTAAAACCTGTGTAGATGAGAGCATGCCTATGAAAACTTGCTGTACATTCCCAAACCAAAATTTGTGGATGAACCAGGAGGTATGTCACCTGTTGAGGGCTAGATCTGTGCCATTTAAGCCTGGTGACCCAGGTGTATACAAGAAAATCAGGTATGATTTGCAGAGGGCTATGTTAAGGGTGAAGAGGCAATCCTGAGCAAGGTTAGAGGTGACATCAGCTGCACGGCAACTCTGGCAGGGTTTGCAGGAAATTACTTCTACAAAGCAAAACCCAATAGCGTGAATGGCAGTGATTCTTCACTACCAGAAGAGCTCAATGCTTTTAATGCTCACTTTGAAAGGGAGAATATAACTACAGCTGTGAAGATCCCTGCTGCACCTGGTGACCCTGTGATCTCTGTCTTGAAGATAGGCTGTATTTAAGGAGGGTGAACCCTTGTAAGATGGCAGACTCTGATAGAGTACCTGGTAAAGCTCTGAAAACATGTGCCAACCAACTGGCAGGAGTATTCAAGAACATTTTGAACCCCTCACTGCTAAGGTCGGAAGTTCCTACCTGCTTCAAAAAGGCAACAATTATACCAGTGCCTAAGAAGAGTAGTGTGAGCTGCCTTGATGACTATTGGTGACGAAATGCTTTGAGAGGTTGGTCACGGCTAGAATGAACTCCTGCCTCAACAATGACCTGAACCCACTGCAATTTGCTTTTCACCACAATAGGTCAATGGTAGACAGAATCTCAAAGGTTTTTCACATGGCCTTAGATCACCTGGACAACACAAATACCTATGTCAGGATGCTGTTCATTAATTATAGCTCAGCACCTAACACCATCATCCCACAATCCTGATTAATAAGTTACAGAACCTGGGCCTCTGTACCTCCCTCCTCAATTAGATCCTCAACTTCCTAACTGGAAAACTGCAATCTGTGTGAATTGGTGATAATATCTCTCTTCACTGGCGATCAACACTGACGCATCTCAGGGGTGTGTGCTTAGCCCGCTGCTCTACTCTCTCTATACCCATGACTGTGTGGCTAGGCATAGCTCAAATACCATCTATAAATTTGCCGATGATACAACCATTGTTAGAATCTCAGATGGAAATGAGAGCGCATACAGGAGTGAGATACACCAGCTAGTTGAGTGGTGTCACAACAACAACCTTGCACTCAATGGTAGTAAGAGGAAACAGCTGATTGTGAACTTCAAGAAGGGTAAAACAAGGGAACATGAATCAATCCTCATAGAGGGATCAGAAGTGGAGAGAGTGAGCAACTTCAGGTGTCAAGATCAATGAGGATCTAACCTGGTCCCAACATATTGATGCAGCTATAAAGAAGGCAAGGCAGCAGCTATATTTCATTAGGAGTTTGAAGAGATTTGGTTTGTCAACTAAAACACTCATAAACGTCAATAGATGTACTGTGGAGAGAATGCTGACAGGCTGCATCACTGTCTGGTATGGGAGGGGGCAACTGCACAGGACCGAAAGAAGCTACAGAAAGTTGTAAGTTGTAAAATTAGTCAGCCTCATCTTGGGTACTAGTCTCTGTAGTACCCAAGATATCTTCAAGGAGGAGTGCCTCAGAAAGGTGATGTCCATTATTAAAGACCTCAATCACCCAAGGCATGTCCTCTTGTCACTATTAGTATTGGGAAAGAGGTACAGAAGCCTACAGGAACACACTCAACGATTCAGGAAAAGCTTCTTCCTCTAAACGATTCCTAAATGGACATTGAACCTATGAACACTAACTCACTTTTTATTTTATACATATTATTTCCGTTTTGCATTATTTTTAATCTATTCAACATAAATTTATTATTTTCTTTCTATATTACCATTGAACTGCTGCTGCTAAGTTAACAAATTTCACCACACATGCCGGTGATAATAAACCTGATTCTGATTAGATGTTCTGAAGCAGTAGTGCAGCGCAATACATAAATTATAAGAAGGAATATGAAATATATACGATATATATAATTAAATGAAATATATAGTGCAAAAAGAGGCAGTATTCATGAGTTCATTGTCCGTTCATAAATCCGATGGCAGAGTGGAAGTGTGTAACTGTACCTCCTCTCTGATGGTAGCAATGAGATGAGGGACCATGTGTCAGTGGCTAGGTTTTCATAAGTGTTCGAATGATTTGGGTATCAAAGAAAACTGGACTAGTGTAGGACCGACGCGAACGGTGGCGGCCCAAAAGGGTGAAGTGGCTTATTAATTCTCACCTTACAGAAGTGACTTTGCTTCACAAGTGTCAATTGGGCGTTCCGAAAAGCGGTCTGTCAGCGTCGGTGACTGCCCTGGATTCCTGACATCCCTCAGTCGGCGGCGGGGCGGCTTGATCCTTGACCCGATTGGCTGTCAGGTGAATCTATCCCGCGACCCATTGGACCATGTTCCCCTTTGTCGTGGATTGGCCGCGGGATGTTTTCTTCCCCCTCGCCTTCCCTCGGGATTGGGGGAAGTAAGGTATGTCTGAAGTCGGCTGTGATTGGTTGTTGGGCGGGGAGCGCCCTGGGGGGGCGGGCAGGGCGAGAAGCGTCGGTTAACCTGCAACCGCCATTTGTTCAGCGCGAGCGAGCGATGCTGGCGGAGGTCCGCAGAGTTTGCTAGCAACAAGTTGGAGTTGGACTCACATAAGTTGGGAGAAAAGTGCGATTGCTGCTCAGAAATTATCACCGATTATTCGTCCTCTCTTACTGAAATATCCCTGACAGAACACGGGCTCCTGGGGAAAAAAATCTGCTTATTTTCTTGATCATCTGAGCCGAAGCTGGACGTTTGGCAGAAATTAGCGAGGGGACGCTAGGTTTGGTGTAACTACTCTCTCTCCTGGGTTCCCAACTTTCCTATTCTTCCCCTGGTTTGCCCCGGAGCGGCGGGCTGGTAGAATCTTGCCTGTGTCATGCCGACGAGAGTGGCTGACACCATGGAGTATGGAACAGGTGACTCGATCAAAGTGAAAGCTCACTACAAAGGGTAAGTAGTCGAGCAGCTATCCACAAGGATTTATCTCCACTTTTCCCTTTAACCTCGACATGTGCGAGTAATTTATTTTAAAGAAACTGACCAAAAGGAAGCCAAACTCCTTTTGAAGAATCGGAACGTTCGTGATCATGGATTATTATTTGCTGATCGTTTAGAAACGAATTCATTTTAAACTTGCTTTGAAGTACTTCAGGATTTTAATGTTAGAAATCTGATTGCGATAAAGGTTCAGCTGTCTAAATCCTGTTTATGTATGCTAGTTAAAATGCGCTGATCGTTTACTGATCACTTTAGTTAATCTGCTGGTTTGGACATCATTGCATTCATTCTATTCGTTGAATGTCTAATGACATCAGTTTTAAAAGTTATTATTTTGATCATCATTGTTCACTTGTAAAGCGCTGACGTTAAGAAATACTTTCAGAAACTCTGGGAATAATTTTTATGACAGTTGTCTAAATGAATTACTACGGAACTACTCTATTATAAAGTTCTTGTGACTCCAGGAAGTGTACTGCTGTTCACTAATTCATATTTGCACAAACAAATATTCCACTAGAAATAGCTAAAATGCCAAATTCTGTGGAGATCATCACTTTGGATTGGTTGATCCACCTGGATGACTAAATCCATATCTATATTTTCTTTGTTTAAAGACAAGTAAATTAAGTTATTAACTATACTCTTAACAGCTACAGTGGATTTTGATTAATTGGGACACATCAGGACCAGTACATTTTGGCCAAATTAAGCAATTAGCCTAAGTTTCATGGATACAGTTAAAAAGATGTATAAAAGACAAAACACAAGGTATTAATTACTATCGTCAAAACTACCATTTGACTGAATTGCTTATTATGTATTTAAATCAAATGCAGAACAAATTTGAACACTATCAATATTACAGGACTATAAAACTATGTATTTCTTCCTAGTAGTTATCAACAGAGGAATTAATCCAATGTACACTGTTGTGTTCTTTTGATTAACTGTAAGTGAATTAAATCAGTGCAAACACTTAGTGCTGATAATGGAAGGCCTTTCAACAATGCTTTCACTGATTGCATACTCCAATTCTTCATTTTCATTGTAAAGTTCAAGATGATTGTCGATAACATCAAATACTTCCAAGCCTCAATGCATGAAACCACAGTGAGCAAAACAGTTCTTAACTGTCTTGCTGCATATTACTCACCAACTATCAGTGACAAAAATCACTGCTTTTTGAACAAAAATACACGCAACTAACGCTGTTTAAAAACTAAGCACAGTGTAGTGTCAAACGGCCGCGCAGGTGCACATGTCTGACGCGAGTTAGAAACTGTTTGATAACAGGGCCCTGGTGAGACCACACCTGGAGTATTGTGTACAGTTTTGGTCTCCAGGGTTAAGGAAAGACATCCTGGCTGTAGAGGAAGTGCAGCGTAGATTCACGAGGTTAATTCCTAGAATGTCCGGACTGTCTTACGCAGAGAGGTTAGAGAGATTGGGCTTGTACATGCTGGAATTAAGGAGATTGAGAGGGGATCTGTTTGCAACAGATAAGATTATTAAGGGATTGGACAAGATAGAGTTAGGAAATATGTTCCAGATGCTGGGAGGGCATGGTTTGAGAATAAGGGGTAGGTCATTTAGGACAGAGTTAAGGAAAAACCTTCTCCCAGAGAGTTGTGGGGGTCTGGAATGCACTGCCTCGGAAGGCAGTGGAGGCCAATTCTCTGGATGCTTTCAAGAAGGAGCGAGATAGGTATCTTATGGATAGGGGAATCAAGCGATATGGGGACAAGGCAGGAACAGGGTATTGATAGTAGATGATCAGCCATGATCTCAGAATGGCGGTGCAGGCTCGAAGGGCAGAATGGTCTACTTCTGCACCTATTGTCTATTGTCTAACGGTCTCCTGTCCCAACTAAGTGGTATAGTAACAAATAAACAAGGGGAATCCTGGCTATTTTCTCATTTTGTTTTTGTTCTTTAAGAATTGACCCAAATCAGTAGCTGCCCCAATTGACTGATGGCCCAATTCAACGTATACTAAAACTCCCTTGATGAGGAATACCTGACTTAACTTTCCCAAATGTTGTTAGAGGCTGCAGCTGTTGATTGGTATTCAGACTGCTTCTTTTATCCAAAGTAAAAAGTAAAATCAGTCTGAATCACGATAAGTTTAGGATTGACTGACACCCACGAAATGTGCAACATCAGAATTAGGAGCAGGGATATACCACTTGTCCCCTCAAACTTGTTTCACCACTATTTAGTATGAACATGGCTGATTTGATTGTAAATTCATGCTCCACATGCTTGTCTGGTGTTGTCACCTTTTCATTCCTTGCATATAAATTATTTGTCTATTTGTGCCAGATATGTAAAATTAAATATTTAAACTGTTTCCATTACTATATGATAGAACCAATTCCATAATCATCACCCTTGAGAGGGGAAAGAATTTACTTCATTTCAACAGTGACCTCTTAAGCAATAACCTGCTGTTCTACATTCTCCAATAAGAACAAAGATATTTTGATAAGAGTTTTGTTTTCTCTCACTTTCCCCCTCATTTTTCTAAGCTCCAGTGAACTAAGCTTAGCTTCATATTTTACTTTTGTAGTCTGCAACCTAATGACATAAACATATGATTCTCCAATTTCAGGTCACCTGCTCCCCTTCCATCCCTTTCTCTCTACTGGTCCATCCAGTCCTCTACGCACCTAATTATTGCACCCTATTTCTTTTCTCCCCACCATCTATTCTATCTTTACTTCTCCACTGCCCAAACACTTTTTTCCACTGAGTTCTCTCTCTCCACTGTAACCATCTACCCACCCCACCTCCTTTATTTGGTTCCAGGCTCCACCTTCCTATCAGGCCCTTGTTGCCTCCACATATTACCTTGTAGGCCTTTGTATTTTCAATTTCTCCTCTTTCCCTCCCCTCCATCTGCTGTTCACTACTCACTCGGTTCCACCTATTGCTTGCCGGCTCTTGTCCCACTCCTCCCTTTATCTTTATACTGGCTATTTCTCCTTGTCCCAAAATGACGACTGTCCATGTACTTGCTAAGCTGCTACAGCAGTTCGCTTTTTCTTAATGCTCCATATTCCATCCTCTGCTGTTTTTGTCTCTCCAAGCTTATGCTGTCCAATTTTCCTGACAAGGCAACTCATCCATTCCAAATATTACTCTACCAAAGCTTTCCTGTACTGTGTCCAAGCATTAACACCCAGACACATAGTAATGGGACTCCAGAGATTGTTGAGTTTTAGTCTGCTTTCTTCAGCGGGATAGAATTTAATTCTCGCTTTTATAACCATGATCTTAAAAATATTAGTGCCACCACTTGAAATGCGATTGCTTCAAAAACTTTCAAAATTAGTAATCTGTAGAAATCTGAGTCTAGATCTAAAATGTTAAAAAGGCTGCGGTTTCTTATGATCTTCAATCCTACTATCCTACTACTTGGATGTCTCCTCAGAATTTATTGTAGATCATTAATTTTGCAGAAACCTTTTGAATCAAGATATTCAAAGTTCTGAGGGTGATGTTCTTGATAAATTGGAGATTATTTCTATGCAGCTATAGTTAAATAGACAGGCCTGTTTCCTTGAGTGGCAAGGTGTTTTGGATATCTGAGAAAGCATAGTTAGTGTTTTTTTTAATGTTTACTTCTTTCGGAAAGCTGGACTCTGGCATTTTTGATTGTGTTGTAAAGTTTATGAATCACTTCTGTTGAGATTTTTAGGTGCACCAGAGTATGTAGCCATATTTTTTTTAACACAATTTCATCTTCAGTTTCCCTAAATTAGATTTATTGACTGTCTTGTGAATTTTGCTTAGTCACATTTCATGAGACAATGCTTTCTTTTTCAATCTTTTTATTATTATTATTAATATCAACATAATACAATTGATACATAGATAATGGGATTACAAACATACACATTTCAACTGAACATGAAAGAATACATAAGCAGTAGTTACAGTATAAATGAGTCTTCCCAAATCATGAACGATACAAGTAACAAATAAACAAGGCAAACCTAGGTATATCATAATATATTAAAAAAACAGAAAAAAGAAAAAAAATTATGCAAAAAAAATCTAACAATCTAATAACTAATATGGAAAAAAACGAAAAACGGGAAAAAGAAAAAATGAAAAAAAAGAGCTGTTTATAATATCTAACAAAAATACAAAATCATCAATGTCGTCAACTCCGATCCTCTCAACATATGTAAAATCGAAACTGGCAAAACAAATAGGATTGGAACAGGGTCATATTACATCATATGAAAATATTGAATAAATGGTCTCCACATCTTTTCAAATTTAATAGAAGTATCAAATACAACACTTCTAATTTTTTCTAAATTTAGACATAACATAGTTTGAGAAAACCAATGAAATACGGTAGGAGGATTAATTTCTTACCAATTCAACAAAATAGATCTTCTAGCCATTAATGTAAGATGCAATCATTCGACAAGCAGAAGAGCATAAATGGAGTGAGTCCATCATTGGTAAACCAAAAATTGCAGTAATAGGATGAGGTTGTAAATCAATGTTCAATACCGTGGAAATAATATCAAAAATGTCTTTCCAATATTTTTTCCAAAAGCAGACAAGACCAGAACATATGAATTAAAGACGCTATCTCAAAATGACATCTGTCACAAATAGGATTTATATAGGAATAAAAATGAGCCAATTTATCCTTGGACATATGAGCCCTATGCACAACCTTAAACTGTATTAATGAATATTTAGCACATATAGATGATGTACTAACTAATTGAAGAATTTTATCCCAATTCTCAATAGGGATAGTAAGGTTAAGTTCTCTTTTCCAATCATTTTTAATCTTATAGAAGGGCTCTGAACGTGTCTTCATAGTTATATTGTAAAGTTTTGATATTAGCCCTTTCTGAGAAGGATTTAGTTCAAAGAAATTCTCCAAAATACCTGAAGACACAAGATTTGGAAAGGTAGGAAGTACAGTATTTAAGAAATTCCTAATCTGTAAATATCTTTAAAAAAATGAAATCTAGGCAAATTATATTTATTAGATAATTGCTCAAAAGACATAAAACAATTATCCAAAAATGAATCGGAAAATCGTAGTAATCCTTTAGTCTTCCAAGCTGAATAAGCTTGGTCTATAATAGGATAAAAAAGCAATTGGATACAATAGGGATATTTAAAACAAACTGAGTCAACCCAAAAAATTTCCAAAATTGAAACCATATACGTAAAGTATGTTTAACTATTGGATTGTCAATTCGTTTCTGCAATTTAGAAAGAGCAAAGGGAAGAGAAGACCCTAAAATAGGACCCATTGAAAATCCTTGTACAGATTTAATTTTCAGTTTCACCCAATGAGGGCTAAAAGATAAATCCCAATCCTTTAACCAACATATCAAATACCGGATATTGACTGCCCAATAGTAAAATCTAAAATTAGGCAATGCCAATCCACCTTCCTTCCTTGCCTTCTGTAAATATTTTTTACCTAATCTAGGATTTTTACTCTGCCATATATATGAGGAAATTTTCGAATCAACATTAGCAAAGAAAGATTTCGGAATAAAAATTGGTACGGCTTGAAATATATATAAAAACTTAGGTAAAATAACCATCTTAATAGCATTAATCTGACCTATCAGAGATAAAGATACTGGTGACCATTTAGTAAACAAACGTTTAATCTGATCGATTAGGGGTAAAAAATTAACCTTAAATAAGTCCTTATATCATGAGACAATGCTGGTGTTCTGCTAAGAACTTCAGTGATATCCTGTGATCCTTGACTACTGTTGGGCAAGGCTTAAATGTCACAAAGCAAATAGTTCTTGAACTGTTTTTATTAGCTGAGCCTGCTTCTTTTGGAGATGATACCACTGTTTCCTCAGCTATTTTAGAAGCCCGAGAGTGAAATTGATGACAGTTCTAAAATCTCATTCAGATGCAGATGGTGTTGACAACAAATCATTGCAAACTCCACATTGTCAACATCATCTGCATCAGAAACTGGAAGGGGAAATGTGATTGTGTATGATCGTGAAATATACTTAACATGCCAATGAGGTAGGTGACAGCCTTTTGTGTGCAGTTTAATTCCCTTGTGCACTCGTGACAAAAGATGTGTGTACATGGAAACACACATACACCTTAGAGGGAACATAGTATACAACTGAATAAATATAAACTTCAAGAAAACATTTGATATCCTGAAGAAGGATCTTGGCCCAAAAAGTTCATTTCCATAGATGCTACCTGACCTGTTGAGTTCCTCCAGTATTTTGTGTGTGTTTAATTTGATACCCTTGTCTGCTAAGCATGTAAGCAATGTAACATGTGGAAATTAGTTTTGATTTTGTAGTTTTTTTAACTAGTCTGTGCTCTTGTGCTACTTTTTACTTGAAGTGAAGAAAATTCATCTGCAAAATGTCAAAACAAACTAGACACATATTTCAGTGACTTATTTGATGAATTTAAACAGTTTCTGAATTTTGAGTTCAACTTATCTCATGAAGGCTTTAAATTTTTCTCTAAAGATGGATTTTGTAGTTGTTGCTCTAATTTTTTTAAAGGATTCTCTGATCCTTGAACCCAGGTATAATTCTGAAATACTTTTCTTCTCTCACAAAATTGTTTGCTGAATATTGCATTGTACTTGATTATCCCTTTGTTTTAGGACTGGGTTTTTGCAGTGCATTGTAGTTTAAACCATTGTTGGGAATATAATTACAACATTAAGATGTATATCTTGTAGGTTGATTGAGCCTTTGAAATACAGTGGATTTTGGGACATATCAGGACCAGTACATTTTGGCCCAATTAATCAGCTGCCCAAATTAGCCAAAGTTTCATGGAAATAGTTATCTAGTTATATAAAAAAAAGACAAACGGAGTAACAAATTATATATTTAAATGAGACACAGAAAAAAATTGGAATACTACCAATAGTACTACAGTACTATAAAATTGTGTGTTAGTTCCTGGTAGTTATCAGTGGAGGAATTCGTCCAGTGTACGTAATGGACAAAATCAGCGCAGACATCTAGTGCCTTCATACAATGCTAACGATGATTGCATCCTCCAAATCTTCATTTTCATTCACGTTCAAGGAGGTTCAAATTCTTAATAGTTGTGAACTTGTTGAAGTAGTAGTGGCTGTTTCTGGCATTTCCAATACTTGAACTGCAGAGAGCAAGGCAGTTCGGAACTGTCTTACTGCTTATTTCTTGCAAACTATCAGTGACAAATATCACTGTATTTTGAACACAAACAAATGCAACTGACGCTATTTAAAACTATTCACTCTAAACATGGTGCAGTGTCAAATGGTCACACAATTGCATGTGACTGATGCTAGTTAGAACCTGTTCAGCAACGTCTCCTTCCCCAGGTTATCAGCATAATGTCCCAAATAAATAAAGGGAACCACAAGAATTTTCACAATTACTTTGTTCTTTAAGAGTTGTCCCAAATAAGGAGTTGCCCCGATTAACCAATTAACTAGAATCCACTGTATATCAGGTAGTTCAAGAAATGCAGAAGTCTAAGGAAAGGGTGACCAGCTTGTTTTTGATCCATTCTGGCATTCCTTCCTGAATAACTAAATTCTTGGCAAGGCCATATCAATATATTCAAGGAAGTTCAAAATTCATCTGTTCTAACAGTTGGAAAGGTGTTAGTTTGGAGTGGGGGGGTGATGAAAGAACATTATCTTTTAAGGGCCCGATATTTGTTCCTCAGTTCCATTTAATTCAAAATCAGATATATTATCCCTGACTTGCGTTACATAAAAAATTTTTGTTTCATGACTGCAGCATAGTGCAAAGTTATATAAATAATTAAAATTTAAAATAGTGTAAAAAGAAAAGAATGTTGAGGTAGTGTTCATGGATTGTTCAGAAATCTAATGGCAGAGAGGAAGGAGCTCTTTCTGAATCATTGAGTGTGGATCTTCAGGCTTGGGACCTTCTCTCCGATGGTAGTAATGAGAAGTGGACATATAATGAGGGTTCTTGGTGATAGATGCCATCTCTTGAAGATGTCCTCAATAGTGAGGAGGGTTGAATCTATGAAGAAGCTGAGTTTACAACCCTTTGCAGCCCCTTGTGATCCTGTGCTTTGGAGCCTCCATACCTGGCTATGATGCAACTGGTCAGAAAGCTCTCCATCGTACATCAACAGAAATTCGTAAGAATGTAAATCTGTCCGGTTTATGATTGAAAACTTTAGATTAGGAGAACATTGTGGTTACGCTTTATGACGGAATGAATCCTGTATCTAAATGAAGATGTTGTTTCTTCCTTTTTGATTTGCTTGTCTCTGCTTTCTTCTGTTAGGATCAGCATCATCAAATATATGCACAATGAAATACATTACTCTGTTAAATTATTAAACAATCACAGTCTAATTATTTTATATGATTGATAAGTGGCACCAGGGGATTGGAACATTTAAGATTAAAACAAATATTTTTTTAAGATTGGGATTCATTTCGACTTGAAGCCAATAATAATATTGCTAAAAAAATACTGCTGACGTGGGCGCTTGCAGCTGCTATGCACTTATCTTCCTGCTTCACTAACATAAATTGAGGGGGAAAATTCTAATCACAATCCAAAAAATCACAGATGCTGGAAATCCAAGCAAAACACACAAAATGTTGGAGGGACTCAGCAGGCCATGCAGCATCAATGGGAAAGATATAGTCGATGTTTCAGGCCAAAGCATCAGGACTGGAAAAAAAAAATGTGGAGTCAGAGTTGGGGGGGGGGGGGGGGGGGAAGAGGAAGAAACACAAGGTGATAGGTGAAACCAGGTGGTGGGAGAGAGGTGAAGTAAAGTGTTGGGAAGTTGTTTGGTGAAAAAGATACAGAACTGGAGAAGGGGAATCTGATAGAAGAGAACAGAGGGTCATGGAAGAAAGAAAAGGGGAAGAGCACCAGAGGGTGGTGATGTGTAGGTAAAGAGATAAGGTGAGAGAGGGAAAAAGGAATAGTGAAGGGGGGGGGGGCATTACTGGAAGCTCAAAATTACTTGATAACACGAACATTGGTTTCTCGACCTTCTGATAATGCTCACCTACTCCTTCAGCATTCCTCATTCCCTTTTCCCTCTCTCACTTTATCTGCTTACCAGCCCATCACGTCCTTCTGGTGCTCCTCCCTCTTCTCTTTCTTCCATGGCCTTCTGTCCTCCCCTATCAAATTCCCCCTTCCCCTGCCCTGTATTTTTTTTCACAAATCGGCTTCCCAGTTCTTTACTTTGCTCCTCAGCCCCCCTCCCAGTTTCACCCGTTACCTTGTGTTTCTTCCTTCCCTCTCCGTCCTTCTAACTCTGACTCCTCATCTTTTTTCCTCCAGACCTAATGAAGGGCCCTGGCCTGAAACATCAGCTGTTTACTCTTTTCCATAGATGCTGCCTGACCTGCTGAGCTCCTCCAGCATTTTGTGTGTATTGCTGGGAAAAATCCCAAGTTTCTTTAAATTATGAGAAAAATGAGCAAATTCAATGTGCATTAACAGTGAGTTTGAATACCTTCCATCTTCAAAATTAATTAATAAACATCCTACCTTTGTACAGTAGTCATTATTGACTGTTGTTTGCCAGAAATGGTTCTTACTGATTCAAACTCTTCTCAACATACAAAAATGCTACAGTTTGTTGTATTTAGCCGTAAGTTTTATTGGTACATAAAATAACTCCAGTCAATCTACAAAACTGAATTCACAATGTTTATAGCTGCTATCAGTTGTGGTATCAAGACGTCAAGGAATAGAGAACTTTGAGTTAGTATAATCTCCACTGTGTAGGCAGTATAATTACAAAGTGTGGCCTTTGCACTTGTGAGTTGCAGTGGTGGGTGGATTTTGTTCCTGGTTTTCATTGGATAATCTTTGCTAAAATATGTCAAATATATGGGTTTGAAAGCAAATGTATAAGCTGCTGGAATATAGTAGGAACTGTGGAGGCAAAAGGATGGCCCATGTTTTGGCTTGTGACTCTTTCAGGACAGGGAGTGAAGATGGCCTGTAAGGAAGTCAGAAGGAGAGCTGTGCAGGGCTGTTAAGTGATAGGTGGAATCAAGTGAGGTGAGGGATGATGAGTAGATGAAGCTGGGTAAGTGAAGTGGGGGCAAGGTGGAGACAAACTGTAAGGTGATAAGTGGAAACAGGTAAAGAGGGATGATGAGCAGATATAACCAGCTAGTGGAAGGAAATGGGTGTGGTAGCCTGGGGGCAGGGTGGGGGGTGGAGTTGAAGCCAAGGTGGATTAGAGTGTGGATGATGGGCAGATGGAAATGGGAAAAGGTCAGTTAACAGAGGCAGAGAATCTAGGTGGAGATGTAGGAATGGAAAAGGATATTCAGTGTTCATATCATAAGGTTGTGGGCTACCCAAGTGAAATATGATATACTGCACATACATGTCTGTGTGGCAAGGGGAGTTGAATTTATCTACAATCAGAAGCTCAATGACTTTGCAGGCATATACACATTTAGGGTGCCTAAGACTTTTGTACAGGCCTACGGCCATACTAGCCTAGAAAAAAAACCAACAACAAAAACGCCCGATCTCGTCTGATCTCGGAAGCTAAGCAGACTCAGGCCTGGTTAGTACTTGGATGGGAGACCGCCTGGGAATACCAGGTGCAAATAAAAAGACTTTTGTACAGTACTGTAGTATTTTTATGTGTTGCACTATACTGCTGTTGCTGCAAAACGAAAACTGAATTTCATGGTGTGTGAGTGATGATAAACCTGATCCAGATATGGGTCTCTATTGTGGATGGGGAGGGGGCAGTGGGAGGAGAATCATGGTTAGGAAAAGGGGAAAGGAGAGGAGAGGGTGTGGAAAGCATTAGAGAGACATTTTGTAATGATCAGTAAACCAATTGTTTGGAATAGTATGCCCTTGTCTGATGTCTCAGGGCTGGGTATAAACCCCTGCCCAACTCCCTGCTTCTCTGCCATCTGTCCCAGACCCTTCCTGCAACATTCCCACCAGATTTACAAACTCATTTTCCATTCCATGTTGATAAATACAGTGCTGTGTAATATGGTTACTTGGTCTCATCAGCATAGAGGAGACCACATGCGGGGCACCAACTGCAATAGATGAGTTGCAGTACGGTATGTAAATCTCTGCTCCCAGGAAGAGTTGTTTGGATCCCTGTATATTGGTGAGTGTGCTGTTGTAAGACAAATATTGCAGAGGCAGAAGATGGAGAAGGTACATGGGGAAGAATGAGTAGACCAGGAAGTCACAGAGGGTGTGGTGGGGGTTGGGGGAGGGGAAGATGTGACTGCTTTTCCTTCCATTATGTTTCCACTTCATCTTGCAGGCTCTGTTTTCATTTCCTCCTCCCTGCTCCACTCCCCCCAACTGGCTGCATCTGCCCATCACCATCTCACCCTTCCTCCCTTGACACAATTGAGTTCCATCTGTCACATACCAATCCTTATTGCACCCTTCCCACTCATCTCTTTAGTCTGGCAATCTTCATTCTGTATTTTCAGTTCTGGTGCCAGGTCATGACCCAAAATTTTGTGTATAATGATACTGTTTGACCTACTGAGTTCCTTCATCAGTTTGTTTGAATTTTTTAATGCTGTTTCCAGCATTTGCTGTCTCTTGTGCCCTTGTGGTATAGAAGGTATAGGAAGAACAGACAAAAAGGCAAAAATGCATTAAAGAATTGTGCCATTGTGTATAGATCCAGGAACTTTGGTCTCAACAAAATAAAAGTTGAGAAATGTTCACTTTAAGATGATTTTTTGTTCTTTTATTATTTACCCTCTAGAATGCTGTTGTATTGCAGAACCCTGCCAAGCCAGGCATTATTTATGAATTTGAGATGGTGTCACCTGACACTCAGATTTTGAAGTTGTACTGATGAAGAATTTGCAGTTGGTTGTTTTTACTCTACGTTTGGGATTTGCGCAAACATGATGTGGAAAACATAAGTTGCTGATGGATAATCAGCACTTTCATTGTGTTTTCTGTTTAGGAATCTGTCATTTTTAAGTTAAATAATTTAAAAGTTAAGAACAACTCTGAATTAAAACCCAATCTTGCAGAAAAATTGTTATTTTATTTTTAAAAGGCTTTTATAGTTATTTTTAAAGGTAAACCAAGATCACTGTAATCTTCATGTTGCTTTCTCTTAAGTTTATAGCAAGCACGTTACTTTACCAATGTCTAATAAAATAAAGGTTTGTATCATTGTGAGCTCATAATATCTAAATTTCCTGACTCTCTCATGAAGCATCTACATTTCCGGTGTGTGCTATTTTGCATACTGAAGCTGTAGCAGACCTTGAGCTTAAGCCAGAAGTATAAATGCTGATTGTTAGTTTAGTTGATGCCAGAAAACTGAGGTTCTCCCTGTTTTCTTTGTCAATTATTCCCACATTATTCTCAAGAACTAATGTGGGAACCAAACTGGAATGAGAGTGAGTCATCCTCTATCTCAATATATTACCTAAATAGAAGATACAAAGTACATTTATTATCAAAGTATGTACAGGTTATACAACCTTGAGATTTGTCTGCTTACAGGCAGCCACAAAGCAAGAAACCTGAAAGAACCCTATTAAAAAGAGAAAGGTGAACACCCAGAAGCTTAGAGAAAGAGGAAAAAAAAACACACAATGTTACAAATCATGCAAACAATAGAAGCAAGCAACAGGATTCGGAACCAAATTAAGTCCATAGAACCAAATCCCCGGATAAGGCCCAAAGCCTTGGTCTCAGTTCATATTAGTGGGGCAAATGGCTATGAAGCTCCAAACCTCACCTCCAGATCTGACACCCTGCCTTTCCAGTCTATCTGGACCAGTGCTTAAATTTTCCAAACACCGGGTCGTGCCTTGCATTAGGACCTTGTGCCCAGTGCAACAATATGCTCTGGGCCTAGATCTTGTTGCCCAGCTCAAAGTCATTCTTGAGCTCTCCAGTTGCTTGGTGCTCAGAGTGATCCAACCTTGCACCCAGGTTAGGTGGACCGGTGTCGAAACACCTCCACCTTGATGACTCCTCACCAAATTGATCACTCCAACTCTATTTCCGTCTGCAACCCCATCTCAAACACATAACACTTCATCTTTGAATCAGATTTGCCTTTGCTCACCTCTTCATTGTTTGCAGTGATAGTTTATCAGGATCAAAATCAGTATCAGGTTTATTATCACTGGCATGTATCGTGAAATTTGTTAACTCAGCAGCAGCAGTTCAATGCAATGCCTAATATAGAAGCCTATATTAGGCTTCTAATATAGAAGCCTAATATATTGACTGACTATATATTCAGTCAATAGAATATATTGACTGACAATCAATCAGTCAGTTACAGTATATGTATATTGAATAGATTAAAAATTGTGCAAAAAAACAGAAATAATATATTTAAAAGTGAGGTAGTGTACAAGGGTTCAATGTCCATTTAGGAACTGGATGGCAGAGGGGAAGAAACTGTTCCTGAATCGCTGAGTGTGTGCCTCCTATTTGATGGTAACAGTGAGAAAAGGGCATGCCCTGGGTGCTGGAGGCTCTTAATAATGGACACTGCCTTTCTGAGACACAGCTCCTTGAAGATGTCCTGGGGACTTTGCAGGCTAGTACCCAAGATGGAGGCTGACTAAATTTACAACCCTCTGCAGCTTCTTCTGGTCCTGTGTAGTAGCCCCCCGCCCCCCATATCAGGCAGTGATGCAGCCTGTCAGAATGCTCCCCACTGTACAGCTATATAAGTTTCTGAATGTAGTTGTTGACATACCAAATCTCTTCAAGCTCCTAATGAAGTCTAGTCACTGTCTTGTCTTCTTTATAACTGCATTGATATCTTGGAACCAGGTTAGATCCTCTGAGATATTGACACCCAGGAACTTGAAACTGCTCACTATCTCCATTTATGATCCCTCTATGAGGATTGGTATGTGTTTCTTTGTCAGGCCCTTCCTGAAGTCCATAATCAGCTTTTTTGTCTTGCTGACCTTGAATGCCAGGTTATTGCGCGACACCACTCCAGTAGTTGGTATATTTTGCTCTTGTATGCCCTCTTGTCACCATCTGAGTTTCTACCAACAATGGTTGAATCATCAGTAAATTTATAGATGGTATTTGAGCAATGCCTAGCCACACAGTCGTGGGTATAGAGAGACTAGAGTAGTGGGCTAAGCACACACCCCTGAGGTGCACCAGTGTTGATCATAAGCGAAGAGGAGATGTTATCACCAATCCGCACAGATTATGGTCTTCAGGTTAGGAAGTTGAGGATCCAATTGCAGAGGGAGGTATAGAGGCACAGGTTCTGTAATTTCTTAATCAGGATTGAGGGAATGATGTTATTAAATGCTGAGCTACAGTTGATGAACAGGATCCTGATATAAGTATTTGCATTGTCCAGGTGGTCTGGACAACATTATCAAAATTTACTTCAGAAAAAGTGTTATTAATAATGTTTTTAGTCTAATTTTGTTCTTTTGAACTACCAATAAGCTGTTGCTCACCTTTTAGTAGCATCATCTTAAACCAGAAGATGACGAGTCTGAGGGTTTTGGCTGAATCCTGGAGAAGGTAGAACAATGTTTCCAAGTTATAGTGATATGGAACTTGAAGAGAAGCTAGCATGTGGTGCCATTCCTCTACTTCTAGTTGTCTTTTTTTCCCCCTTTTTAGATAAAGTTTGCAAGTTGCTTTAATACATTTTGTAAATGGGACATGATGCAGTTGTGGAATGTTTATGGTAGTGAAAGTGAATGTTTGAGTAGCAGAAAGGGTGCTAGACAAGCAGGATGCTTTGTCTTAAATGTAGTATAGTTATGTTTGTAGCCACACTCATTCAGTCATTTCTGATTTGTACTTTGTTGATGGAAGTCTTTGAGGAATCAAGAGTAGAATTAATTACTGCAGATGTTACCAGATTTCCTTTTCTAAAATTGTTTTTCTTTTCTTTTTATTTGGATAAGGTATTCACAAATATTACACAATTTTTTTTACATAGAAAACCTTTTCCATTTTTAATATGTGTATAAATCTATATATATTTATACACTCACAAGTACACACTGAGATGATATTAAAAGAAAAATAATTAGGCACTTAAATAGATATTTATGTGCAATTGTAATTCTACACTATTAAACTAAATAATAATAATAGTTGTTATAAATAGTAATAATAGTGGTTGAGTAATAATTTCCATGTATCTCTTCTCATTCATTTCTTTCTAGTCCAAAATAATGTCTGTAACCCTATGTAACTTCCATCGTAGGTGTTTGTATCAACACGTTCATGTTTGCTCCTACTCATAAACATACTTATCCAATTCCTCTGTACTCATTTATTCATTTTATCATTTTCCCCCAAATTTTTTTCTTTACTTGTATAAAAATTTTCCAGAAATGTTTTCCAGAAATAAAACAATGAACATTATAACCAAGGGAGCTTACGTTAACACTATTACTATGTTGATGAGGAAAGTCAGCTAAAGTCTGCTTGCATTGGAATTATTCATTCAATCCATTTATTCCAAATTTGATAAAACTTTTCTTTTTGAATTCTCTGGGAGTAAGTCATCTTTTCCACTTCAAATATTTCCAAAATAATTTCATGCCAATCTTCTAAAGTAGGTGATACTGGATTCAGCCACTTTCTGGTGATTGATTTCTTACTTGCTGCTAAAAGGGCCTGCAGCAACTTTATATCCTTCTTCTGTTCCAAAAACAATACATGGCCCAAATAGAGAGTCACAAAGTCCAGAGGTATCTGTGTCTTAAATACCTTAACTAATGTTCTGTGAATACCTTTCCAATATAAGCATAATTTAGGGCAATCCCAAAAAATATGGAAATGATTTGCCTCCTTGGAGCCACATCTTCTCCAACACGCCATGTTTGTGTTTTTATATTTTTCTTGGTATGGGGTCTTGAAGTATCTTATAATATTTTTCCAGCAATGTTCTCTCCAAACTAAAGAGTTAATTAAAGACCACTGAAAGCTGCATATTTTCTCCCAAACCTCCTCTGAAAGTACCAACCCCACTTCTTTCTCCCACTTCTCTTTAATATACAACGTATTTTCACTTTTGGCATGAGAGAGGGCATTATATAATCAAGAAATTGATTTACTTGGTATTGATTTGTAAGCCAAATTCAAAATCTTGAAAAATTCTAATTCTGCTGTTGATAAGTCTGTATATTGTTACGAATGTGTCACAACTGTGAGGAGCCAAAGGGTACAAAGTAACCCCCTCCTTTGTGAGAATCGCAAGATCGCTATTAATTCGGGTCTGGGACCCAGGAAATGAGAGTGAGTGAGAGAGAGAGAGAGAGAGAGAGAGAGAGAGAGAGAGAGAGAGAGAGAGAGAGAGAGGGGAAAAAAAAAAAGAAGATCCACAAGGGTTTGGAATGTGGGTCCTGGCCTCAGCGATACAAAACCATGGATAACGGCCATTGTCTCTTAGAGTCGGAATTGTGTATTGAGTACTGTACTATTCATTGAAGCTCTCGGAATGACCAGAGTGGGCTGGTTGAGGGATTGCATCATCCCAACCTGATTGACATCTGAGACCTAGTGAGTAAGGATAAAAGAGGGTCTGGGGAACAACCCGTTCAGATGCACCAGGAGAAACGTATGGGACCGGTGGGGACTTGTGTGTGTCCATCCTTGCCTGGATGACAAGTCTTCCACGGAATGGCCTCGCTGAAGGACGAATGCGGATCAAGATCGGATGAAAGGAAAAGCCTGCAAGTTTCAAAAATCTGTCTCTCTCTCCAACCAAAAAGCTGCAGCCTGAATGAACTGAGTGACTTTTATATTTCCATCGGACAATACATTATCCCCTAGACAATGATAGAGCTTATTTCTTATTGATTATTATTATACCCACATTTTTAGATTTAGTATTGATGACGTATATTATCTGTATGTTTTCATTGATATTATTTTTGTGTATTTTTATCAATAAATACTGTTAAAAATAGTACCATCAGACTTCAATGGACCTCTCTATCTTTGCTGGTAAGTGACCCAGTTACGGGGTTCGTAACAACTTCTACAATTCTGGTTAAAGTAGTGTCGTACTTGAAGGTACTTAAAAAAGTCATTGTGTTCTAGGCCATGTTTGTCCTTCAGTGATTGGAAATTTTGTAATGCACTTTTATATGTGAATGAGAGGTAGGTTGTAAGAATGTTGTTTATCCATAGTTCAGATCTTTTATCTCCTCTGCTGGGAAAGAATTTGTATCATAAGCACACCATCCAAAAAGTATTAACATGTTGTAAATTCCACATAATTGGCCACCTTCTGCCATACCTTTAGTGTGAGATTTATCCAGCAGTTTTTAATCTTTTCCAATTGGGCCATCAATCCAAATTCTATTTCCTTCCATCTAGCCTTGTATTCCCCATTACATCAATATAACAGAGGTGTTATCTGTGAAGCATAAAAATAATTTCTCAAGCAAGGAAGTGCCATAACTCCTCCATCCTTTCCTAACTGTAAGGTGTTGAATCAGATTCTGGGTTTCTTTCCTTGCCACATAAAGAGGGAAATCCATTTGACCCATTTCCTAAATTGATTGTTGTCTACCTACCTCCACAGGTAAAGTCCGGAATGAGTAAAGTAACCGAGGGAGAATATTCATTTTTATTGTATTTATCCTTGAATTTAAACTTAAAAAGGGGATAAGATTCCATCTATGTATATCTGCTTTTATCTCTGAAACTAATGGCCCATAATTTTTCCTGTGACACTGATGAAAGATCTTTTGACAGGGTTATTCCTAAATATTTTAATGATTTAGCTTCCCACTTAAGATCATATGTATCCTGCAGTTTTTTGGATGCTGTATAATTTAGGGACATAACCTGTATTTTCTTTACATTAATTTTATAACCTGATATCTTCCCAAACTCATCCAACAGTGTGAACAATCCTATGAATGATTTTTCTGCTTCACTCAAATAAACTAAGATATCATCTGTGAATAGCGCTACCTTCTGTTCAATCCCTACCACCTTGATACCTTTTACAATTTCACTCTGTCTTATTAATTGGGGAAGAGGTTCAATGTATAGTGCAAAGAGGAAAGGGGAAATTTGGCATCCCTGTCTAGTTCCTCTCTAAAATAAAAGAGCCAGAGAGGTCCCCATTTATCTTAATTCGAGCTGCGGGGCTGTCATATAAGTCTGGATTACTTTAATAAACTTTTCTTGAAAGCCGAATCTTCCTAACACTTTATATAGGAATACCCATCTAACTGAATCAAAAGCTTTCTTGGCGTCTAATGCCACTACCAATGTCTCTGTCCTGTTCTTAGTAACCTGTTCTAGTATGTGTAAAGTTCTCCTTGTATTGTCCTGAATTTGTCTTTGCTGGATGAATACAGTCTGGTCTAAGTGGATGAGGCCAGGTAGAAGCTTTTCCAGTCTATGAGCTAATATAGGTGTAAATAATTTGTAATCCAAATTAAGGACACTGATTGGCCGATAATTACCACATTCTAGTTTATCTTTAGGAATAACTGAGATAATTGCCTCTCTCCAGGAAGGTGGAATTTCTCCTCTCTGTAAAATCCAATTAAAGGTGTTAAGAAATAATGGAGCTAACTGTAACTTCAGCAATTTGTACCACTCTGAGGTAAACCCATCAGAGCCTGGAGACTTTCTGGCCTTTAATCTGGAGATGGCCATGTTCGAAGTTCTTTGGCAGTTACTAGTTCTAATAAACATTCATTATGTAAATCTGTGAGCTTGGGTAATTCTAAAGAATTCAGAAAAGTGTCTATATGGGACTCATTGGAGGCCCGGGGTTGAGAGTATAGCTCTTGATAGCATGTTTCGAAACTCTCTTGAATTTTCTCTATTGTACTCTGGATTTTGGATTCTTTATTTTATGAATTGTATTGTCTGCTTGTTGATTACATAATTTATATGGTAATAATCTAGCTGATTTACCTCCTACTTCATAATTCTTCTGTCTCAGTTAAAGAAAATTTCTTTGAGTTTCCAATCTATAAATTTCATCAATTTCACTTTGCAGCTTCTTAATTTCCTGTTTTAAATTAGAATTAATTTTGTTGCTATCAACAGTTTGGAGTTGTTTTAATTTTCCTTGAAGTTCTGCTAATTTTTGTGCTTTGAATTTTTTCATGTGAGTAGTAATGGAAATAATTTTTCCTCTCAGTACGGCTTTCAATATATCCCATAAGATCACTGCTGATGTTTCTCCTGTATCATTAAGGTCTAGGTATTCTTCAGTTTCTCCCCTTAATCTCTCCATTTCTTTTGGGTTATTAAGTATATGTGAATTTAACCTCCATAGTGTTTTCCTCATTTTCCTTTCCAGAATTAGAGACGTGGAGACTGGGCTATGGTCCGACGGATCAAATATTGCAATGTTACACTCTTTTATCCTGAATCTATCTATGTTAAATATAAAAAAAAGTCTACCTTTGAATAAGCTGAATGAGGGGACAAATAATGTGTATAGTCTTTACTAGTGGGCTGTAATTCCCTCCACACATCTATTATTCCCAACTCTTCGATCAATGATTTCACTTTACTAGTTAGAGGTTTATTCTGAATAACTGTTCCTGAAGAATCCAATACAGGGTTTTACCTAATATTAAAATCCCCTCTGCAGATTACTACCCCTTGAGAGCTAGCCATTAGGTCAAAAATGTATCTATAGAATGACCATTCACTACCTGGTGGAGTGTAAACATTCAGCAATGTTATTTCAGTTCTTATTCTTCCTGTAATCTTTACAAATCGTCCATCCTTGTCTTTAGTCTCTGAAATATGTCCATAGTTAAGAGCACTTGATATTAAAGTAGCTACTCCTCTTTTGTGAATCAGTTTATATGATGAATAAGATACATGCTTAAAGCCCATTCTTTTTAATTTGCATGTTTGGATTGGCTCATGTGCATTTCCTGAAGGAAAGCTATTTGTGCCCTCTCTTTTTTTCAATTTAGACATAATCTTATTTCTCTTAATTGGATTCAAAACCCCATTAACATAATAGGAAATTATTTTTACCAGTTCAATTTGCATTTTTCTCTAGTAGAAAAGAAAACACTCTCCTTTTCTAAACAAACAGTAAGCAATCCCTTCTCAACAGTACACCAAAACACAAAACCAAACCCTAGGCGTTTCTGAACATAGGACATTTGAAAATTTTCCCCGACTTCCAACTGTGAGGCCTGAGCACCGACCTGCCTCAGTTCAGAGGGATAACCTCTTATCTTCACCCTGTGTTAGAGGGCCCGCCGCAGTGTGAACGATCTTGGAGAATTCTCTCCTTTTTATGTCTCAACCATATTGCTATCATTCAAGTTATTCTGTCTAGTTTATTTTCAGTTACCAGCTTTAATTTTACCTTTAAGTCCAATTTACTCTTTTCAGTCATTTTTCTTAATTAATCTATACTCTCTGACGTTCACATCTGAATACTTGCAGCTTTTCCTTGTAGCTTGACACTCTGGATGTTACCAGATTTTCAGGTGGCCTGTTATCACAGTATTTGGAATCATAAATATTTAGAATAACCTGTTCTGTGGAAAGAGGTTATTAAGTCCATCAGCTCTGATTTGAGCAATCCTGACAGTTTCATTCCTTATAACCATGCAAATTATTTTCTTAAGCGCTAATCCATTTCTCTGTTGAAGTTCCTAATTGATTTTGTTTCTTCCTGCAATTTGCAGCTGGTTCAATTGTGTTTCCAAATGCAAAACAAAGATAGCCTTGACTAGTTATTGAGTGACTGTTCTGTTCTTGGTAGCTAGGGATTAGGCAGGGATTTCGAGAGTAATGCCACTAAACTGGGTCAATTACTGTAATGCTTTGATGAATTGAGGTAGTGACAGTTGACCAAATTAAACAAAGAGTGATGAAGTAAAAGTGCTTTTTTCAGTAATTGCTTAAAATGAGCATCTGTATGAATTATACAATCCTAAACATTGCATAGCCAATTCAGCATTGTAGTTCTATTGATATCACATGGCTGTTTCTGTCAGGTAGTTAACATCTTGCATTTATTTAACATTTTAAGTTCTTTATTAATGGGTTTAATTTAGAGATAATATCAAAAATGCCATTATGGTGCTATAAATCTGCTTCAAAGTTGAACAGTGTACAATAAAGTGTTGTGTAATTTGGCTAATGTGCATTTTTATGTCAAAATTTGAATAATGATTGACCTTAAATTCTTAAATTGACTGATTCAGAATATAAGTCATCTTATTGTTTTTGACCATATTTTAACTTCTATTCTTCCTTGTAATGTTACTGTGATTTATTCAGAGATAATGATCCCAATTCACTGACCTTTACTATAGCTTTGGAGTTTGATATTGGAAGACAATACGGGAAAGTCTTTAATGGGGAAGGAGGAAGTTAGGAGCATACATTGGGAACAGATTGATTATGCCACACATCAACCATAACCTACCGGTCAACCTCGATGCTTTGCAATTTACCTACTGGAGCAACAGGTCAACGACAGATGCCATCTCTCTGGCACTACATTCCTCCTTAGAACACCTGGAGAATAAAGACGCATATGTAAGGCTCCTTTTCATTGACTACAGCTTTGCCTTTAATACCATCATTCCAAATAAACTGATTCCTAAGCTCCAGAACCTGGGTCTTGGCACTCAGATCTGCAGCTGGATCTTCAACTTCCTCACAGACAGGACCCAGGCTGTAAAAATAGGGGACAAGCTCTCCTCTACAATCACTCTGAGCGCCTGTGCCCCACAAGGCTGTGTACTTAGCCCCCTGCTGTACTCACTGTGCACCCATGATTGTGTAGCCAAGCTTCCATCGAACTCAATATATAAGTTTGCTGATGACACCACAATTGTCAGCCATATCTTGGGTAATGATGAGTCTGAGTACAGAGAGGAAATTAAGAAATTGGTGGCATGGTGCGAAGACAATAACCTATCCCTCAACATCAGCAAGAAGAAGGAATTGGTTGTTGACTTCAGAACGAGTAGCAGACCGCACGACCCATCTACACTGGTGGTGCGCAGGTGGAACAAGTCAAAAGCTTTAAGTTCCTCGGGATGAATATCACAAATTACCTGACTTGGTCTAGCCAAGCAGAGTCCACTGCCAAGAAGGCCCACCAGCGCCTTTACTTCCTGAGAAAGCTGAAGAAATTTGGCCTGTCCCCTAAAACCCTCACTAATTTTTATAGATGCACCATAGAAAGCATTCTTCTAGGGTACATCACAACCTTGTATGGAAGTGGTCCTGTCCAAGACTGGAAGAAGCTGCAGAAGATCGTGAACACAGCCCAGCACATCACACAAACCAATCTTCCATCCTTGTACTCACTTTACACTGCACACTGTCGGTGCAGTGCTGCCAGGATAATCAAGGACACGACCCACCCAGCCAACTCACTTTTTGCTCCTCTTCCCTCTGGGAGAAGGTTCAGGAGCTTGAAGATTCGAACGGCCAGATTTGGGAACAGCTTCTTTCCAGCTGTGATAAGACTGCTGAATGGATCCTGACCTGGATCTGGGCCGTACCTTCCAAATATCCGGACCTGACTTGCACTACCTTACTTTCCCTTTTCTATTTTCTAATTATGATTTATAATTTAAATTTTTATTATATTTACTTCGATTTGTACTTCAGGGAGCGTGGAGTGCAGAATCAAATATTGCTGTGATGATTGTATGCTGTAGTATCAATTGTTTAGTGACAATAAAGTAAAGACGTACTTGGGAAAATGCACAATGGAAATGTAGTGGTTTGTAGTGGGCACTTGTGTGGGTTTCTGGATGGGTATATCCGACTGAGGCAGGAAAAGGATGAAAGCAGGTGAAGGAACCATGGTTGACAAGAGATGTGGAACATCTATTCAAGAGGAAGAAAGAAGCTTACTTAAGGGTTAGGAAGCAAATCTGGGGGGAAAAAACAGAGATTTCAATTTTGAGATCTGCTGTAGATACCTTTTTCAATAGAGCACTTTTTTCCCCCAGAAAAGCTTTATTACAGGCTTAATCTGAATATTTGATCATTACCATGGTTTATTTGAGTAACAATATCTGTTCTGGCATGAATTGGGACATTCTTGCATTCAGAAAGGCAAGACTTGAAGAAGAAATGATAGGCCACGTTTTTCCTGAATAACCTGAGGACTTGAGTGGCCTTTTTTGCCTACCGCCTTCACATAATTTTTTTATTAGTAATTATGTGATACTTCACACCTGCATGTAATCAATTATCATGGCTTATCCTGTGCCTCAAATTCACTTTTGTGATGACTCCTTTATCTGGCTTCCCTCACCATCAATGTACCTCTGAGTAAGAGAATACTGAAGATTTACAACCTATTTTTCAGAAAGGAATAGGTTAGCAGAGCTGGGACTTTTCTCTTCGGAGTGTAGACGAATGAGAGGGGACTTGATAGAGGTCTACAAGATTATGAGAGGCATAGATAGGGTGGAAAGTCAGTACCTGTTTCCTAGGGCACCAATAGCAAACACCAGAGGGCATAGGTACAAAATTAAGGGAGGGAAGTTTAGGGGAGACATCAGGGGTAAGTTTTTTACACAGAGGGTTGTGAGTGCCTGGAATGACTTGCCAGGGATGGCGGTGGAAGCTAAAACATTAGGGGTATTTAAGAGCCTCGTGGACAGGCACATGGATGAAAGAAAAATGGAGGGTTATGGGGTAGTGTGGGTTTAGTACTTTTTTTTAGGATTATATGGGTCGGCACAACATGGAGGGCTGAAGGGCCTGTACTGTGCTGTAGTGTTCTATGGTTCTATGGAATTGTCTCTGAAACTACTCTACATGGAGGAAAAAGCTGTGTTCCATCTAACTTTTTAATCTGCAAATTTTAATATGTTGCTGGATTTAATCATTCTGTGGTTACTAAACCACCTGGATGATTTGTGGATGTCAATTCAGTGTACCTGCTAATGTTTTGTACATTAGAGATGATTGCAAGGGCTTAAGCCCATGCTTCTACTCGTTGATTGGCATCATCATGAAGGTGACCACAAAATTGCCACCCCTACCAAGGAACTATTTGATAGCATATCTTGTGCATTTGTACACTGACAACTGTGAGATCCTGTAAATGTTTCTTGCATTAAATGTTGAGGGTGCTGGCAACTTTGAAAACTAGGAAAGTGCTGCCAGTTGGACCCGCTGGTCTGTTCAACTGTCCGCATGCTTAACTTGTCAGCATTACACAACTAATTGGGATGCTAAGTTTCCCAATACATTGAGGAGCAGGGAGCACAGGAAAATGGGACAATGTGGATTGCTCTATGAAGGTCAAACAGCTGCCTTCTACGTTGCAACAGTCCCTTGTTTTCTCTCCAAGTTATAATTGCAGAATCAGAATCGGGTTTAACATCACTGCCATATGTCTTGAAAATTGTTGTTAAGCAGCAGCAGTACTTTACAATACATAATAAACTAAGTTACAGTAAGGTATATCTATATATTCTGCCTCAGGTAGTGATATTTTCCTGGACTTGACTGATAACAGGCTGAGAATTCCCTATTTTTTCCTTCCTTTTCTTCAGTACTTGTGACCTACTGGAGCAATTTCAGAATCTTGGAAATTAATGCATGCAACGCTTTAAGCAAATGTTGGACTGAATATACTTTCTTTGGGAAATAAGTCAGGTTAAGGGTCACAGAATAGATTAGGTAATTTAAATTGGATCTGCACATCAAATTTGAATGCATATCATTTGAAGTACCATTTAAAACAAATGTAGTGCAACTGGAACACTGATAGAGAGTGACATTTAGTGGTTAGAAAGTGTAGCTAGTTTCAAGGCATTTCTTCTCAGAAAAATAGTGAGAGCTTTCTCCACTGGAGGATCTAAACTATTAGACAGTGTGGTATTTGATTTGCACGTTGGATATATATTCATGGATGAAATTATATATTCAAAGATCCAATTTAATGTCAGAGAAACTAATACAATATACATCCCAAAATACTTTTTCTTCGCAACCATCCATGGAAACAGAGAAGTGCCCCAAAGATTGAACAACAATTAAACGTTAGAATCCCAAAGTCTCCCCCCTAGCTCTACTCTCTCCTGTGAGTAAGAAGAGGCAAGCAACAATCCCCCCTCCCCCCCACCAGCAAAAAAATACATTGGTGCCCCCCACCAAGCACTCAAGCATGAATAAAGCAATAGCAAAGACACAGACTTGCAGTTACCCCCAACGACTACGTGTTTCACCCAGTATATGACATAACACAGGCTCTCTCTCTCTGTCCCTAATAAGGGAGAAGACAGTGTCTTCGTTTTTCCCTGTGAGCGGGGAGACACAACAAACAGCTCGCTGGTTTGCGATGTTAAAAGTCCATTACATTGCTTTTCTCAAGTTCTGTGCCTGAAGATCTCAAAGATCTCGGGTCTCTGGGCACACAGTCCCAGATATCTCGACTCCCCTGACAACACACAGGTCTCCTGCCATGACACCGACCCTCGATCCACCTGTGTACAGAGCCCCAAGATCCTAGGCTGTCAAATCTGAGCCAGATTCTTAAGCCGAGCCCTTGGCCGATCAATGGCCGGTTGTGAAACCCCGAAAGCGGGTCCCATTCCTGCAAAGAACCGAAGCATGTAACTCCGGGTCAGGGTCTTCAAAAAAACCCTGAAAGGGAAAAATAAGGATAATAAAGATGGAAATAGAGCTGTTTCCGGAGATGCAAGCAAAGGAGTCACTGTTCAGCGCCGTCATTACTCTGCTTCGCCTCTTCTCTTGTTGTATATGCAATTGCAAATAAGTCTAATACACAGACTTCCACAACTTGAAGGAGACTGATATAGGACTGACTATCTATTAAATATACTAAACAAATACAAAACTGATATGTGGAAGTACAGTCAGCCCTCCTTATCCATGAGGGCTTGGTTCTGGGACCCCTCGCAGATATCAAAAAACGTGGATGATCAAGTCCCTTATTTAACCTGTTTCAGTGCGATGGACTTAGGAACCAGCGGAACCCCGGACCTTATTTAATCTGTCTCAGTGTGGTGGTCTTTCGGACCCGGCGGAGCTCTGAATCCTCAGTGTTTCTGTTCACGAAAATAATCACGATCATGATTGAAAATAAAGTGGAAATAATAAAGTGATAGGAAAGAGGTGAAACGCCAACGGTCTTTGGAGAAGCGTTAGGCTACAGTCGGAACAATTTTAAAGGATAAAGTGAGAAAGGCCCTTCCCTGATGAAAGCTACAATTATTACTAAGCAATGCATTGGTTTAATTATTGAAATACATACATTTCAATTATTGAAATACATACATTTCTTAAGTGTTTTATATGCATAGAAAGGTAAAATATATACTATTTTCTAAGACAAACGTTTGACTAACTGACGCTAAATAATACTGGATGTACCTGTTCCGACTTGTTTAGTAAGAGAACTTGCGTTTTTTTCTGATCCCGCTCCACGATAACCTATGCACATCCTCCCGTATAAGTTAAATCATCTCTACATTACTTATAATAACTAATACAATGTAATTGCTATGTAAATAGTTGTTATACTGCATTGTTTAGGGAATAATGACAAGAAAAAAAAGTCTGTACATGTTCAAACAAGTGCTGGAAGTGCACTTCTGGGTTTTCTCTATTCGTGGTTGGTTGAATTTGCGCATGCAGAACTTGCGGATAAGTAGGTGGAATTTGCCCTTTTAATTGCATCAAATTTAGTTTGAAGGTGAAAATAAAACAAAAAAATGTGCAGAACTTTTTAGCGGGTGAGGCAATATCTATGGGAAATAAAAACAGTTAATATTTCCAAGATTTGTGACCTTTTGTATAGTTAAGTTAGAAACAAAGCAAGCTTTAAATTACAGAGAGGATGTAGGATGGAGAGAACAAAGATATAAGGTTGATACCAAGATTAGATGAAATGGAAGCTACTAATACTAAATTGAAGCAATGGCTGTTTCAGGTATTACATATAGTTTTCCAAACATGATAAACTGCTTCAATTTAGTACAGGTTGTCCATGTGAAGTTGGAAGAAATGGAAGCATATTGTTGCTTGGTGGGAAGGGAAGAAATATTATTTGTTTATTTTCTGTGCATTCAGGTTCTGAATTATTTATCACGTGCACATTGAAACAGAAAGTGAAATGTGTTGTTTGCTTTAACAACAAACACAACATAGGGATGTACTGATGCTGCTCAGAAGTGCTGTCACACATTTTAGTACCAACATAGCATGCCCACAATCTCGGAAGAACTACACAGAACACATCAGCATAGTTTACAACAAGCAACCAAACAACAATGTCAAAACAAGCTGCTTTCCTTAGAAACAGTGTTTGGGTTATTGTTTGAGGTAACAGGTGCTTAGGAATGTGGGCCATCCAATCAGGAGAGAAGGCTGGGGGAGCGGGGTTTTTTTTTTGCATCTGACTCCAGTGTGAGCCTTGGTCTTAGTTTGGCGGGAGAGAAGATGATGGAGACAGCCAGTCATGGGATTCAATCTGGTGCAAAAGTCTACTGAGGATCAGTGAAGATGATTTGGAAGAGTTGAGCTCCAATTTGTGCACATTTGACTGTTTAATTATATTGGGCCCTTTTTGGTTTTTTTTCTTTACAAACTCTTTAGTTAAGTTTACATTCATAAGTATACTTTTAATTATGTGCCATGTGCAGTCTGTTATTTCCTGGCAATGAGCTGTAGCAGGGCAGCAAATTACACAGTATTCACACTTGGGTGGGAGAAACATCCAAATCTCACGGATTTGGTGGGACCGGAGTGTGTATACCCTAGACGTATTTGGCCGGAACTGGGTTTTTTGGCGCTAACTTGGGAGACTGCCAGTGAGGGCTAATGAGCAATTTCCTGAAATGCCTGGGAAGAAAGGGGGTTCAGTTGTTTTGAGCTGTTGTCTCACTTGTATATGGTAGAATCATCTGCAAATGCTCTAGACATCAAGGTGGAAAACTTTGGAAGATCAACTGGATCATGGTTGCCTTTATAGAATTAGTCTAGTTTTGGACTTTTCATTTGGTAATATAAATATGTTTTGTATAAGCAGTTCGATATATTTGAATGAATTGCTTGGCCATTTCAGTTTGGAGTCAGATTAATATGGATCTGCAGTTAATATAGGCAAGACTAAATAGGATCTTCTTTAAGGAAATTGGTGAACCATATGGGTTTTTATGAGAATCTTAAAACTTCCAGGCAATTGGTATACTAACTAGCTTTCTTTTGGAATTTCACTTAATTTGAACTTCAATTGTCCAGATGTACTTATTTCTGGATGCAGTTAACTAGGTAATTACAAAATATAAGGCTGAAGGTCTTTCACTGTAGAAGACCCAAAGGAGACCTGAAATATGTAACTGCTCTTTAAGTAACCCAAAAATTGCATTGTAGCTCTGTCTGCAAGTAAGTCATGTTGCCTTGTAGTTGCTAAGCGATCAGTTTATTGCTAAGTAACCTGGAATGCATTTTTTAGAGTTGGCATTTTTCTCCCTTAGTGCTCTGACTTAAATAAAAAGAATGAAGTGGAACTGGAAGGTTGTGTTCAGAATATTAACACTGACCTTGTGTTGCTGACATAGTTGCTCTCTTTAATTAGGTTACAACTGACAATTATTGGGAAATGTTATCAAGCATGTTCAGTTAATTTAATGGAAAGAATGTTCTTGCAATAATAAGCCCCCTATTTGTGTTTTATGTTTTCATGGGGAAACACAATTATTGGTTTTGTATAATATTTATTTTAATGGAAGCTTTTAATTAATGCAAAACAAATTGGCTATTCTTGAAAAAAATTAAGAAATAAATTCCATTCCTATAATTAATATTTGTAATTCCAGTTGTTGGAATACCATATATTATCTTTTTTGATATACTTACCAGAAGATTTTAATTCGTATTTCGATGAAAATACAGTATGTTTAAATTGGTTCTAATTTTTTAGTTGTTTTATTTAATCTTTAATTTGACAATATTTAATTTGCCTGTTATTCATCTGTAGATGTTATCTTTAATTTCCTTAGTTATTGTGTGTTGTGTGTGTTACAAAGCCCCGTAACTGGGTCACTTACCAGCAAAGATGGAGAGGTCCGTTGAAGTCTGATGGTACTATTTTTAAAAGTATTTATTGATAAAGGGGCACAAAAATAAGATAAATGCAAACATACAGATAATATACTTCGTCAATACTAAATCTAAAGCGTGGGTATAATAAAAGCCAATAAGAAATAGCTCTATCGTTGTCGAGGGGATAATGGATTGTCCGATGGAAATATAAAAGTCACTGTTAGTTCGTTCAAGCTGCAGCGTTTGGGTTTAAGAGAGAGACGGTTTAACTTGCCCAGGTCTTTTATGATGCCAATCCTTTTGAGTCGGGGAGTTGGTTTCCCTGTTGTTAGCTAAAAGCCGTTTTCCGTGTTATAAGCCACCAGTTCCAGGCAACAGAACTGAACGCACGTGGCCTCCTTCAAATGGCTTCCCGCGATCAAGGGAGTGCTAGCGTTTCTTCCGGTGCGTCTGAGGGGCTGTTCCCACAAACCCTCTTTTATCCTGACTTGCAGGGTCGCAGATGTCAATCAGGTTGGGGGTGATGCAATCTCTCCCTCAACCAGCCCACTTTGCTTGAGGGCGTCCACATAGTACAGTCTCCAATCCACAAAATTTGCCTTCCGGAGACAATGGCCATGTCCCATAGCTTTACATCGCCGGGGAACGAGACATTCCGCATGTCTCTCTCTCATTCTCCTGGGCCCCCTGACCCAACCCAACAGTGATCTTGTGATTCTCACAAAGGAGGGGGCTGCAGGCATAACATGTGTAATACTAGTCCGGAGAAATGTTATCTCATTTGACAGTATACATGTATACCATATTAATGAGATTAAACTTGATTCTATATGAAATAGTATCATTTATTTTGGGGAGCTGCTTTTGGGCTTATAGAAAACATAATTAAATAACTTTGCTTTGAAAGGAGACAATAAATACTCAACTGTTTAGTTATTAAGTTTCATACAACAAGATCTCTTTCAAAACCACTAATTGTTAATATTTGCCAGCCAAAACTTGGTACACAGTTCTGAAAATACAAGTAGTAAATCTAAACTTCAAATAAACTTTAGTGACGATTAATGTCTTGTGTGGCCTCCCAATAAATTGCATTTGGTGGCTAGAATATTAGATTTATCGTTGTGGTACTGGTTTGATTAAAGTGTTCCAGAATGACACTGATTCTAGCTCTTGAGTGACTTTTAATTCTCTGTCTATTATGTGAGGTGCAATTTGGTGACCACTTGGCCTGGTCCCATGACATAAATTACATGAGTAGACTGGTATTTTCATATCATAGTTATTTTCTTTAAGGTAGTGTATTCCTGAAAGGGAGTATAAAGCTAATATCTACACAGTTTGTTCAGTGTGATCCAAAAGCAGCATAGAGGAGGAGTGCTTATCCTTAACAATTCTTTTGAAAAATGTATATTTTCAGATAGTTCTGCTATAATGCTATATTTGCAGTTCTTAAAACCCTAGCATTTTGGAAAGCCATATTTTTGCAGAAGAAGCTGTGGTTGCTTTCAAAGCACAATTGTGCAATTGTAATATAACCAATACGGCCCAAAATGCAAATAATGTTCCCTAAATAATTTATCATATTATTACCAATTTGCATAACGGAAACATGTTATTGCTCCCCGTATTAGAAAATACAATTTGTGGTTTCCATTTTAATTGGGTTTGTATGCAGAAGTATTAATAATTGCCTAAGATAACATAAAAGTGCAGAAAAGAGCTAGACTTGGTACAGTTATCAAATATTGAATCAGATTTTGATATTCCTTATTACAAGACTTTAATGGTATGATCAATAGCATTACAAACTTAATTGATCATCAGGAACATGAGTTATTTGGATAACACACAAAATGCTGGAGGAACTCAGCAAGTCAGGTGGCATCTAATGGAAGGGAATGAACAGTCGATGCTTTGGGCCGAGACCCTTCATTAGGACTGGAAAGGGAGGGGTCAGAAGTTAGAAAGTGTGTAAGTTATTTGGATAAACTGACAATCTGCTTAATCTAAAACCTATTAAATCAATGATAAGCTTTATACTTCACTGTTAGCTAGGTTTGTTTTGTACTTGTACAACAGACTTGTGCTCATTGTTCTGGATTGCAGTAGAGAGTAACAATGGTTAAATTGGGAATTGATGTCTCCTACCACTTGAGATAAAATTGAACCTATCCTCCATCTGTCCACTTTTTCCTGTCTGATCACTTTATCCCTGTTCATCTCTGACTTTCAAAGATGCAAAATTAGGGTTCTTGTCTAGATTCTAAGTGGCTAGATTTTACTTTATCCTGAGGCCATGCTTGTCAGTTCTCTCCAAAGTAATTTAACAACCTCTTGGCTAGTCTTTAATTCTCTCCTGTTTTCGAAATATTTTTGACAAAGTGCTAATTAAATGTTGGTCTTGCATCAGACCCCATATCCCAGTAATGGAATTAGTAAATTTATACTCAGCTGACACAAAGGCTAGTATATTGATGAAGGTTCAATGCCAACATCCTCGGGAAGCCCACTAATACCACTCTACCAACCTGAAAATGTACGTACTTCCACCATTTTTGGACATTTTAATCAGTCCTTTCTCTCCATGCTAATACATATATCTCACCTGTCATTATTTTATGTGACTACTTTGTGTGGTACTTTTTGAACTTATGGAACTATTGGTTTTTCATCTGCAGTGGTTTCTATTCTTAACTTGTACTGACTCTAGTCTATCCAATGATTTTTCAAGGTACATTATTATAACCTTCATAATTGTGGATTACAGCATTTTGCCTGGAATGGATGTCAGGTGAACCTATCTGTAGTGCATTTTTATCTTTCCAATCACCACTTTCTTAAATAGCAGAATTGCATTTTTTTACCTTTAGTCTGCTGAGATCATTACAAAACCTAGGGAATTTTAGACACATTGCATCCTTAAATAAAAACAAAAAATACTGAAAATAGATTGGAATGCATCTGTAGGAAGAGAGTTATTTCAAGTTAACTGTATTTTGTCAGAACTAGGAAAGGGTCAAAAGAAGCTTGATTTTTCACAATTACATCTACTGATACCGAGTCACCCGTTAAAACCCTGGGATCTAGGCTGCCAAAATGAGAACATGTATGGGATTTAATCCACATAATTTCTTGTCTTTTATCTTGAGTGGTGTTAGTTACATTAAGGGCTGTTTTGTTCTAATCTATTTCCAGCTTGCTGTTAAGTTCGGCAATGAAGACTGGAACAAAATATTTGAATATTGCCTCTGGCCTTTTTTCCTTAGCTCTTAAATTTGTCTTTGCTATTCTCACCCTTTTACATATTTATAGAAATTCTTAAATATTTCTTGCTAATCTAGTTCCATTTTCTGTCTTGTCATTGACCTCTAGTTTGATTTCTTATTTATTGCTGTGCTGTAATACATCATAATGCTTTCCATTGTACATCTGTAGAAATTTGCAAGAAGTTTTGACATACAAAATTTCCTTGAACTCCTAACAAAGCAGAAGCACTGGTATGCCTCCTTTTTGGTTGAATCAATATGTTGTATCCACAGTGGGTCCTCTCAGATGCTGACACCACAGAAGTTGAAGCTGTTCACCCTTTCCACAGCAGACCACTTTGTGAGGAGTGATGTGTGTTTTTCCAGCTTCTCCTTTTTTTTTTCTTTCTTTCTTTTTCAATCTTTTTATTGATTTTCATATATACACAAAAAAATAACATAGTAATAAGTAAATTATGAATACAATAGACTTGAAATCACATTGATAATAAGATAATAATATCCTACTAAACATCAACAAAAGAAAATACCTTAATCAATCAAGTCCACATGATTAGCTTCTCCTTTCTGAAGTCCAGAATCAATTCCTTGGTCTTACTGATGTTGAGTGCGAAGTTGCTGTTGTGACACCATATCATTGGTGAATTTATAGAGGGCATTTTAGCTGTATCTAGCTATATAGTCATGTGAGACTACAGTGGGTAGTATATTCAGCTATTTCCAACATGGAGACAGCCTTCCATGCCAATGAGGACATCTTCAAGAGTGGTGACTCAAGAAGGCAGCCTCCATCAATAAACAAGTCGCCATCTGGTACGAGCCCTCTTCGTGTTCCTATCATCAGGAGGGAAGGTACAGGAACCTGAAGACCAGTGCTCAACATTTTAGGAATAGCTTCTCTCTCTTCACCATCAGATTTCTCAGTGGTCTTAAACGCATGAATGCCACCTCACTATTCATCTTTTGGACTTAATTTTTATGTTTTGCATTGTTCTGCTGCTGAAACAACAACATTTCAGGACATGCAGTTGCAAGAAAAGTTTGTGAACCCTTTTCAATTGCCTGGTTTTCTACATTAATTACTCATACAGTGTGGTCTGATCTTCATCTAAGTCACCAATAATAGACAAACACAATCTGTCTAAACTAATAACACACAAACAATTGTACTTTTCATATCTTTATTGAACATATTGTTTGATCATTCATAGTCCAGGCTGGAAAAAGTATGCAAACGCTTGTATTTAATAACTGGTAGAACCTTTTTTTAGCAGCAATAACCTCTATCAAACATTTCCTATAGCTGCTGATCAGACTTGCTCAACAGCGAGGAGGAATTTTAGACTATTTCTCCTTGTATCACTTTCCCAGCTATAGGTTGACTCATCATAGAGACTAATGGCCAAAGATAAGAATGACCTTATATTAGCACTCTTTGGAGCAGCACTATTGTCTTAGTCTATTACTAAAAGTGCTGCTCTGTTCAGCCAAGGTGATATGCAGAGGGTGAGAAACATTGTCCAGAAATGCCAGGATTTTCTGTAGGGTTCTTTGTTTTCCACCGTCTCCAGTGTATCCAGTTTGACTCCTATAAAAGAGCCAGCCTTTCTAATCAGTTTATTGAGCCTGTTGGCATCACCTGTGTTGATGCCATTGCCTCAGCACACCACTAGGTAGAGTATTGTACTGGCGACAACAGACTGGTAGAAAATGTGAAGGACCTCAGTCTCCTCAGAAGTAAAGGCTATTTTGGCCCTTCTTGTACACAGCCTCTGTGTTGTTGCTCCACTAAAGCGATCTCATTCAGGTGCACCCCTGGGTACTTGTAGGTCTTCACCACGTCCATGTGCTCACCATCAATAGTAACAGTACAAGCTTAGTCTTCCTAAGGTCCATCACCATCTCATTTGTCTTCTGACATTGAGCTGCAGATGATTCAGCTTGCACCATTTGACAAAATCCAGCACCAGGGCCCTGTATTCATCCTCCTATCCTCCATTTATACACCCAACTATTGCTGAGATATCAGAGGATTTCTGCAGAGGACATGACTGTGTTGTGTCTAAAGTCCGAGGTACACAAAGTAAACAGGAAGGGAGCCAATACAGTCCCCTATGGGGCTCCAGCGCAGTTTATAGCCATGTCTGATACATAGCTATGAAGCCGCAGAAACTGTGATCTACCAATCAGGTAGTCCATTATCCAGGATACAATGCAAGTGTCAACCTGCATTGAATGGAGCATTTCCCCCAACAATGAAGGCTGTATGGTATTGAAGACACTTGAAAAGTCAAAAAACATGATCCTCACAGTGTTGGCCTGCTAATCCAAATGAGAATGGGCTCTGTTCATCAGGTAGATGAAAGCATTGTCGACTCCAATGTGGTCCTGGTAGGCAAACTGCAGCAGATCGAGAGCTGATCTGACCAGGAGTCGGAGGTGAGTCAGGACCAGCCTCTCTAGGGTCTTCAGGATGTGTGAGGTCTGGATGGTACTGGATGGTAGTCATTCAAGACTTTAATTTGGTCCTTCTTTGGTACTGGGATCTCTCATGATGTTTTCCACACAGTTGGGACCCTTTCCAGGCTGATAGATTAAAAATGTGCTGGAGAACTCCACACTGCGGCTCAGCATACTCCTTCAGGACATAGAACAATACAGCACAGTACAGGCCCTTCGGCCTACAGTGTTGTGCCGACCCTTAAACCCTGCCTCCCATATAATCCTCCACCTTAAATTCCTCCATATACGTCTAGTAGTCTCTTAAATTACACTAATGTATCTGCCTCCACTACTGACTCAGGCAGTGCATTTCATGCACCAACCATTCTCTGAGTAAAAAACCTTCCTCTAATATCCCCCTTGAACTTTCCTCCCCTTACCTTAAAGCCATGTCCTCTTGTATTGAGCAGTGGTGCCCTGGGGAAGAGGCGCTGGCTATCCACTCTGTCTATTCCTCTTAATATCTTGTACACCTCTATCATGTATCCTCTCATCCTCTTTCTCTCCAGAGAGTAAAGCCCTAGCTCCTTTAATCTCTAATCATACTGCATACTCTCTGAGCCAAGCAGCATCCTGGTAATTCTCCTCTGTACTCTTTCCAATGCTTCCACATCCTTCCTATAGTGAGGTGACCAGAACTGGACACTAAGTGTAGCCTAACCAGAGTTTTATAGAGCAGCATTATTATCCCACGACTCTTAAACTCTATCCCTTGACTTATGAAAGCTAACACTCCATAAGCTTTCTTAACTACCCTATCTACCTGTGAGGCAACTTTCAGGAATCTGTGGACATGTACCAGATTCCCCCTGCTCCTCCACACTCCCAAGTATCCTGCCATTTACTTTGTCCTCTGCCTTGGAGTTTGTCCTTCCAAAGTATACCACCTCACACTTCTCCAGGTTGAATTCCATCTGCCACTTCTCAGTCCACTTCTGCATCCTGTTGATGTCTCTCTGCAATCTTCGACAATCCTCAACATTATCCACAACACCACCTACCTTTGTGTCATCTGCAAACTTGCCAATCCACCCTTCTACCCCCACATCCAGGTCATTAATAAAAATCACGAAAAGTAGAGGTCCCAGAACCGATCCTTCTGGGACACCACTAGTCACAACCCTCCAATCCGATTGTACTCCCTCCACTACGACCCTCTGCTTTCTGCAGGCAAGCCAATTCTGAATCCACCCGGCCAAACTTGCCTGGATCCCATGCCTTCTGACTTTCTGGATAAGCCTACTGTGTGGTACCTTGGCAAATGCCTTACTAAAATCCATGTAGATCACATCCACTGCACTACCCTCATCTATATGCCTGATCACCTCCTCAAAGAACTCTATCAGGCTTGTTAGACACGATCTGCCCTTCACAAAGCCATGCTGACTGTCCCTGATCAGACCATGATTCCCTAAATGCCCGTAGATTCTATCTCTAAGAATCTTTTCCAACAGCTTTCCCACCACAGACGTAAGGCTCACTGGTCTATAATTACCTGGACTATTCCTACTACCTTTTTTGAACAAGACAACAACATCCGCCTCCCTCCAATCCTCTGGTATCATTCCCGTGGACAACGAGGACATAAAGATCCTAGCCAGAGTCAGATGGAAGAAGGCAGCATACGTGAGGTTCAGGAAGCAAGGATCAGATGAGTCTGTTGAGGAATATAGGGTAGCAAGAAAGGAGCTTAAGAAGGGGCTGAGGAGAGCAAGAAGGGGGGAATCTCTTCCCTCGCCTCGTGGAGCAGCCTGGGGAATATTCCATCAAGCCCCGGGGACTTATTCGTCCTAATGTATTTTAACAACTCCAACACCTCTTCTCCCTTTATATCAACATGCTCCAAAACATCAACCTCACTCATATTGTCCTCGCCGTCATCAAGTTCCCTCTCATTAGTGAATACCGAAGAGAAGTATTCATTGAGAACCTCGCTCACTTCCACAGCCTCCAGACACATCTTCCCACCTTTATCTCTAATTGGTCCTATCTTCACTCCTGTCAACCTTTTGTTCTTCATATAATTGAAGAATGCTTTGGGGTTTTCTTTTACCCTACTTGCCAAGGCCTTCTCATGCCCCCTTCTTGCTCTCCTCAGCCCCTTCTTAAGCTCCTTTCTTGCTACCCTATATTCCTCAATAGACTCATCTGATCCTTGCTTCCTGAATCTCACGTATGCTGCCTTCTTCCATCTGACTAGATTCTCCACCTCACTTGTCACCCATGGTTCCTTCACCCTACCATTCTTCCTCACCAGGACAAATTTATCCCTAACATCCTGCAAGAGATCCCTAAACATCGACCACATATCCATAGTACATTTCCCTGCAAAAGCATTATCCCAATTCACACCCGCAAGTTCTAGCCTTATAGCCTCATAATTTGCCCTTCCCCAGTTAAAAATTTTCCTGTCCTCTCTAATTCTATCCTTTTCGATGATAATGTTCAAGGCCAGGGAGCGGTGGTCACTGCCCCCAGATGTTCACCCACTGAGAGATCTGTGACCTGACCCAGTTTGTTACCTAATGCTAGATCTAGTATGGCATTCCCCCAGTCGGCCTGTCAACATATTGTGACTGGAATCCATCCTGGACGCACTTAACAAACTCTGTCCCATCTAAACCATTGGAACTAATCAGGTGCCAATCAATATTAGGGACGTTAAAGTCACCCATGATAACAACCCTGTTATTTTTGCACCTTTCCAAAATCTGCCTCCCAATCTGCTCCTTGGTATCTCTGCTGCTGTCAGGTGGCCTGTAGTAACTGCACCCTTCCTGTTCCTGACTTCTACCCATACTGACTCAAAAGAGGATCCTGCTGCATTACCCACTCTTTCTGTATTTGTAAGATACCAGTGATGCCACCCCTCCTCCCCTTTCCCCCTCTCTATCCCTTTTAAAGCACTGAAATCCAGGAATATTGAGAATCCATTACTGCCCTGGTGCCAGCCAAGTCTCTGTAATGGCCACTACATTATAATTCCAAGTATGTATCCAGGCTGTCAGTTCATCACCTTTGTTCCTGATACTACTTGCATCAAAGAACATGCACTTTAGCCCTTCTACTTTACTACCTTTACACCCTTTATTCTGTTTCTCTTTCCTCCAAACCTCTTGATAATAGATCTGGCTTTACTCCATACTTCACACACAATATGCTGGTGGAACACAGCAGGCCAGGCAGCATCTAAAAGGAGAAGCACTGTCGACATTTCGGGCCAAGATGTTTTGTCAGGAAGGGAAAGATACTAAGAGATTTGAAAGTAGTGTGGGGAGGGGAAATGCGAAATGATAGAAGACCGGAGGGGGTGGGATGAAGCTAAGAGCTGGAAAGGTGATTGGCGAAAGTGATACAGAGCTGGAGAAGGGAAAGGGTCATGGGATAGGAGGCCTCAGAAGAAAGAAAAGGAGGAGGGGGGGAGAACACCAGAGGGAGATAGAGAACAGGCAGAGTGATGGGCAGAGAGAGAGAAAAAAACAAACAACTAAATATGTCAGGGATGGGGTAAGAAGGGGAGGAGGGGTATTAATGGAAGTTCGAGAAGTCAATGTTCATGCCATCAGATTGGAGGCTACCCAGCTGGTATATAAAGTGTTGTTCCTCCAACCTGAGTGTGGATTCCTCTTGGCCTCCTCTACTGTCAAGATGAATCTTTCCCTTCAGTTAGTCCTGACGAAGGGTCTCGGCCCAAAACGTCGACAGTGCTTCTCCTTATAGATGCTGCCTGGCCTGCTGTGTTCCACTAGTATTTTGTGTGTGTTACTCCATACTTGTAGCTCTCACATGACCTTTATCCTCCTCTACCTCACTATCTGCTCTAACACTCTGGTTCCCCTCCCCTTGCAAATCTAGTTTAAATCCCCCCCTCCCAGAGCAGCACTGGCAAACCTAGGGGTTCACACCATTTGGTCCCAATGCTTTGCTGTATGTGTGTTTCCCCGGAGCCCTTCTTGCCTCCTCAGTAGTGAAGATTAGTCCATGAAGACTGAGGAGTTGGTGGAAGTTGGGTTCTGAGGGACGTGAAGATCAGAACCATAGCAGTTGGTATGTGGAGGCATGGATGGTAGGTGCAAGGTAAGGAGGGGATGTAGATAGTGGTAGCCTGTGTTCATCCATATGTTGAACTGGAAGAGGGAGGAGGGGAGGCATTGGTATTGAGGAAGCATTGGGTGCCTCAGCATCTGGACTGGTGTGCTAAAGGATGTGTGAACAGGAGGGCAATTGCCAAGCTATTGAAGAATTTGTTTAACTCATTAGCTAATTCATGGCTACATCCTGAGGCTCTGCAGCTAGGTTGATTGAAGCCAGTGATGTTCTTCATGCCTCTCCATGCCTCCCATCTGCTATTCTGCTAATGCTTGTTCTCCAGCTCTCTCCTGTATTCCTCTTTAGCCACTTTGATCTTCTTCTTTAGCTCCCTCTACACGTTTCAATTCCTCCCTGTTTCCTGATGTAAGGGCTCCCTTTTTGTGGTTGAGAAGAGCCTTTAGATCACTGATGACCCATGGTTTGTTGTTATGGAAACAGCAAAGAATCCTTGAGGATATTACAGTGTCCACACAGAAGTTGATGTAGCCAGTGATGCAATCATTAAGTCTGTTAATGATCTCCCCAAATGGTTCCACAAAGCACATTCCAGTCAGTAATCTCAAAGCAGCCCATCAAGGCCTCGATGGCCTCTGGAGACCATTTCTTTACTATCTTGGTGGTAGCTAGCTGTTGTTGTATTTTGGGTTTATACAAGGACATGAGGTGAGTCAGGTTGTGGTCTGATCTTCCAAGTGGGGGTATAGGTATGGAGTCATATGTATTTTAAGATTTGCATACAAGAGATCCAATGTTTTATTTTCTCTTGTATGACACTTGACAAACTGATTGAAGGTGGGCAGGGTTGTCGAGAGAGAAACATGGTTGAAGTCTCCCGATACTGCATTGAACACCTTGGGGTGGTGAGTCTGGAGTATCGCGATGGTAGCGTGTATGACATCACATGCAGCTTTGGGACTGCATCGGGAAGGCGGAATGTAGACCATGATCAATATGCTGTGGCTGAACTTGTGTGGTAGATAAAACAGACACAAACTCACAGAAACCAGTTCGATGTCTGGACTGCAGATTTGTTCTTTCACAGAAATGTAACCAGGATTACATCATTTATTGTTCACAAGCACAGAAAACCCACCTCCATTCCTCTTACCGCACTGTAGATTAACTCTGCTCTTATAATTGAAAACCCATTCACAGTAGTGTTGGAATCTAGGATTGCAACCATATCTCAGTAAAACTCATAACAATGCATTCCCAATATTTGTTCTGTGTCTTCATGAGTACTGCTAGTTCCTACATTTTACTTGCCAGCAATCTTCCGTTCCCCATAACGGTAGACAGGAGATATAATTTATATCTCTATCTGTTGTTGTGCTGTTTTTTTGCCTGTTTTCCATCTAGAGTTCTAGAGGTTTCTGCAGGTCTCTTGCTGTTACCCTTGGATTTTTATTCACTTCCTTCAGCATTGCACATTGTGCTCTTGGTGTGATCTTTGCAGGACACTCACTTCTAGGGAGAGTAGCAACAGCTCTGAATTTTCTCCATTTGTAGACAGTTTTTCTTACTGTGGACTGATGAACACTCAGGTCTTTAGAAATGTTTTTGTAGCCTTTTCCAGCTTCATGTGTCTACATTTCTTCTTTTAAGGTCCTCCGAAAGTTGTTTTGATCAAGGCATGGTGCACATAAACAGATCCGTCTTCAGAAGAGCAGCTCTGTCAGTAACCTGACTTTGTGTGTCTTTTGTTTTATAGGGCAGGGCACTTCTACATCCTGCACCTTCAATCTCGTCTCATTTGTTGGAACACCTGACTCCAAGTAGCTTTTGTTGAAGGCATTACCCCAGAGGTTCATTGATTAGAAGTACAAATGTTCATGTTTTATTAGTTTAGGCAGATTGTATTTGTCTATTATTGTGAGTTAGATGAAAATCAGACCACATTTTATGAGTAATTAATGCAGAAAAATAGGTAATTGCAAAGGGTTTACAAACTTTCTTGCAACTGTATGTCAGTGATAATAAGCTTGATTTTGATTATTGACCTTCCAGGCAAGCTTAGATTTCATTTAATATAACACCTCCAAGCCATAAGTAATGATTTTTCTCACAGGCTTTTTATTTTGCATTGCAAACTTTGAATTATTTGTAAAATGTTTTTTCCGTTGATTTTCTATTGTCAAACCTTCATCTTGCTTCCCAATAAATCTTTGGCAACTCTCTTAGAACAAATTAATTTCAAGTGTAAGACTTTTGTGGTTCCATGACAGAATTGTAACTCTTGTAAACTGCATACAAAATTCTATCATTATCACTTTTCCTTCAAGGAACCCTTACAAGATTGCAAATTCACCTTGAATAGGTTAATTAAGTTTACAATGCATTAATAAATGGCAGAAGAGACTTTAAAGGCCAAATTGCCGGTTCCACCCTGTGTTATGTTCCTCAAAGACCTAAACAGTACTTAAAGCAATGATCATTTGTAATAATATTTGCATAATATCCTGCAAAGGGTTAGCTGTTTTTTTAAATCTGCTTTATCATTATGAACATTAATAAACTGGTATGAGCTTATGTTAAAGACATGAAAATATCTGTCTTCTCAAAGTGATGTGAACAACCTTGCAATTATCTTTAAGAGATGGAGAAGACCTTTCTGCTATACCTAGAAGTGGTCTGCCAAATGAAAATCCAGCTATTGCATTGAATTTTTTAGACAAGCTTTGTAGTTCACTAGAGCTAAGTGCAGTCAGCTTATATTGTCTCTCTGTTTACGATCCAGTGTCAGCATTTGATGTGATTAGTTTACAAAAGCTGCAATGTACCTTCATAAATTTGGTATCAAATTACTGGAGCTATTAATAATTAAAGCTCAAATTTTCCCTTGGAATAAGATGACTAGTTTCAGTAACATTTTGCTGACAAGTAATCGGATGATTAGTTACATGTTCTTAATTTAATAGTAGGGAAGGTTATTTGCGTTGCAATCAACAATTTAAATTGGCAATTCTCAAAATCCATTTGAGAGACATTGTGTTTCATGGCATTCGGAGTACTGATTTGTCATTACTTTGAAACTACAAGTACAACTACATTTACATTGTCTTCGTTCTTGGAGCTTTACATATGTGTGTAACAGCTATTTGTACAATTAAAACTTCCTGTTGCTGATTAGCAAATTTATAAGAGCCTGTTGGTGCAGAAGTACATTAAGCAATTAAACACCAGGAATTAGATTGTCAGATCCCTAGAATCTAAATTAAAATAATTCAGCTTATAACATTAATGAAAGCCATGACAAATATAAAAAACAGGAAAATTATGAAGTGAATTTTTAAAAAATACCTTCTGGCAACAAAAAAATGCAGAGCTTGATGGTGGTGGTTGACATAGGAGGGAAGTTGGGAAATTGAACAAGTGGATTTTTCTCCAAAGAGCAAGTACAGAGTCTTTCTTTTCTTTTTACAATATTTTTATTCAGAAGAAAAAACAAGATTTACAAAGTGCAACACATAGATACATCTCAACATAAATTGTGTACATTCATATATTGTAATAAAATTGATCAAAATGTTATAGCATATCACATAAAGGTATACCAGTCTGTAATCAAAAATTTAAAGATAGGTCATACATCATAAAAGAAATATTTTTATATGAAAAAAAAAGTCAACCCCCTACCAACTACCAAAGAAAAAAGCGGATGGATGATAATGGATAATTAGGAAAAAAAACATATTCGCTTAAGAAGAGAAGATAGAAATATGCATAAAAGTCTGTGCACTGTTAAACTTTATAAATTAGAAAAGTAATTTAGGAAAGGTCCCCAGATATCATAAAAAGATTGTTTCAAATTTAAGACTGAGCAGCAGATCTTCTCTAAATTTAAATAAGACATAATATCACATAGCCATTGAAGATGTGTAGGGGGGGGTAGATGCCTTCCATTTAAGCAAGATTGCTCTCCTTGCTAAAAGAGAGGTAAAAACTAAAACCTGTAGGTTAGGAGTATTTAAAGTTATATCTTCATTTGCAATAATACCAAACAAGGCAGTAAGGGGATTTGGGTCAAATTGGACCCTAAAAAGTTGTGAGAAAGGTATGGAATACTTCCCGCCAGAAGTTTTCAATTTCAGGGCAAAACCAAAACATATGAATTAAAGAGGCATCAGCAGAGTTGCATTTATTACAAAGTGGAGAAACGTTTGGATAAAAACTGGACAGCTTTTTTGTTAATGGTTCTATTACCAGTATCTATAGCTTGTTGATTGATTCTGGACAAGACTTTTTAGATAAAATAAAAAAAGCTTGGGAGAATGACCTAATTTGTCGGATTTCTGATGAAAGATGGAATAAAATTCTTAAACGGGTTAATAAATCATATTTCTGTGCCTGTCATTCTCTTCTACAATTTAAAGTGGTTCATAGAGCTTACATTTCTAAACAGAAAAGCAAGTACAGAGTCAATGATCAACTTGTGCTCTCAGTTCTGTTTTGTGTTTAATTCAGAATGCCATATTGCATGTTTGAAATGATTGCATATGCCATTCTAACAGATTTTACTTTAATTAAACAGATTGCCAGCAGATTTCTTTGGGATCCAGAATCTGATAGCTGGTGTGAAAGCCAATTTCAAATAATTTTTTGTATGCTGTATATTTTGAAAAGCATTACTATAATGTTTACCATTTACTTTATAATTTAAGGAGTGTTTTAAAAAGTGAATTGTACTCTGTTGGAGAAATTAAACCTAGAATTCACTAAGTATGTAAGCATGGAATATAAAATTGTTTTCACTTAATCCAAAATTTTATCTGCACTTTCAGTTTTAATAAGTATCTAGTATATGCTTTGTATACAAATAAATTTACATAATTTTAAATTGTCATTAGTTAGCAATAATATCACAAATCAAGGTTCAAAGTAAAATTTATTATCAGAGTACATACATTTATTTTTATAAATGACCTGGATGAAGAAGTGGAGGGATGGGTTAGTAAATTTGCTGATGACACAAAGGTTGGACGTGTTGTGGATAGTGTGGAGGGCTGTCAGAGGTTACAGTGGGACATTGACAGGATACAAAACTGGGCTGAGAAGTGGCAGATGGAGTTCAACCCAGATAAGTGTGAGGTGGTTCGTTTTAGAAGGTCAACTATGATAGCAGAATATAGTATTAACGGTAAGACTCTTGGCAGTGTGGAGGATCAGAGGGATCTTGGGGTCTGAGTCCATAGGACACTGGAAGCTGCTGCGCAGGTTGACTGTGTGGCTAAGAAAGCATACGATGCATTGGCCGTATGCTATCAACCTTGAGATTGAGTTTAAGAACCAAGAGGTAATGTTACAGCTTAATAGGATCCTGGTCAGACCCCACTTGGAGTACTGTGCTCAGTTCTGGTTGCCTCACTAAAGGAAGGGTGTGGAAAATATAGAAATAGTACAGAGGAAGTTTACAAGGATGTTGTCTAGGTTGGGGAGCATGCCCTATGAGAATAGGTTGAGTGAAGTTGGCCTTTTCTCCTTGGAGCGACGGAGAATGAGAGGTGACCTGATAGAGGTTTATAAGATGATGAGAGGTATTGATTGTGTGGATAGTCAGAGGCTTTTTCCCAGAGCTGAAATGGCTAAAACGAGCGAGCACAGTTTTAAGGTGCTTGGAAGTAGGTACAGAGGGGATGTCAGGGGCAAGATTTTTATGCAGAGGGTGATGAGTGCATGGAATGGGCTGCCGGCGACGGTGATGTAGGCGGATATGATTGGGTCTTTTAAGAGACTCCTGGATATGTACATGGAGTTTAGAAAAATAAAGGGCTATGGGCCACCCTAGGTAATTTCTAAATTAAATACATGTTCGGCACAGCATCCTGGGCTGAAGGGCCTGTATTGTGCTGTAGGTTTTCTATGATTCTATTAGGTTAGGACAGAATAGAATTGGTTCAGTTATGTTTTTAAAATTTGGATATGTGAGTTGGATAGTTACCAACTGTTGAACTGATGGTGAGTGCTACTCTTAAAAGTAAATAAACAGGAGTGTGCAATATGGTCATAGAACATGGAAATAAGCCTGTCAGCACAGCTTGTCCATGCAACTCAAGGCACCTTCCTGATTTAATCACTTTTTTCTGCATTTTCCTCCTAAACCTTTTTCTATCGATGTTTGCCTTGTATTTGGCTTTTCCATTTTTTTTGCAGTATGCTCCATGTTCCCACTACTTCTAAGTAAATTTATTATCAGAGTATGTATATGTTGCTGTATACAATGGATTCCAGTTCATTGGGACACATCAGGACAAGTACATTTTGGCCTAATTAAGCGTCTGTTGCAATTAACTGAAGGTACATGGAAATACAGTAGACTCTGGTTAATTGATCCATTTTAATTGGGACAGCCACTTACTTAGGACAACTTTTAAAGGCCAAAAACTAACCAAGAAGATAGCTGAGACAAAATATCTCTTAATTGGGAGCAGGAGATTGTTGCAAAATAGGTTCTAACTAGTGTTGGTTGTGGCACTTGTGTGGCCATTGACACTACACTGTGTTTCGAGTGAACAGTTTTTACATAGTGTCAGTGGCCTATGTTTGTGTTCAAAAAGCAGTGATTTTCAGAACTTCTAGAAGTTTGTGAAAATTTGGCATGACATCTAATACTTTGACAAACATAGATGTTTGATGGAGAGTGTTTTGATAGGTTGAATGGAAAATCATGCAACAAAAATAGCAGTTACGGCTCAGTCCAACACGGTTAAAGCCCTTCCCACCATTGAGCACATCTACTGAAGCGCTGTCACAGGAAAGCGGCTTCCATTATCATGGACCCACCACCCAAGTCACGCTCTCTTCTCGCTGCTCCCATCAAGAAGAAGGTACAGGAGCCTCTGGATTTTGAGATACCAGAAATGGCTGGAAGCAATTGCACCACTTCAACAAATTAGGATCTACGAAGAATTTGAAGATATTGATAAACATCTTGAATGTTACAACAAAAATTAAGATTTGGAGGATATTCGTCAAAAGGAGTGTATGAAGGCAGTGACTATGCTGATTTTGTTCATACGTAGTCAGTCAGAATAATGCGGAGTATACACTGGATGAATCCGCTGATAATCAATGGCGTACTGTAGGACTCACTGTGGGATCACCTGAAGTTTATAATACATACGGCCATGGAACTGGGAATCTGGTGAACAATGAAGAAGACTGCCCAAGTTACATCAGGGTTTACGTCAATGAGGAAAGTAGGCAAAAGAATGGCAGATGGATTTAACTCGGGAAGTATGAAGATATGCATTTTTGGAATATAACCTAGCATAGGATTTACATAATAAATAACAGGGCCCTGAGGAGTGTTGTAGAACAGAGATCTCTTTGGGTACAAGTACATAGTTTTCCCAAATGTAGCAACAGTTAGTGTGGTCAAGGCAACAAATGGCACACTAGCCTTCATCATATGAGCCACTATGTACAAGAACTCAGAAGTGACATTATAGAATGTTGGTGAAACTTCACTTGGAATATTCTATGCAGCTCTAGTTGCCAGACTATAGGAAAGATAGTAGAAAGCATTCTAACTGGTTGCATCATAGCATGGTAGGGTTTTTGGGATTTTCTTGCTTACCATTTTCCCATTGAGCTTTCTCTAATTACTCAAAGTACATGAGTGATCCAAGAACATATAAAGTACACAACTTAGAGATTGGTTTGCATACAAGCAGCTGCTAATCAAGAAGCCCAAAAGAACCCAATTATAAAGACCAGCCCCCAATATGCAAAAAATACACATCATGCAAACAACAGAAATGAGCAATAACAACAGCATTCCAAACCAAATTGAGCCCTTAGACCCAAATCGCCAGAGGAACCCAGAATAGGCCCAAAGCCTTGGTATTCAGTTCATCATTTTAGCAGGGTACATTGCCACAAAGTTCACAGACATGAAACACAGTACTTGGGAGAAGTCTCACAGCCTTAGTATTGCGAAAAGAGGAGCTGTCAATCTATCTGGGCTGGCATTTAAATTGTTCCATACCTCGCATTAGGACCTAGGCTCCACTGCGGAGAAATTGCACTGGACCGGGCCTAGATTTTGCTGCCAAAGAAACCATTCTCAACCTCTCCAAATCAGCTATGCACTTAAAGCCATCCTCCTTCACACCCGGGTTAGTTGGACGTACATCAGAACTTCTCTGCCTTGTCTTCTCCGAATCACTCACTCCAACCGGCACAGCTTCAATTCCAAGTGAGTCGACCTTGCAGCACACCAACTGGGCACTTCTCTTGAATTTGCTTCACTTTCACTCAGCTCTTCATTGTTTGTGGTAATAGTTTAAAGTGTTGTTAGTGTAACACCCTGGTAAAGGTTTAGCTGCTAATGTTGTAGAATATTTCATGTAAAGGTCTTTCTGTAGAAGCAGCCTTTGGGTTACTGTTAGAGATGAGGGCTGCTTAGGAATGTGGGCAGTCCAATCAGGAGAGTGGAATAGAGAGAAAGTTCTAGAGAAGGATGAGGGAGCAGCTTTGTGACCGACACTGGTGCGAGTCTTTGTTTGGTGAGAGATGAAGACAGAAAGCACTGGAGAGAACTGTTGTGGGATTCGATCCAGTGAGAAAATGTGATTTGATGGTGCCAGGACACAAAGGACTATCCGAGGATCAGTGAATACAGCTTTTGTAAGGTTTGAGCTCCAACCATTTTGTTTTTTTTTCTTTTCTTTACTAACTCTGGTTAAGTTAATGTTCACAAATATACTACTTTATAAATGTATGCAGCATGTGATCTGTTATTTTATACCAACGGGTTATTGCAGGGCACTAAGTCACACAGTATTTATATAAACCTCAGTTTGGGTGGGTAGGACATCCCAATCTTACAGATTTGGCAGGACCAAAGTTGTATTTTTGGAATTTGAAAATGGTAGAGTCATTGAATCTGTTCTTGTGTTACTGCTCCTGTTTCTTTATCTTATGTGACCAATATATTGCTCTATAATTAACTTCTAAAGGTGGTGGAACTCCTCTAACAGTTGGACTCTGACTGTTTTTGGTATGAGCCAGCATAATGACTTGCATTATGATTTGATGCGACTAGCAGTATTACTAAGTCCTTCGGCACTGTATGATGGACTTGCATTCATTATGGAGGTCACTGGATACAAATAATAAAAGTTTATTAAAGTTTTTTTAAAGCCTTCCTAAAGAACCTTTAAACGTACAGAATGCAACATTTGAAGTATTTCCTTCCAAGCGCATCAGAATTCTAGTGCTCTGGTAGAACCAGTAATTCAGGAAATTACAAATGTAGGATGTTTACCCAAAGGTACAGATAGTATTTCCTGTAAGTTAGTAATTGTAAATTGTACACATGAATGAGTCAAAGAAAGCCATGGTTGTGCATGCATTAATAAGAATGAAATGTAACTATTAACCCCTTTTGTTTACTTGTTGATTCTGTGGTATGTGTCTTTGAATAATTTCTGAAAAGATTCAATACACTTGAGGAATTAACATTTATTTGTTGTAGTTTTGGTACAATGCACAAGGAATATCTTATGCCAACATAATAGAGTATTCTAACAAGGGAAGGAATATAATGTATAAAAGATACAATGAAGCAACCCATCCCAAGAATCGCCTGTTTCTTTGTTTTCAACAGGGATATACTCATCACAAATCTTGATGCAGCAATCAATTATGAAGGAATGTGTTCTGAAGTAAGAGATATGTGCAATTTGCAGCAGAATCAGCCAATTACACTGAAATGGATTGACAATGAAGGTAAGAAAGATCAAGTACATTTTAAGGGAACCTATTGTGCTTAATGTGGCATAAACCTTTGGGGAGTGAATGAGAGAAATAAAGCAAGGGAGTTTACAAGTGATGGCACATGGAAGAGATTTAAAGAAAGGCAACACAGTGTTTACTGGATTGATACTTGAAACAAAAACATTTAACCTTTTGAGATCAGTATTCAGGAACTGGGATGCAGTTTTTGCAGTGTGAAAAAAATGCAAGGTTCTGACAGACCTTGCAGAAGGTTAATGCTAGTGGGGAGGATTTTGAAGGGGTAGTGTGGGGGTAGAGCACAAGAAAATTTATTTATTTAGAGATGCATCGCTGTCTAGGCCCTTCCAGCCCTTCATGCCATGCCTGCCACAACCCCAAATAACACAAATAGTCACAGGACAAGTTACAATGATCACCGGGTATGTCTTTGGACTATGGAAGGAAACCCTGGGGAAAACTCTTACATTCCAGGGGAGGGCATGCAGAGACAATTTATAGAATGGTGCCGGAATTGAACTCCAAGTTCCAGAAGGTTCCAAGCTGTAGTAGCATCGTGGTAACCGCTACGCCACCGTGGTGCCCTTTGGAATTGGATTTAAAATCAAACATGGCAGCCACATAAAATATAAACACAGAAAGTTCTGCATATGTTGCAAAACCCAAGCAACACACACAAAATGCTGGAGGAACTCAACAGGTCAGGCAGCATTTATAGGAATTCATATACAGTTGATGTTTCAGGCTGAGACCCTTCTTCAGGACTGAGAAGAAAGAGGGGAAAGATGCCAGAATAAAAAGGTGGGGTGGAAGGGAAGGAGGCTAACTGGAAGGTGATAGGTGAAGCTAGATGGGTGAGAAAGGTCAAGGGCTAGAGAAGAAGGAATCTGCTAGGAGAGGAGAATGGACCATAGGAGAAAGCAAAGGAGGAGGACACCCAGGGGGAACTGATAGGCAGGTGAAAAGAAGTAAAAGATCAGAGTGAGGAATAGAAGAAGAGGGAGGGAAATGTTTTTACCAGAAGTTGCCTCACCTGGAAAGACCGTTTGGGGCCCTGAATGGAGGCGAGGCAGGAGGTGTATGGGCAGGTGTAGCACTTGGGCCACTTGCGGGGATAAGTACCAGGTGGGTAATTAGTGGGGTGGGATGAATGGGCAAGGGAATCATGGAAGGAGCAATCCCTGCCCGAAGTGGGGAGGGGTTGAGGGAGAACACGTGGAGGTGAAGGAACAGAGAAAAGCAAATAGCATTTTTACAGGAGATAGGGTGGGAAAAGTTAAAGTCAAGATAATAGGAATCAGTAAGTTTATAAAAGATGTCAATGGACAGTTTGTGTCTTGAGATGGAAACAGAGAGATGGAGAAAGGGGAGTGAAGAGTCAGAGATGGACCAAGTGAATTTTAAGGTCAGAGTATTGGTTAGAGGCAAAGTTAATAAAATTGACAAGCTCAACATGCGTGCATGAAGCAGCACCAATGCAGTCATCAATGTAGCTGAGGAAGAGTTGGGGAGTATTACCGGGGAAATCTTTAGTGTGAACTGTTCTACGTAGTCAATGAAGAGGCAGGCATAGCTGGAGCCTATGCAGGTGCCCATGGCTACCCCTCAAATTTGAAGACAGTGAGAGTAGCTGAAGGAAAATTTGTTGAGGGTGAAGACTCCTCGGTAGAGATCGTAAAGAGCACCAAGTTTCTTGGTGTTCACCTGACGGAGAATCTCACTTGGTCCCTCAACACCAGCTCCATAGCAAAGAAAGCCCAGCAGCGTCTCTACTTTCTGCGAAGGCTGAGGAAAGTCCATCTCCCATCCCCCATCCTCTTCACGTTCTGCAGAGGTTTTATTGAGAGCATTCTGAGCAGCTGCGTCACTGCCTGGTTCGATAATCGCACCATCTTGGATCGTAAGACCCTGCAGCGGATAGTGAGGTCAGCTGAGAAGGTCATTAACCATATAACCATATAACAATCACAGCACAGAAACAGGCCATCTTGGCCCTCCTAGTCCGTGCCGAACCCTTAATCTCACCTAGTCCCACCTACCCGCACTCAGCCCATAACCCTCCACTCCTTTCCTGTCCATATACCTATTGGGGTCATTGGGGTCTCTCTTCCTGCCATCATGGATATTTACACTACACGCTGCATCCACAAAGGAAACAGCATTATGAAGGACCCCACGCACGCTCATACAATCTCTTCTCCCTCCTGCTGTCTGGGAAAAGGCTCCAAAGCATTCAGGCTCTCACGACCAGACTATGTAACAGTTTCTTCCCCCAAGCTATCAGACTCCTCAAAACCTGAAGCCTGGACTGACACCTTGCCCTATTGTCCTGTTTATTATTTATCGTAATGCCTGCACTGTTTTTGTGCACTTTATGCAGTCCTGTGCAGGTCTGTAGTCTAGTGTAGCTTTCTCTGAGTTTTTTTTTACGTAGTTCAGTCTAGTTTTTGTACTGTGTCATGTAACACCATGGTTCCGAAAAATGTTGTCTCATTTTTACTATGTACTGTACTGGTCGAAAAGACAATAAAAGTGACTTGACTTGACTTGACTAGTTCTACCAGCTGGAGGAGGGTGGTGGTGGAGGGGAATTGGTTGGTTCATTTGTTAAGAAAGGTGGAGAGATGCAATGACTTGTTGATGGGGATAGAAGTATTTAGGGACTGAACATCCATGGTGAGAATGAAGCGGTCAGGCCAAGGACTGAGGAGGCCAAGGGCATGAGAAGTGTCAGGGATGTTGGTGGGAAGGGACTGAACCAGGGGGGATAGAATGGTATGAGTACACAAGTTCAGAGGGGCAGGTGCTGGTTGAAAAAAATAGGCTTACCCAGACTGTCCAGTTTGTGGAGCTTGGATAGAAGGTTGAAACAAGCAGTGTGGGTGGGGTAAGGAAACTGAGTTTTGTGGTAGTGGATGGCATTTCTCCTGAATTCATGAGGAGAGTGATGGTCTTGGAGGCAGTTTTCTGTTGGTTCAGAGTGGGGTCCTTTTCAGAGTGGGGATAGGTATGAGGAGGTGTCTGAGAGTTTCTACCTGGCATTGGCAAGGTAAAGGTCAGTGTGCCACGCTACAACAGCACCCCTTTTGTCTGCGAGTTTGATAGTTATGATTGAGAATGGAGGGCAGTGTGTTCAGAGGGGACGAGTGCTGAAGTCAAGACAGCCACATAAAATGATAAAGATGGCTTGATGTTCCTTTATAAATTCTTTTCACTGCAAGTGGTGAATTTACACATTATTACAACTGACTGGAAAGTGGTGAAGGCCCGTAAAGATTATATGCCTATCCATTTAATAGTGGATTCTGTGCAGTAGAGACAATTTTCAAAAGATTTTCACAAACGAGAAAATCTGCGGATGCTGGAAATCCAAACAACACACACAAAATGCTGGAGGAACTCAGCAGGCCAGGCATCGTCTATGGAAAAGAGTATGGTTGACATTTCGGGCTGAGACCCTTCAGCAGGATTTGGATGAAACTAGTCCCATCTGCCTCATGTAACCCACATGCCTCCACACTCTTTGAGATAAATGCTTTTTAAACATGCTTTTTAATCAGCATAACATTGTAGGTTGAAGGGCCTTTTGTTTTGCTGTCTTGTTCTGTTTAACATCACTGTCATATCTGCTTCCACCAATTCCCCCAGCAGCCTGTACCAGATATGTATCGAAAAGACTTGCATCACACATTTTTTAAGCTTTGCCCCTTTCACCTTAAAACTACACCCTTGAGTAGTTGACATTTTCAGCCTAGGGAAAAGACTGATCCTCAGCCTTCTATTGTCAGGGTAGTTTTGAATCCAGACTACAACATTGAGTCTTTTTGTCTCTTAATCTTTTAAATCAGCTTACCATAAGGAAGTTTGTGAAATACCTTGTATCAGTCCATTTCCTACCTTCATCAGTCACCTTTGCCAAAAAACTCAAATCAAGTTCATGGATTACAGGAGAAATGGAGGCAGGCTCGCCCTAATCAACATCAGTGGGACTGCAGTTGAGAGGGTGAGTAGTTTCAAATTCCTCGGTATACACATCACCAAAGATCTCACCTGGACTGTACGCACCAGCTGTGTGGGGGGAAAAAAGCACAACAGTGTCTCTTCCACTTCAGCTGACTGAAGAAGTTTGGTATGAACCCTCAAATCATCAAAACCTTCTACTTGGGCACCACTGTGAGCTTGCTGACTGGCTGTATCACTGCTTGGTATGGGAACTGCACCAACCTTGATCACTGGGCACTGCAGAGAATGGTACAGACAGCCCAGTACATCTGTGGATGTGAACTTCCCTCCACTGAGGACATCTACAGTAGCAGGTGGATAAAGAAGGCCTGGAAGATCATCAGGGACTCCAGTCACCCCAACCGTAGACTGTTTCAGCTGCTTCCGTCTGCCAAATGGTACCGCTGCATTAAAGCCAGGGCCAACACGCTATGGGACAGCTTTTTTCTATAAGCCATTAGACTTATAAATTCACAAAAATACAATTGCAGGTGCTGTGGATCAAAGAATACGAACACAACACTGGAAGAACTCAGCAGGTCAGGCAGCATCCATGAGAAAAGAGTAGCCAACGTTTTGGGCTGAGACCCTTCATCAGGAATGGGGGGGGGGGGGGGGGGAGGAGGACTGAAGTCCAGTAATAGAGATAGGGGAGGGGGTAGGGCCTAGAGGCGCCAGGTGGAAAACCAATCAGAGGAAAGATAAAGGGAGAGGGGGAGGGGAGAAGCATGAAAGAACTGTAGAGATAAGAAGCAGAAAGTTGAAAGGGGAGAGAGGCATAGAGGGACCTGGGTTAGGGGAAGGGGGAGGGAATTACCGGAACTTGGAGAATTCAATGTTCATACCACCAGGCTGGAGGCTACCCAGATGGTAGATGAGGTGTTGCTCCTCCAACCTGAGTTTGGTCTCATCATGGCAGTAGAGGAGGCCATGTATGGACATATCTAGATGGGAATGAGAGGCAGAGTTGAAGTGGGTGGCAACCGGGAGGTCCTGTCTATTGTGACGGACGTAGGTGCTCAACGAAGCAGTCCCCCAATCTGCGTCGGGTCTCGCCGATGTAGAGGAGACCACACCGGGAGGACCAGATACAATAGACGACTCCAGCAGGCTCTCAGGTGAAGTGTTGCCTCACCTGGAAGGACTGTCTGGGGCCCAGAATGGTGGTAAGTGGGGAGGTGTGAGGACAGGTGTAGCATTTGCACTTGCAGGGATAAGTGCCAGGTGGGAGTTCTGTGGGGAGGGACGTAGGGACGTGTGGATGAGGTAGTCGCAGAGGGAACGATCCCTGCATTAACGATCTCCTTCCCAAGATCCACAAGCCTGACTGTCCCAGCAGACCCATAGTTTCAGCCTGCTCCTGCCCCACCAAACTTGTGTCTGCCTACCTGGACTCCATTTTATCCCCCATAGTTCAGTCTCTCCCCACCTACATCCAGGATACATCCCATGCCCTTCACCTCTTCAATAACTTCCAATTCCCCGGCCCCGACTGCTTCATTTTTACCATGGATGTTCAATCCTTATAACACCTCCATCCCCCATCAAGAAGTCCTCAAGGCCCTCCACTACTTTTTGGATAACAGACCCCCACCAGTTCCCCAGCACCACCACACTCCTCCGGTTGGCGGAGCTTGTTCTAACTCTCAGTAACTTCTCCTTTGGTTCTTCCCACTTTCTCCAGATCAAGGGCGTAGCCATGAGCACTCGCAAGGGCCCCAGCTACACCTGCCTCTTTGTGGGTTATGTGGAACAGTCTATGCTCCAAATCTATACTGGCACCACTCCCCAACTTTTCCTCCGCTACATTGACGACTACATTGGTGCTGTTTCCTGCACCCATGCTGAGCTCGTCAACTTCATCAACTTTGCCTCTAACTTTCACCCAGCCTTAAATTCACTTGGTCCATTTCGGACACTTCTTTCCCCTTTCTTGATCTCTCGGTCTCCATCTCTGGAGACAGACTATCCACTGACATCTTCTACAAAGCCACTGACTCCCTTAACTATCTTGACTACACCTCTTCCCACCCTGCCCAATGCAAAAATGCCATTCCCTATTCCCAGTTCCTCTGTCTCCACCTCATCTGCTCCCAGGATGAAGCTTTCTGTTCCAGAACTTCTCAAATGTCTTCTTTCTTTCAGGATCGTCTTCTGGCTTCATCAAAGATGCCCTCACCCGCATCTCCTCCACTTCCCACACTTCAGCCCTCAACCCATCCTCCTGTCACCACAACAAGGACAGGGTTCCCTTGTCCTCACCTACCACCCCACCAGCTTCTGGATCCAACATATTATCCTCCGCAACTTCCACCACCTTCAACAGGACCCCACCACCGAGCACATCTTTCCCTCCCTGCCCCTCTCAGCTTTTCGCAGGGATCGTTCCCTCCACGACTACCTGGTCCACACGTCCCTCCCCACAGAACTCCCACCTGGCACTTATCCCTGCAAGTGCAAATGCTATGCTACACCTGTCCCCACACCTCACCCCTTACCACCATTCCGGGCCCCAGACAGTCCTTCCAGGTGAGGCAACACTTCACCTGTGAGTCTGCTGGAGTCATTTATTGCATCTGGTGCTCCCGGTGCGGTCTCCTCTACATTGGTGAGACCTGACGCAGATTGGGGGACCGCTTCGTTGAGCACCTACCCGGCTGCCACCCACTTCAAATCTGCCATGATGAGGCCAAACTCAGGTTGGAGGAGCAACACCTCATCTACCGTCTGGGTAGCCTCCAGCCTGGTGGTATGAACATTGAATTCTCCAATTTCTGATAATTCCCTCCCCCCTCCCCCTTCCCCCTTTATCTTTCCTCTGATTGGTTTTCCACCTGGCGCCTCTAGGCCCTACCCCCTCCCCTATCTCTATTACTGGGCTTCGGTCCTCTTTTCCCCCCCAATTCCTGATGAATGGTCTCGGCCCGAAACGTCTGCTACTCTTTTCTCACGGATGCTGCCTGACCTGCTGAGTTCTTCCAGCATTGTGTTCGTAGACTTATAAATTCATGTCTCTGCATTGCGATAGAGTCATAACGCAATGATTTTACTCCCTCATGTTGTGGGACAGATGTAAGATTTGAATAAATTCAAATTCAAGACATGATTTCTCTAGCACAAAGCCAAGCTTTTCCAAATGTGAATAAATCCTATACCAATAAATCCTTTCCAAAGCTTCCCTACCACTGACAGAAATTTCGCCAGCGTATAATTTGCTGGATTATTCCTATTGCTCTTAACTGCATATGAATTTTGCCAAACCAAACAACGTCCTTCTGGGGCCAAGGTGCAAAATGCATTTTTAACAGCACAGCACACTGCAAATAGCACATAGTACAAGTAGCATATATGGTTAAGATTTCAGAAAAACATACAGTCACATAGAAAAAAGTTAATATAGCAGGAGTCCCTGAGTGGCATGACTGTAGTTTATCTTGGTCCAGCTTGTCTTCCACCGAGTGAATACTGGAGGGTAGCCAGTCGCCAACCAAGCATGATTCCAGCACCCCAGCAAAGGCCTCCGTTCTCTCCACTTGGCAGCTGCAACAGGTAGCTGTGGCCAAGGCCTAGCCTTTGCCCCAGCCGAGTCAATTTCATTTTTGTCAATGAATGGACATGCAGAGTTGTATATAACTGATGTCCAACAGGTACTTGCAATCCAAATAAAAACACTCAAGATAATCACTCCCTCCATCTGCTGGATTGTAGACCATCTCTGCACAAGTGTACACAACAAGTCCAGACAACAACACAGCTATGATGTGCAGTAAGTCTAGCTGATTGCTGTCAGGCAAATTGCTGTTAGGATAGTTCTGCAGTACTTGATGGTCTTAGTATCCAGAAATGACTTGTGATTGTAAAAAAGACTTAACAAGACTAACAAATGCACCTTTGATTGGACCCAGAGTGGCTGCTGTGTTTGAGTACGCCATCATCCTAACAGATCTCCCAGTCCTCTGAGACCTCACCTGTGGTTAGACAGGATACAAACATCTCTGTCAAGGCTGCTGCAACCTTCTCTTTTGTCTTTCTCAATAACATATGACATATCTGATTGAGCCTTGGGGACTTAACTGTTTTAATGTTCTTTAACAACCCCAGCACCACACCACTACCTCAATATCAACATGCCCTAAAATATTAGCACACTCTTACCTAATTTCTATTCTCCATGACTTTTTGGTGAATACAAATGCAAAGCATTAATTTTGTACCCGTGTCCTCTGACTCCAGGCATAAACTCCTTCCTTTGTTTTTGAGTGGTCCTCCCCTTTCATTAGCTGTCCAATAGTTTTTTTAACATAAGCATAATTCCTTTTTCCGAGGTCATTTCATTGCCTCTCCTGGCCTTTCTGGTTCTCTGATAAGTTCTTTCCTGCCTTTTTACGTTCCTTAAAGATTTCTGATTTCAGTCTCCTTAACCTTCCTAGCACCGTAGGATAGGGAAACAGAATTAGGCCATTCAGCCCATTGAATCTGTTCTGCTATTCATGGCTGATTTTTCCCCCCCAAATCCATTGTCCTGCCATCTCTCCATAACCTTTAACTCCTCTTACTAATCAAGAATATATCAATCTCTGAGACAATGAAATCCACAGATTTATCACCCTTTGGATGAAGATATTGATCCTCATCTCAGTTTTAAAGTGACATCTCTTTATTCTGAGGCTATACCCTTTGATCTTAGACTGTTCTACTAATCGAATATTCTCTCCTGTCCTCTCTATCCAGACCTTTCAATAGCCATGGAGTTTCAGTGAAATCCCCTCATCTTTCTGAACTGCATTGACTACAGGCTTAGAGACATCAAGCACTCCTCATTAATTAAGCTGTTCAGTCCTGAGATCATTCTTGTGAACCCCCCCCGGATCCTATTCAGGGCCATCACATCCATCCTTAGAAATGGGGCTCAAGATTGCTCAAAATATGTCAAATGCGGACGGTCCAATGCCTTATAAACCCACAACAATGTATTCTTGTTTGTATATTCTTGTCATCTCAAAATGAATGCTGACACTGCATTTGCCGTCTTTAATGCTGATAGCCTGCAAATTAACCTTGAGGGAATTTTAAATTAGTTCTGTCAAATCCCTTTGCACCTCTGATTTCTAAAATTTCCCTCTAATGAGGAAAGAATCTACACTTTTATTCTTCCAATCAAAATATACATTATATTTACAACATACTTGTACAGAAGTATGTAATACTTCGAAATAGTGCTGTCACTTGAGCATTCAAGAGGAATTTAGTAACTTTGAGACTTGTGACTCATACAGTCACCATAAAGTTTGACAGATCTGTCAAAGTTTATCCAAACCAGTCTAATCTTCTACTGCATGCATTTGAAATGTTGCTAAATTGATGAGCTAATTTTAATGCTTGAAGTTGCATGATGAAACAGAGGTCAAATGTGTACTTGTATGTTTGCTTGAAAGTTAAGTCTTGAGACTACATCTGATTACTTTATACATTAGATATAATGTTCTTTCATTTCATGAAGCAGCTTGCTGTCTTGATTTCTAACCCCTTCCCCTCCCACTGAGTATCTCAAATTAATTTTCCTGTCTTGCACATGCTCTTGCAAGTACTTATTTCTCATGTGGGTATTTTTTCTTGGCTCCCCCTGCATCTACCTTTGTATCCTCTTCTATGTCCTAAAATATTAATTATCTCAACTGCTAGTTAAGTGTTTCCAACATTTACATTCACATTTGATCTCTGCTTATGTATTTTAGCATTGTTTTAGCATCTGTGAAAGACATTTGGGTGGTATTTGCTAAATGGAATATAAATGGAAATGTTTGTGTTCAGAACAAAGTGAAATTATTTTCTGATTTGTCGTTTTGGGGTAAGAGTGTCAGTAGTTTTACTAAGTGTACTTCCATAACACACATTGAATAGAACGTGACTGAAGAATTAGAGAATTTTAATTGTATTATGTGGACATAGTTGGTTATAATGTAAAATTGTCAAGCTGGGGCACAAAACTGAGGGATAAAAACTGTTTCCATGTAATCTCCCTGCTGTAATCAGACACTGTCTCTCAAGAACACAGACTGCTAATTTCACTGCGGGAGACCAGTGGAAATTGGCAAGCATTTGCTTTTATTGATAGTGTGCAAGGATACTTCATTAAACAATGTAACATACAGCAGTGTATCTTTAACAGCAGCAAAATGAATGTACAGCTATTGAGTGCACCTTTATTTTCAAAAATCCTGTAAATCACTTGCTCCTCGTAGCGTGAGACTGTCCAAATCCTGACGACTTTCCCATTGATGCAATTGTTTTTATAATGCAATTTTCTATAAATGTTAAGGCATTTAAATATTGAGATGGAAGCATTTGAAGTTTATATGGTAGAAATGACTAATTTTTTACAGATAGTCTGTTGCAAACAATAATGAAAAAAATCTGAAAATCTGCACAAATGGAACTTTGATGCTTACTGCAAGATTTGCTAGACTTTTATTTGTTCCCCATACTTTTAATTCACTTTTTTTTTTAATGTAATTCTATATTATACATTTTCCTAAAAGTCTGTTAAGTTTAAACAGAAAGCAGGAAGCTGGTTCCTGGTCATCCGAAAGAGAATGTAGAAACTTGGGCTCTAGTGAATGGAATGAAGTGTGGCTTGGTGAACCAGATGCCAAAAACATGAGGATCTCCAGTTAGTAGGTTCATTAGTTATTGAAGTTTTACTATAAAAGGGATTTTTCAGATGCATTCTTTTAAAAAAAAAATTCATCTATGTTTTATTATTATTAAGAGTACTTATTCAGATTACTTTCTTTGCCACTGAAGTTAAATTGTGCGTTTTCTTCTTTAGAAACTCCTGTTGTCATGAAGAGTAATAGAGAAGAGGTGGATTGACAGTGGGCATATCTGAGTTTGAGGTCAACCTGCTACCAGTTATCCACTTCCTCTGGCAGCTTGTTCCGTATTCCCATCACCCTCTTTGTAGACGGAGTTGCACCTTGAGAATCTTTTAAATCTTTCAACTCTTGCCATAAGTTTATGCCCTCAACTTCCTTCAAACATAGCAAATGGACTGTGACCTTTTGCTCATCATAATTTTATACACCTCTTTCAGGTTCTTGTGCTCCAGGCTGGGAAAAAAAAGCCCCAATAAAACATGAGGATAAGACATGAAAGAATAGGCCCTTTCAAGTGTGACAGTGGGAAAGTGTGTGTGGAACTGGAGGAAATAGCAGAGGTACTTAATGAATAATTTACTTCAGTATTCACTATGGAATAGTGATGACTTACAGCGGACTGAAAAGCTTGAGCATGTAAATATTAGGAAAGAGGATGTGCTGGAGCTTTTGGAAAGCATCAAGTTGGATAATTCACCAGGACTGGATGAGACAGATGTACCCTGGGCTACTGTGGGAGGTGAGGGAGGAGATTGTAGAAATAGCAGGAGCTCTGATGGAGATCTTTAATATGTCATTAAAAACAGGGATTGTGCCGGAGGATTGGCATATTGCTCATGTGGTTCCATTGTTTAAAAAGGGTTCTAGAAGGAAGCCTAGCAATTATAGACCTGTCAGTTTGACATTAGTGGTGGGTAAATTAATGGAAAGTATTCTTAGAGATAGTATTTATAATTATCTGGATAGACGGGATCTGATTAGAAGTAGCCAGCATGGATTTGTGCGTGGAAGGTCATGTTTGACAAACCTTATTGAATTTTTTGAAGAAGTTACGAGGAATGTTGACGAGGGTAAGGCAGTGGATGTAGTCTATATGGACTTCAGCAAAGCCTTTGACAAAGTTCCACATGGAAGGTTAGTTAAGAAGGTTCAGTCGTTAGGTATTAATGCTAGAGTAATAAAATGGATTCAACAGTGGCTAGATGGGAGATGCCAGAGAGTAGTGGTGGATAATTGTTTATCGGGATGGAGGCCAGTGACTAGCGGGGTGCCTCAGGGATCTGTTTTGGGCCCAATGTTGTTTGTAATATACATAAATGATCTGGATGATGGGGTGGTAAATTGGATTAGTAAGTATGCCGATGATACTAAGGTAGGAGGTGTTGTGGATAATGAGGTGGATTTTCAAAGCTTGCAGGGAGATTTATGCCGGTTAGAAGAATGGGCTGAACGTTGGCAGATGGAGTTTAATGCTGAGAAGTGTGAGGTTCTACATTTTGGCAGGAATAATCCAAATAGAACATACAGAGTAAATGGTAGGGCATTGAGGAATGCAGAGGAACAGAGAGATCTAGGAATAACTGTGCATAGTTCCCTGAAAGTGGAGTCTCATGTAGATAGGGTGGTGAAGAGGGCTTTTGGAACGCTGGCCTTTATAAATCAAAGCATTGAGTACAGAAGTTGGGATGTAATGCTAAAGTTGAACAAGGCATTGGTAAGGCCAAATTTGGAATATTGTGTGCAGTTCTGGTCACCGAATTATAGGAAAGATATCAATAAATTAGAGAGAGTGCAGAGACGATTTACTAGGATGTTACCTGGGTTTCAGCAATTAAGTTACAGAGAAAGGTTGAACAAGTTAGGTCTCTATTCATTGGAGCGTAGAAGGTTGAGGGGGGATTTGATCGAGGTATTTAAAATTTTGAGAGGGATAGATAGAGTTGACGTGAACTGGATGTTTCCATTGAGAGTAGGGGAGATTCAAACTAGAGGACATGATTGGAGAGTTAGGGGGCAGAAGTTTAAGGGAAACACGAGGGGGTATTTCTTTACTCAAAGAGTGATAGCTGTGTGGAATGAGCTTCTTGTAGAAGTAGTAGAGGCCAGTTCAGTTGTGTCATTTAAGGTAAAATTGGATAGGTATATGGACAGGAAAGGAGTGGAGGGTTATGGGCTGAGTGCGGGTAGGTGGGACTAGGTGAGATTAAGGGTTCGGCACGGACTAGGAGGGCCAAGATGGCCTGTTTCCGTGCTGTGATTGTTATATGGTTATATGGTTATTGCTGAGCCTCTGGTGATCTTTGCATCATCAATAGGGATGGGAAAGGTTCTGGAGGATTGGAGGGTTGCAGATGTTGTTCCCTTGTTCAAGAAAGGGAGTAGAGATAGCCTAGGAAATTATAGACCAGTGAGTCTTTCTACAGTGGCTAGTAAGTTGATGGAGAAGATCCTGTGAGGCAGGATTTATGAACATTTGGAGAGGTATAATATGATTAGGAATAATCAGCATAGCTTTGTCAAGCGCAGGTCGTGCCTTACAAGCCTGATTGAATTTTTTGAGAATGTGACTAAACACATTGATGATGGAAGAGCAGTAGTTGTAGTGTATATGGATTTCAACAAGGCATTTGATAAGGTATCCCATGCAAGGCATATTGAGAAAGTAAGGAGGCATGGGATCCAAGGGGCTATTGCTTTGTGGATCCAGAACTGGCTTGCCCACAAAAGGCAAAGAGTGGTTGTAGATAGGTCATATTCTGCATGGAGGTCGGTGACCAGTGGAGTGCCTCAAGGATCTTCGTGATTTTTATAAATGACCTGGATGAGGAAGTGGAGGGATGGGTTAGTAAGTTTGCTGATGACACAAAGGTTGGTAGGATGCAAAACTGAGCTGTGAATTGGCAGATGGAGTTCAACCCAGGTAAGTGTGAAGTGGTTCATTTTGGTAGATCAAAATAGGATGGCAGAATATAGTATTAATGGTCTCTTGGCAATGTGGAGGGTCAGAGGGATCTTGGGGTCCGAATCCATAGGACTCTCAAGGTAGCTGCACAGGTTGACTCTGTGGCTAAGAAGGCATACGGTGTATTAGCCTTCATCAATTGTGGAATTGAATTTAGGAGCCGAGAGGTCATGTTGCAGCTATGTAGGACCCTGGTCAGACCCCACTTGGAGTACTGTGCTCAGTTCTGGTTGCTTCACTGCAGGAAGGATGTGGAAACCATAGGAAGGGTGCAGAGGAGATTTACAAGGATGTTGCCTGGATTGGGGAGCATGCCTTACGAAAACAGGCTGAGTGAACTTGGCCTTTTCTCCTTGGAGCGACAGAGGATAAGAGGTGACCTGATAGAGGTATATAAGATGATGAGAGGCATTGATCGTGTGGTTAGTCAGAGGCTTTTTCCCAGAGCTGAATGGCTACCACAAGAGGGCACAGGTTTAAGGTGCTTGGGAGTAGGTACAGAGGAGATGTCAGAGGTAAGTTTTCTTTTTTGCGCAGTGTTACGAACCCCGTAACTGGGTTACTTACCAGCAAAGATAGAGACGTCCGTTGGAGTCTGGTGATACTATTTTTAACAGTATTTATTAGCAAAAATACACAAAAATAATATCAATGCAAATATACAGATAATATACGTCGTCAATACTAAACCTAAAAGTGCGGGTATAATAATAATCAATAAGAAATAAGCTCTATCGTTGTCTAGGGGATAATGAATTGTCCAATGGAAATATAAAGTTCGCTGCAGTTCACACAGGCTGCCGTCGTTTGGGTGTCGCTGGGTTGCAATTGTTGGACAGAGAGAGAGAGAAAGAGAAAAACTTGCCGACATTCCTTTATGATTTCGATCCGTCACGTGTCTCGTTGTCGTGGCCGTTCAAGTGTGACCTCTCCTTTAGCTAAACTGTTCTTCCGTGATGAGGCCGCCACCCAGGCAAGGGAGGACGCACATGAGCTCCCACCGGCTTTCGCTATAAAATGCTGTCACGGGATTTCTAGTGTTTCTCCTGGTGTGTCTAAAGGGGTGTTCCCCAGACCTGTCTTTTATCCTTACTCACGGGGTCTCAGATGACAATCAGGTTGGGATGATGCAATCCCTCAACCAGACCACTCTGGTTGTCCCCTGAGGGGTTTCAATGAATAGTACAGTACTCAATACACGATTCCTTCTCCAAGAGACAATAAGCAGTAATCAGTGGTTCCATTCCGCTTTTGTTAGGAGTTATTCCCCCTACCTTGTGTATTCTGCGTTGTCTATGGCAACTGCCTTTGCTGTGATCCTGCGTCTCGCTCTCTCATTATTGACATGATGTGTATCTCTCTCATTTCCTGGGTCTCAGACCCGAAATAATAGTGATCTTGCGATTCTCAAAAAGGAGGGGGTGACTTTGTATCCTTTGGCCCCTCAGAGTTGCTCCACGTTCGTAACAGCAGAGAGTGGTGAATGCGTGGAATGGGCTGCCAGTGAAAGTGGTGGAGGCGGATACGATAGGGTCTTTTAAGAGACTTTTGAATAGGTACATGGAGCTTAGAAGAACAGAGTGCTATGGGTAACCCTAGTAATTTCTAAGTAGGGACATGTTCGGCACAACTTTGTGGGCTGGGTAGGTCTGTAGTCTAGTGTAGTTGTTTTTGTGTAGTTCAGTGTAGTTTTTGTATTGTTTCATTTAGCACCATGATCCTGAAAAACATCTCGTTTTTACTGTGTACTGTACCAGCAGTTATGGTCAAAATGACAATAAAAAGTGACTTGACTTGAAGGGCCTGTGTTGTGTTTTCTATGTTTCAATCTACCCATTCTCTCTTTATGACTTAAGTCCTCCAGCCATGATAACATCATTATGATTCTCTTCTGCATCTTTTCCAGATTGATGACCTCTTTCTTTAGCTAGTTGACCAGAACTGAAGAAAAAAAACCTCAAATTAGGATACAAGCTGTTTTACAAATTGGAAATTTGTGCTACTCAGCTCTGAAGTTTAAAAAGACGCATACACACTGTACGAATCTGGAAATATGATTAGGCAATGAAATAAATGTTAGATGTAACTTGCACATGTGTATTTGCATCTATCTGCATTCTATGAATGCATGTGATATGAAATTCATAGGGAGTTTATAAGCAGGGTAGTAATCATCTTCATTAAGAAATAATGTACTTTGTTATTGTGTAAGATGTGTTAAATATTTTACCTATAGCTGTAAATAAAATCAAGTATTAAAAGAAAAATATGTAGCTTTTTCTGTAATGCTGTTTGTATGTTAACTATGAACCTTTATGGTCTATACAAAACATTAAAAATAATTTTGACTGTAACGAGTTAAGTCTTTAGTGCCATCATTGAATTTCCCTGGTAAGAACAAGTTTATATTTTGGAGCAATCCCACAATCTCAAAATTGAAGTTTTGTACATTTGATATCTCCTTTTGGGACTTTAAATGTTAGTAACATTTTGTAAAAGTGGTTCGTATATCTGTGGTTTGGAACTTCATTTATTTGTTCTCATTGCTTCTATTAATTTATTATATTTGCTATGCTATTAGATTTGATCACTCATCTTAGTCAAAAATAGTGTGCCTAAAATGGTGACAGGTGCATGGTGTAGTGCAATCATATATCAGGTTAGAACAGCTTTCAGCAATGAAATTATTTTGAAACAATCTTTGAATCCTCTTGACTGCACACTTGGGCTTTTCCAGGACCCAACTAATAACCCAACTAGTTCAAAGAAATTATCAATTTAATAAACACTTGCTTTTTTTTGTGTGACTGTCATCATTACCATTATGTGCTGTGTTATATGACGTAGACAATCATGGTCTTTGTTTTTGGCAAATGTTTCTACTGTAGTAATTTGCCATTGTCTTTACAAGACAGATTACCCCAGTCATTATCAACACATCAACACTCTTCAGAAATTGTCTACCTGATGTCAGTGGTCACGTAACCAGTACTAGTGAAATGCACAAGCTGCTCATACAACTGTCCACCACCTGCTCCCATGGCTTCATATAACCCTGATCAGGGTGCGGGTGGGGCTAAACAGGTGCTACACCTTGCCCAAGGGTGACCTACAGACCAACAGCAGAGGGAAGGTTTGCCTTACACCTCCTTTGTTAGAGACATATCTCCACTCTGTCACCTGTACAGTTCTTTTCCATTGAAATATATAGGTTTATGGTTTTTGCTTTAGACCTGAAACAGGTTCAGTAGGGAGATGTTTTAGCATAAAAGCATGAGGACTTAGGGAGGTTTACACTTTGCTCCAATCTCCAGGAACAGGTTTGGAGAAAATCCAAGTACAGCATTGATATTAGCAGGCTTTCTTTGCTTTCTAACATAACATTAATTGCCAGCTGCTTAGTACCGAATTGTTGACATTCTGAACAAATTTCAAATCATTAAATTTCAAGTTTCCTTGAGATGAATTGCTGATTTATTGCATTATGCCTTTAATTTGGAATGACTTACTCTTCCGCCTTTGGGATAGGCAGAATTTTGACAGATTTATGGGTATGTACATTCTGAGGTGGTGTGTTCTTACTGCTATTAATGAAGAGTTTTTTTGTGCCCTTGATATGTGGTCTTGACATCCTCAATGATATTGTGAATAGTCCTTTGCCACTGTGAATGCTTTTGAACCAGGTTTATCCAAGAATTTGTGGGGATGTTATTGTTTTTAAGTATTGCTTGGAATTGTTGATAATGTCCTTGATAATCCCATCTATTAACAGAATTTGGGTGGATTATCTGGTTCAAAATTCTGTTGTCAGTCACGTGAATAGTAGAGCCTGCCCAACAGAATCAACTGAATGTAACTAGGACTCAAAATAGGGAAGTTGGTTTGGGAGAGGTTAGTTCACCCATACTTGAGTAAATTTGTAGGATTTTGCTTTGATTGATTCTCTCAACTTCATTGAGGTGCCTTCTGTGGTGGTGCAGGTCTCAATCTGTTGGAGGGCAAGGATCACTGCTACTGTTTTTGTGCTATGCTAACAAACTTTGGTTATACGAAGGTGAAATGGGTTACTGGGTTACTGATCGGTGATTGATATCTGAAGTAAATTGCATAAGTATATGTAAGATGTTTTCGACTTTAAAGTAGTGTAAATGGCCACACCTGCAGCAATTCAGTAACTTCCTGTTGACCAATACCAAAATAGAGGACATTTGGTTTTTTTTTTGGTTATTCACCCTATCCATAGCCCTTGTAAAATTCCGTTGTGTCACTTTAATTAATTAAAATGTTGCAGAAGAGGTACAAAGTTCAATCCATGATGTTTTAAGAATTGTATATAGTAGAGAACTTAAGATTTTGGACATGATTTGGGTTTCTTGGATTGTTAGTGTTTTGAAAAAAAGTTCCTTGGCAAGCCAATGTCCCAGCATTCTTACCAGGCAACATTCCTACTAATATCCTTCTATTTTCATATTGTAGGAGACCCATGCACAGTTTCTTCCCACATGGAACTGGAGGAAGCATTTCGTCTATATAATCAGAGTGGAGAATCGGGTCTCATTATCCACGGTGAGTAGTAATTGATTCAAATTTGATTAAAGGACTATAGAAAAATTCCAACTATTTAGCTTAAAAGCTATTGTTTAGTAATGTGACATTGAATCTACTGATTGATCAAAACAGATTGCTCTTGTTCCTGATTATTTAATATGGATACTTCTGTTCAATTGAAATTATTAACCTGCTCAGTTGAGGAAAAAGCACCAGAGACACGAAATTACCTCTGAAGCGGTTTTTATTCAGAGAGGAGTTCGCAGCCACACGCACTTCGGGCGTAAGGTAGCCATCTCCCAATTTGTCGGTTTACAAAGGTCATACTTACACCCAAATGCGGGGTACTACATTTGCAAATATGGTTACCGATTCAAATTCATCAAATGATTGGCTATCGCATAGTTAAGCACGCGAAATACTCGGAATGAGCATAGACGCAAGCAAAGTACTTGGAATAAGCATAGGTGCAAGCAAAACACTCGAAATAGGTATATAGCTCGGATACTTTGCCAAACACATTGTCTTGTGATGACAAGGTTCCCCTTTTCTTGTGGATGCCATGTCCTGTCTGGCATTCTATTTTAGTTACCTGTTCTCTGTCCTCCTACACTTCCCCAATGACTTATTCTCTCCCTGGTCCTGTCTACGTATTTTGTTACACTTACCCCTTGTCCCCCCTTCTACACATACCCCTTACCCTCTCCACATTCTCACTTCAACTTAGTACCATCTGTTGGTGGTGGTTTTGAAAATAGAAATAGGCATCCGTTAGTCTTGTGAGACCATGGATTTGCACCTTGGAAGGTTTTTCCAGGGCGCAGGCCTGGGCAGGGTTGTATGGGAGACTGGCAGTTGCCCAAGCTGCAAGCCTTTCCCTCTCCACGCCTCCGATGTTGTCCAAGGGAAGGGCACTAGGACCCAAGGTGATGGTTTTAATATTACAATAATTTGAATGAAAGAACTGAAACATAAAGGACAAATTAAAATCACAAATAGCTGTGAAAGTAAAACAGGAAGTTAAAAAGGCAACATCTTTCATTGGTGGTGTTAATATTAAAATAGAGGTGGATATTAAATTATAAACTTTATTCAGCAGAGATCTAGCCTTAGTTGTAACTCCAGTTTGACTCATTTGGGAACAGCTGTCATGCAGTTGTCGTCTGGTGAAGAGATCTGCTTTTATTTCCATTTAAGATTTGTTTGTCAGCCTTGGAGGAACATATTACTCCATAAAAGAATAAGCAAAAATCATTCTTATTTAATCCTTTTGGTCTCTACTGCTTGGAACCACTTTTCCTTATTCATTCTGGAATTTGCTCATGGTCAAATAATCTGGGACTCAAAATCAAGATGCTTAATTACTTGGTTATGCCATACGTTAGTTGACTTTTTGGAACCACTAACCACTAATTTTAATTACTAGCTTGCTAATAAAGGTGGTAGTTATGATGGACTGAATGACAACTTACTGATGAAAGTAAAACCTCTATTTTTGTTTTATTATTTCACCATCTCATACACCAATATTTTAATTCATGATGGTTAGTTCGAAGTTATTTTGTACTGTCGATCCATTCCTAATGCCCTTCTCTTTGCCAGAATCTAGTTAACTAGTTCTATTAATTACTGGTCCCAAATAATTCATGATTGCAGAGCTACAAAATACATTAGTGATCATATTTCAAAATTCCATCCACTGTGGAACAGTACCAGTAGGGTAGAAAATAATTAGCATCTTCTCTCATTCTGTGATGTAAACTATTGAGGTTTCATAAATATTATGAATACCTGAGGATATTTATTCCATTTCAACTCCCCTCCCAAAATTTCAGCTGCTTAGCCATATATTCTGCCCTTCTCTTACCTGTCTCCATACTTACACTTATGAACTACGCTGCTTACAATTTTAGTCTATTGTTCTATCTTGAGATTTGTTTAGATATTTGTGCCATTACTAAGTCTTATAATTTCCACTGCTGCACTATCAGTTGATCTTGCCCTGACTTCCCTGCTGATTAATTTTTTAACCGAGGTCACCTGAAACGTGGACGTTCTATTGTGATTGTACCAAATCCCATCCGCCTATCTGTCTCTGTAATCTCCTTGAACTCTATAGCTACTATATGCATTCCTTCAGTTTTAGCCTTTGGAGAAACACTACTGGTGGCTGTGCTCTCAGCCTCCCAGCCCCAAGCTTTTGAACTTCTACTTCTCTTTCACCCTCCCTTTGAAAATGCTTGCTTATATTACTATCTTTGATCATTTGAACTAATATCTCCTTAGTTTTGTTTGATAATGTTCTTGTGAAGCTTCTTGAGACATAGAAACATAGAAAATAGGTGCAGGAGTAGGCCATTCAGCCCTTCGAGCCTGCACCGCCATTCAGTATGCTCATGGCTGATCATCCAACTCAGAACCCTGTACCTGCTTTCTCTCCATACTCCCTGATCCCTTTAGCTACAAGGGTCATATCTAACTCCCTCTTAAATATAGCTAATGAACTAACCTCAACTGTTTCCTGTGGCAGAGAATTCCACAGATTCACCACTCTCTGTGTGAAGAGGTTTTTCCTCATCTCGGTCCTAAAAGTTTATCCTTAAACTGTGACCCCTCGTTCTGGACTTCCCCAACATCAGAAACAATCTTCCTGCATCTAGCCTGTCCAATCCCTTCAGAATTTTATACGTTTCAATAAGATCCCCCCTCAATCTTCTAAATTCCAGCGAGTATAAGCCTAGTCGATCCAGTCTTTCTTCATATGAAAGTCCTGCCATCCCAGGAATCAATCTGGTGAACCTTGTTTGTACCCCCTCTGTGGCAAGAATGTCTTTCCTCAGATTAGGGGACCAAAACTGCACACAGTACTCCAGGTGTGGTCTCACCAAGGCCTTGTACAACGGCAGTAGAACCTCCCTGCTCCTGTACTCGAATCCTTTTGCTATGAATGCCAACATACCATTTGCCTTTTTCACCACCTGCTGTACCTGCATGCCCACTTTCAGTGACTGGTGTACAGTGACACCCAGGTCTTGTTGCACCTCCCCTTTTCCTAATCGGCCACCATTCAGATAATAATCTGTTTTCCTGTTCTTGCAACCAAAGTGGATAACCTCACATTTATCCACATTAAATTGCATCTGCCATGAATTTGCTCACTTATCTAACCTACCCTAGTCACCCTGCATCCTCTTGCCATCCTCCTCACAGCTAACACCGCCGCCCAGCTTCGTGTCATCCGCAAACTTGGAGATGCTGCATTTAATTCCCTCGTATAAATCATTAATATATATTGTAAACAACTGGGGTCCCAGCACTGAGCCTTGCGGTACCCCACCAGTCACTGCCTGCCATTCTGAAAAGGTCCTGTTTATTCCCACTCTTTGCTTCCTGTCTGCCAACCAATTCTCTATCCACATCAATACCAAACCCCCAATACTGTGTGCTTTAAGTTTGCATACTAATCTCTTGTGTGGGACCTTGTCAAAAGCCTTTTGAAAACCTAACTATACCACATCCACTGGCTCTCCCCATCCACTCTACTAGTTACATCTTCAAAAAATTCTATAAGGTTTGTCAGACATGATTTTCCTTTCACAAATCCATGCTGACTTTGCCCAATGATTTAACCGCTTTCCAAATGTGCTGTTATCACATCTTTGATAACCGACTCTAGCATTTTCCCCACCGCTGATGTCAGGCTAACCGGTCTATAATTCCCTGGTTTCTCTCTCCCTCCTTTTTTAAAAAGTGGGGTTACATTAGCCACCCTCCAATCCATAGGATCTAATCCAGAATCTAAGGAATTTTGAAAAAGTATCACTAATGCATCCACTATTTCTTGGGCTACTTCCTTAAGCACTCTGGGATGCAGACCATCTGGCCCTGGGGATTTATCTGCCTTTAATCCCTTCAATTTACCTAACACCACTTCCTTACTAACATGTATTTCCCTCAGTTCCTCCACCTCACTAGACCCTCGGTCCCCTATTATTTCCGGTAGATTATTTATGTCCTCCTTAGTGAAGGCAGAACCAAAGTAGTTATTCAATTGGTCTGCCATGTCCTTGTTCCCCATGATCAATTCACCTATTTCTGACTGTAAGGAACATACATTTGTCTTAACCAATCTTTTTCTTTTCACATATCTATGAAAGCCTTTACAGTCAGTTTTTATGTTCCCTGCCAGCTTTCTCTCATAATCTTTTTTCCCTTTTCTAACTAAGCCCTTTGTCCTCCTCTGCTGGGCTCTGAATTTCTCCCAGTCCTCAGGTGTGCTGCTTTTTCTGGCTAATTTGTATGTTTCTTCTTTGGATTTGATACTATCCCTAATTTCCCTTGTCAGCCACGGGTGCACTACCTTCCCTGATTTATTCTTTTGCCAAACTGGGATGAACAGTTGTTGTAGTTCATCCATGCGATCTTTAAATGCTTGCCATTGCATATGCACCGTCAACCCTTTAATTATCATTTGCCAGTCTATCTTAGCTAATTCACATTTCATACCTTCAAAGTTACCCTTCTTTAAGTTCAAAACCTTTGTTTCTGAATTAACTATGTCACTCTCCATCTTAATGAAGAATTCCACAATATTATGGTCACTCTTACCCAAGGGGCCTTGCACGACAAGATTGCTAACTAATCCTTCCTCATTGCTCAATACCCAATCTAGAATGGCCTGCTCTGTAGTTGGTTCCTCGACATGTTGGTTCAGAAAACCATCCCGCATACATTCCAAGAAATCCTCTTCCTCAGAACCCTTACCAGTTTGGTTCACCCAATCTATATGTAGATTGAAGTCACCCATTATAATTACTGTTCCATTATTACACGCATTTCTAATTTCCTGTAAAATGCCATCCCCAACCTCACTACTACTGTTAGGTTGCCTGTACACAGCTCCCACCAGCGTTTTCTGCCCCTTAGTGTTATGCAGCTCTACCCATATCAATTCCACATCCTCCAGGCTAATGTCCTTCCTTTCTATTGCGTTAATCTCCTCTCTAACCAGCAACGCTACCCCACCTTTTCTTTCCTGTCTATCCCTCCTGAATATTGAATATCCCTGGATGTTGATCTCCCATCCTTGGTCACCCTGGAGCCATGTCTCTGTGATCCCAACTGTATCATATTCATTAATAACTATCTGCACATTCAATTCACCCACCTTGTTACGAATGCTCCTTGCATTGACACACAAAGCCTTCAGGCTTGTTTTTACAAAACTCTTAGCCCTTATACAATTATGTTGAAAAGTGGCCCTTTTTGATTTTTGCCCTGGATTTGCCTACCTGCCATTTTCACTTTTCACCTTACTACTTTTTGCTTCTACCTTCATTTTACACCCCTCTGTCTCTCTGCACTTGTTCCCATCCCCCTGCCACATTAGTTTAAATCCTCCTGAACAGCAATGGCAAATGCTCCCCCTAGGACATTGGTTCCAGTCCAGCCCAGGTGCAGACTGTCCTGTTTGTACTGGTCCCACCTCCCCCAGAACTGGTTCCAATGCCCCAGAAATTTGAATCCCTCCCCCTTGCAGCATTTTTCAAGCCATGTATTCATTTGAAATATCCTCCTATTTCTACTCTGACTAGCACATGGCACTGGTAGTAATCCAGAGATTATTACCTTTGTGGTCCTACTTTTTAGTTTATCTCCTAACTCCCTAAATTCAACTTGTAGGACTTCATCCTGTTTTTTACCTATATCATTGGTACCTATGTGCACCATGACCACTGGCTGTTCACCCTCCCACTCCAGAATGTCCTGCAGCCGCTCAGCGACATCCTTGACCCTTGCACCAGGGAGGCAACATACCATCCTGGAGACATTTTGTTGTTGACAGCCTGAATGCAATATTGATTTATCAATTAAATAAGCTGGTTTTATGAATCCTTCTTGAGGACAGAAGTCCTGCCTATGCTGGTATGACATTTTAAAAATTAAGTAGATGGAATAGAAAATCATTAAGCAAAGACAAAGTAAAGGAAAACCTGGATCTAAAAGAAGAATGTGAAGGGTAAAGACTATAAAAGTAAAATTTAAGAAAAGAAAAGAAAATAAAGGAAGCAATCCATGAGCACAGGAAGCGTAAGAGAATTGTTAGCTTGGGTGAGGAAGAGAGAGAAAAACCCAAAGGTTACAGAAACTATTGGAAGCAAATACAGTAAAATTCCTCTAGGTGTTCTGTACTATTGGATGTTATTCCCTATTAGTACTCCAGCACGTTTTTAATTTGCTGTTCCTTAATTATTACACAGCTTCTTCTCCTTCTGCCATCTGATTTCTAAATGGATCTTGAACCCGTCAACACTATCTTACTACTTTTCATAAAAATTTCTGTTCTTTTGAATTACTTACTTTAATATAACTATTTTATATATAAATGCACTTGTTGTAATTCACACTTTTTGTTTATTTATCGTGTATTGCTGCAATATACTGCAGTAATATACTGCTGCTGCAAAACTAAAAAATTGCATGACATATGCTGGTGATATTAAATGTGATTCTGATTCGGTTTCTGATACAATAAATGTTTTGGTTAATCTGGGAAGTTTAAAGGGAGATGGGGAACTGGGACAGACCTAGGTTTGTTTGAAGAAAGTATTGGAAACAGAAAACAGATGATCTTCAATGGAGTGTGGGAATTGAGACCCTCCTGTGAGCCAGATGCTGATCTCTTGAACTTTATGAATATTTGAATAATTTATTATCAGGCTTTTGAAGCTGTTTCTTACAAAGATGATGTTTTAAGGGAGATAGGTTAGAGTAGCTTATTATTACAAAGTATGTACCACTTTACTTTCTTGATCATAAAATTTTGCCCTCTTCATTTCACCTAGTATTTCCCAGCATTCCTGAAAAGCCAGGCATGCCATGCCCAGGAGAGAACAGTAAGTACCATTTTGTTTATTGGAAAAGTATATACTTTGAGCAATTCTTAAATTTTGGAATATAAGCATTACCACATATTTCTGCATTTATTCCTGTTGCATGGTTTTCAAGTATAGTAGTGGAACTATATTGCTAAACTTTTGCAGTTCTTTGAAGCATTTTGATATAACTTGGAGACTTGTTAAACCACTTCAAAAATGGTTTGAATTGGAGTCATAGACCAGATTAGATAAAGTCAATAGGTTGCATTTCATTACAAATCTTTTAGAACTATATGTTCACATCAAGGGATTTTTATGCTTTGTTTAATTTTATCATGAAAATTAACATCCTGCTACACTGGAATTTATAATTGCATTGTTTGAATTATTGCCAAAGATTTTGGATTCAATGTTACATAAAGTAACTACTATATTATTCCACACCTTCCAGAATTTAGATCTGTTATAAAGATTTACAGGTACCTGAAGTACTGTAGGGGAGGGAGAAGTTTGAAGAACTTCTGGGAAGTCCGATTCAAATGTGCACCAATTGTAACTCTTTAATGGTATTAATTGGTGTACTCTTTCCCCACCCTGTCCCACTCCTAGCTCAGTACATTCAGTGCACAAAAAAAAATCAAGCAGTATAAAACTTTAACCACATAATGAAATTTCATAGATAGGTCACTAAGGTAAGAGAAAATCTTGTGTTGGTACAAAGAGGTTAAAAAGGTAAATTACTCCTATAGTAATATCCTCGATTATTCCACACCAAAAAAAATTATTGGCCAGTGATACTGTTACAGGATTATTGTCAGCAGTTGGATAATTGCCCAAGTACAAAATGGCTTTTAATGCCCCAGCCACCAAGGAAGGAATGCTCTTTGCTGGCAAAGAATTCATTTTTGTGTTTGAATCATTATCCTCTTCTCATTGACTGCCAAATATTGTTTTCTTCTGGAGCGCCCTCAACCTGTTTACAAACTCCTAATCCCTTTGTTTCTTAATTGCTTTGTACCTGTTCAATTACAATTGCTCTTTTGCCTAAACCATCTTCATTTCTAGCAAACACATCCTGTCTATGTTCTCTGGCTAAGTCCATATTATTAATCATTTAGGTATAATTAATGTAGAATTCTCACACATAACTATTTTAATCATCCATTCCATGATTTTTATGGCCGTCATAAACATATGTAATCTCTCCCCCAAATGGATATGTTGGTTTGTAATAATGGAAGGAAGGTAACTGAGAGGGTCCTGGTTTCTATCACTACTGTGTTACTTAATACGACCTATATTACCACCTTTAATATGTAGCCAACTGTGCACATGCAATTTACTGAAACCATAATTGCTTGTTTGAAAGTATTAGGCCTTAAAAGGTTATTAAATGAAAGAATGTCACACCCTTGGATCTCATCAGTTGTGATAAAAAACCAGAATAATTGTATCTCAGAAATAATTTTTCATCCATATTATTGTACTGTAGCGGTGTGCTACACGCAGTGCTGAAATAACGACACGGAGTCGGTAAACTGCAGTTAAAGACGATTTTATTCGAACTTCGCGGCTTTGCTTTAAAGCCTCCTTGATCCCGCCCTCCCCAGGCGCGGATGCTGTAGGAGGCACGTATTCACAGTCCCGCGCGAGCTTTTCCCTTTGTTAGTGAAGCAGACCTGGCGCCCTTTTGGGACTGGCCTTTATGCCGGCGCGCTGGCTATTTGTGACCCGGTTCGAGTGCGCTAGGAAGTGGGTCGCCACATAATTCCCCCCCCCCCCCCCCCCAGAACCGGCGATACACTCCCCAATGTCCACAGTCTGGGCTGGACCCTGTTTGGGAGGTCGGCCCCTGCACCGCGTCCACATGGGCCGGTTTGAGGCGGTCCACCGTGAAAACCTCCTCTCTACCCCCAACGTCCAGCACAAACGTGGACCCATTGTTCCTGAGCACCGTAAACGGCAACACGTAGGGCTGTTGCAGTGGTGGCCAATGCCCGTCCCTTTGTACAAACACAAACTTACAGTTCTGCAGGTCTTTGGGTACGCAGGTCGGGTTCTGCCCTTGCTGCGAAGTGGGTGTGGGGGCCAGGTTGCCGAGCCTCTCATGTAGTCTGCCCAGGACTGCTGCAGGTTCTTCATCGTGCCCCTTTGGGGCTGGTATGAACTCCCCGGGGACGACCAGGGGTGCGCCATACACCAACTCGGCCGACGAGGTGTGCAGATCGTCTTTGGGCGCCGTGCGGATGCCGAGTAGGACCCAGGGAAGCTCATCTACCCAGTTAGCTCCTCGCAGGCAGGCCATTAGAGCCGACTTTAGGTGACAGTGGAAACGCTCCACCAGGCCGTTCGACTGTGGGTGGTAGGCAGTTGTGTGGTGCAGCTGTGTCCCCAAAAGATTGGCCATAGCTGACCACAGGCTGGAGGTGAACTGGGTGCCTCTGTCGGAGGTAATGTGGGCCGGTACACCAAAGCGGGACACCCAGGTGGTGATCAGTGCCCGGGCACAAGATTCGGAGGTAGTGTCGGTGAGCGGGATCGCCCCTGGCCATCTGGTGAACCAGTCCATGATAGTGAGGAGGTGCCGCGCTCCGCGCGACACTGGCAGGGGGCCCACAATATCCACATGAATGTGGTTGAAACGCCGGTGGGTGGGGTGAAACTGCTGCAGCAGAGTTTTGGTGTGCCGCTGCACCTTGGCAGTCTGGCAGTGCATGCGCATTTTGGCCCATTCACTGACCTGCTTGCGGAGACCGTGCCAAACAAACCTGCTGGAGACCATCCGGACGGTTGTCCTGATGGAGGGGTGCGCTAAGTTATGAATGGAGTCGAAAACGGCGCCACCAGTTTGCTGGGACAACGGGACGGGGTTGGCCGGTTGTGACGTCGCAGAGTAGGGTCCTTTCACCTGGGCCTACGGGGAGGTCCTGGAGCTGCAAACTGGAGACTGCGGTTCTGTAACTAGGGACCTCCTCGTCTGCCCGCTGGCTCTGCCAGCGCCTCAAAGTCTACCCCTTGGGAAAGGGCATGAATGTTAGGGTGAGAGAGCGCGTCCGCCACGTCCGTCGTGTAGTCAGAGATGTAGGACAGATGGCGCTGCTCACAGGACGACCAGGGGTCAGACACCTTCGTGAACGTAAAGGTAAGTGGCTTGTGGTCCGTGAACGCGGTGAGGGCCTACCTTCCAAGAAGTACCTGAAATGCCGGATTACCAGGTATTGCGCCAACAGTTCCCGGTCAAAAGCACTGTATTTGAGCTCGGGCGGTCGCAGGTGTTTGCTGAAAAATGCCAGGAGTTGCCAGCGACCCGCGATGAGTTGCTCCAGTACCCCACCGTCTGCCTTGTTAGATGCGTCCACTGTGAGGGCAGTAGGGATGTCCATTCTGGGGTGCACTAGCATCGCGGCATTTGCCAAGGCTTCTTTCATTTTAATGAAAGCAGCAGCGGACTCCTCGTCCCAGGTAACGTCCTTGCCCGGACCCAACATCAGGGCGAACAGGGGGCGCATGACTCGGGCAGCAAAGGGAGGAAGCGGTGGTAGAAATTTACCATACCCACGAATTCTTGAAGGCCTTTGATTGTGGTGGGACGGGGAAAATGGCGGACTGCGTCTACCTTAGCGGGCAGAGGGGTTGCCCTGTCTTTAGTAATCCTGTGGCCCAGGAAGTCAATGGTGTCGAGCCCGAAATGGCATTTGGCCGGGTTGATTGTTCGACCGTATTCACAGTCGAGCGTAGAGTTGACGGAGGTGGGACAGATGCTCCTGGCGACTGCTGCTTGCTATGAGGATGTCATCCAAATAGATGAAAGCGAAGTCCAGGTCACGTCCCACCACGTCCATTAACTGCTGGAACATCTGTGCGGCATTCTTCAGGCCGAACGGCATGCGGAGGAACTCGAAAAGGCCGAACGGGGTGATGAGTGCCATTTTGGGGACATCATCTGGATGCATCGGGATTTGATGGTATCCCCAGATGAGGTCTACCTTGGAGAAGATCCATGCAGGTTTGCTGCAAAATCCTGAATGTGCTACACAGGGCAGCGGTATGGTGTTGTAGCCTCGTTCAGCCTGCGGTAGTCGCCGCATGGTCTCCTGCCCCCTGTCGCTTTGGGCACCATGTGCAGGGGGGGAGGCCCGTGGGTTGTCGGACCTCCGTATGATCCCCAATTCCTCCATCCTCTTGAACTCCTCCTTCGCCAGTCGGAGCTTGTCCGGAGGAAGCCTTCGAGCACGGGCATGGAGGGGTGGTCCCTGGGTCGGGATGTGGTGCTGTACGCCATGTCGGGGCATGGCTGCTGTGAACTGCGGTGCCAGAACCGATGGGAAATCCGCCAGGACCCTGGTGAAATTGTTGTCGGACAGCGTGATGGAGTCGAGCTGAGGAGCTGGTAACTGGTCTTCACCCAGAGAGAACATCTGAAAGGTCTCGGCATGGACCAGTCCCTTCCTGGGCAGGTCGACCAGTAGGCTGTGAGCCTGCAAAAAATCCGCACCCAGAAGCGGTTGGGCTACGGCGGCCAGTGTGAAGTCCCACGTGAACCGGCTGGAGCTGAACTGTAGCTGCACCGTACGGGTGCCATAGGTCCTTACTGTGCTGCTGTTCACGGCCCTCAGGGGGGGATCCGGTGCCCTGTTGCGGGTGTCGTAACTCATTGGAGGTAAGACACTGATCTCGGCACCGGTGTGGAGCAAAAAATGGCGTCCCGACCGCTTGTCCCACACATACAGGAGGCTATCCCGATGGCCAGCCGCCGTAGCCATCAGCGGTGGCTGGCCCTGGCGTTTCCCGGGAACTTGCAGGGCGGGCGACAGCGGCGGGTTTCTGCGCCCCACCGCTGGTGGTAGAAGCACTATTGTTCGTTGGGCTCCCCACCCCTGCCTCTGGGGTTAGCGGGCTCTGTGGCCGGGCCAGGTCTGGTTTGCTGCTGGGAGCATGGCCTGGTGATCTGTGCGACAGACACCCCACTCACCTTCTTGGCGTTCCATAGCAAGTCCGCCCGGGCTGCCACCTTCCAGGTGTCGCTGAAATCTGCATCGGACAGCAGCAGGCGTATGTCCTCGGGCATCTGCTCCAGGAATGCCTGCTCAAACATGAGGGAGGGCTTGTGTCTTCCGGCCAGAGACAACATCTCATTCATTAAAGCCGATGGAGGTCTGTCTCCCAAACCATCCAGGTGCAGTAAACAGGCAGCCCACTCGCGCCGTTAGAGTCCGAAAGTCCTTATGAGCAGGGCTTTGAATTCTGTGTACTTGCCATCCGCTGGGGGAGACTGTATGAACTCCTCAACCTGGGCCGCTGTGTCCTGGTCGAGGGAGCTCACCACGTAGTAGTAACGTGTGTCCTCTGAGGTTATCTGCCGAACGTGGAATTGGGCTTCTGCTTGCTGGAACCACAGGTGAGGTCGCAGCGTCCAGAAGCTTGCCAGTTTCAACGAAACTGCATGAACAGATGCGGCGTCGTTCATCTCCAGTCCAAATATCATTTGGACCGTCGGGGTCACCAATTGTAGCGGTGTGCTACACACAGCGCTGAAATAATGACATGGAGTCAGTAAACTGCAGTTAAAGATTTTATTCGAACTTCGCGGCTTCGCTTTAAAGCCTCCCTGATCCCGCGCTCCCCGGGCGCGGATGCTGTAGGAGGCACGTATTCAGAGTCCTGCGCAAGCTTTTCCCTTTGTTAGTGAAGCAGACCTGGCACCCTTTTGGGACTGGCCTTTATGCCGGCGCGCTGGCTATTTGTGAGCCAGTTCGAGTGCGCTAGGAAGTGGGTCGCCACAATACCAAGTTTTTTTTCCCTTTCTTTTAACCATTTCCCAAACAGGACCAACTGAACAACTGTTGTTATTTGCAGTTTGTTCTCCATATTTGATATTCTCAAAGTTGTAATTGTGTTTTAATACTAAGATGGTATATTCCATGTATTTAAATTGCAGTGCATGAAAAATAACCTTGTGTCCTACCTTTGTCAAAGCTAATAAAATACACTGCTTATAAAATAACTGTTGAGTATACAGGCTTTGCTGGTAAAGTTAAACAAATAATTCAGAGCAGCAAGATAAAAGGGATAGTTGGCAATTAAGAAGAATTGGAAGCATGCTTATGGGATCTTGGAAGACAGGAATGGGGGGAGAGGGTGGTGAAGTTTTAAAAAACAGGTGTTCTAAATGACAGAAATAAAAAGAAAATGCAAGAAGCACTTGCTGCATTCGTGGAGATAAATGGAATAACATTTTAGATTGACCTTGCATGAAGTTTCTGAACATTCACTGCCAGTGCAAGAAAAGCATTATGAAACAGGCTGTTGATTTGAAAGATGTTGCAGAATAATTTTAGTGATGTATGATTGAAGATGATTGAATTTGTCAAATTGAATGTTAAATTCTGGAAAATATTTACATACTAAACCAGTGAAACTTGGCTAGGATAAAAATGTTTGGAATCTTTTTAACTTGCACAGTGAGGATCTGCTGTTTGATTTTGGCTGAGCTGGAAATTCTTGAAGTAGACACTTTGACACAGTGGTGGAAAGTAGATGCCATTTAAATAGAAATAATACATTGCGATTGTTTAAAAAATAAGAAAGCAGAAAATATGAATCATAACTAGGCCAGGCCGCATCTTTGGAGGGCAAAACATATTGTTTTGAGGTCAAAGATCTTGTATCAGAACTGCAGGATATTGCATATGAGCATTTGTTGAACTTTGTTTTAATGTCCTACCAGACTATACCTGAACTCTTCACTGTCAGCTACTCTGGAGAGAGGTTATAATTGATGGGATATATTTCAGAAATCCAATCAATAGTCCTTTTTTCCTGGAAATATAATAGTGAGTTAGATGTACATTGAAGTTTTAATGCTTTTTTTTAAAGACAGCAAGGGAAAGAGTAACTTTATACTATGACAGAATATATTAACTGATCGGAATTTGACTTTTTTTTAAAGTTGTGTGTGGTTAGCTTTATTGGTCCATATAGTAATTGTACATACTTTGTGATGCAAAGATCAATTATGTTGCTATGTGTTTCATCTAGTCATTAACGTGAAGCTATCTATTTACTATTTATCTATTTATCAGATTGTATGAAATCTTGTACTTAGACAAATGCCCTGAGCCTTGTACTTAACATTGGCAAGACAAATGCACTGTTGTCATCCCACTATAAAGGTTCCGGAGTTTGCAAAATTTGGACCATTTCTCATTTCTTGGAACCACCTCTCAGCAAAGGCTGAAATTTGAATGATATTTGGAATTGTTTTAAATCCCCAAGCAAGCCATATGGTCAAAGAATTTCCTCCTCATCTCTTTTCTAAAAGGACACCTGAGGCTGTACCCTCTGGTCCAAGACTCTTCCCACTGTTGGAAACATCCTGTCTGCATGTAGGCTTTCAATATTCAATAGGTTTCAGTGAGATTCTCCCATTATTCTTCTAAACTGCACTGAAATTTAACTTCAGCTAAGAGCCATCTAATGCTCCTCATACATTAAGCCTTTCATTCCTGGGATCATTCTCGTGAACCTGCACATATGTTTTTGGATACGGGGCTCAAAACTTGGCATAGTACTGCCAATGCAATCTGACCATTGCCTTATAAAGCCTCAGCATTATAGTCCCCTCAAAATAAATGCTCATATTGAATATGCCTTCCTTACTATCGACTCAACTTGCAAGTTAAACTTTATGGAATCCTGCACCAGGAGTCCCAAGTTCCTTTTCATCTCCAATTTGTGTATTTTCTCCCTATTTAGAAAATAGTTTACACCTTTGTTGCTACTACCAATGTGCATGCCCATATATTTTCCCACACTGTAGTCCATCTTCCACTTTGCTCATTTTTCTAGTCTGTCCAAGTCCTTATGCACACTCCCTGTTTCCTCAACACTGCCTGCCCCTCCACTTGTCTTTGTATCATCCACAAACTTGGCCTTAAAGTAGCAGTCTCAACACTGACCCTTACAGAATACTACTAGTCACTGGCAATGAACCAGAATAGGCCCCCTTTATTCCCATTCTTTGCCTCCTGCCAGTCAACCAATCATCTAACCATGCTAGTATCATTCCTGTAATATCAATGGCTCTTCTTTAGCAGCCTCATGTGAGGCACATTGTCAAAGGACTTCTGAAAATCCAGGCAAACAACATCTGCTGATTAAGGGAAACCATGCTGACTTCGGCCTATTTTATCATGTATCACCAAGTACAGGTGGTCCCCGAGTTACGAACGTCTGACTTACGAACCAAGGAAGAAGAATGCTGTCTGCCATTTTAAGTTGTATCGCGACGCTATTCGCCATTTTAAGCCGGATCGCAACTCTGTCCGCCATTTTAAGTCATTGCTGTTGACACTGTGTTGAGTGTGTAACTTTGTATTTGGCTTAAATTTTTCTTAGCAAGATTCACCCTGACCCTGACCCCCCCTTTTCCGGTTGGCTGGTGGCGCAGTGAGATCAGCGCCAGGCTCAAGAACGGAGGTTCCTGAGTTCGATTCAGTGACAGACTGCTTCTGAGCGTGCTCTCCATCTGTGCCGGGTTGATGTTGAGCTTGCAACTCGACCTTGTGAATAAAAGCACTGCCACCTCCAGTTTAAATTCCCGCATGGAATATTGTGGAGGATCAAATACCCAAACCCAGCACAGCCCCAACTTGTCCCATTTAACCTATCTCAGTGCAGTGCACTTTAGGACCCGGGGAGTTCAGTGCAATGGTCCTTAGGACCTTGCGGAGCTTGGGACCCACTGCCTGCAGTGTTTCTGTTCCATTGATGGGAAGTGATCGCGATTGAAAATAATAAAGCCATTTGGAAAGAGGTGAAACATCATTGGAAAAGTGTAAGGCTACAGTTGGTCAATGATCAGAACAATTTTAAAGGATAAGGTGAGAATAATGGAGCATGTGAAAGGTCTTGCCCTGATGAAAGCTACAATTATTACTAAGCAACGCAGTGGTTTAATTATTGGAATACATACGATTCTTAAGTATTTTATATACATAGAAAGGTGAAATATGTACTACATACTAAGCCAAACGTTTGACTAATTGACACTAAATAATACCGGATGTACCTGTTCTGACTTGCGTACAAATCCTACTTAAAGATGGACTCAGGAACAGAACTCGTTTGTAACCTGGCTACTACTTGTACTCCAAAGCCTCAACTTTAATAATTGACTCTAACATCTTGCCAAACACTGAAGTCAGTCTAACTGGCCTGTCTTTTGCCCCTCTCCCTTCTTAAAGAGTAGATATTAGGTTAGCATAAGTTACAGTGTGACTTTTCAAAGAGAAAGGAACCTGACTGTACATCCTATTCAGTGCAGTCTTATGCCTAAACTTTGTGTGATGACTTTGTTACCAGTTGTTTTGAAAGTTCTGCATTCTTAGTCTTTCTGGGTTTCTGGACAGGTTTGACATGTGACATTTGTCCCTTTGTCCAAATAAGCCACTCCTTATATAATTAGACACACTATAAGCAATTTATCAATATTTAAATATATCTAAATGAACTTTAGAGGGTTTTCGTAGATTGTACTGGCATGGTTAATTTTGTGGAGTAATTATGTGACATATTAGACCGTCAGACAAAGGAGCAGAATTAGGCCATTCAGCCCATCTTGCCATTTCGTAATGGCTGATCCATTTCCCTCTCAACTCCATTTCCTGCCTTCTCACCTTAACCTTTCACACCCCGACTAATCAAGAATCTATCAGCCTCTGCTGTAAATACATTCGATCACCTGGTCTCCACAGCTGCTGTGGCAACAAATTTCACAGATTCACCACACTCTAGTTAAAGAAATTCCTCCTCATCTCAGTTCTAAATTGATGTCCCTCTATTCTGATGATGTGTCATCTGGTCCTAGACTCCCCCCCCCCCGCCCCAAACCACTGGTAACATCCTCTTCACATCCACTCTATCTAGGCCTTTTAACATTCAATAGGTTTCACAGTTCCCCCTCATTCTGTATTCCAGAGAGTAAAAGCCAGATCCATCAGTCACCCCTCATGTGATAAACCTTTCATTCCCAGAATCATTCTCGTGAACCCCCCTTGAACCCTTTCCAATGTCAGCACATCTTTTCTTAATTAAGGGACTCAGAACTGTTCACAGTACTCCAATAGAGGCCTCACCAATGCCTTATAAAACCTCAGCATAGCATCCTTTCTTTAATGTCATAGTCTTCTTGAAATGAATGCTAACATTGCATTTGCCTTCGTCACCACTGACTGAACCTTTGGGGAATCCTGCATGAGATCTGACAAGTCCCCTTGCACCTCTGATTTTTGAATTTTCTCTCCAACTAGAAAATAGTCTACGCTTTTCTTCCTTCACCAAAGTGCATGTGCATACACTTCCCGAAACTGTATTCCATTTGCCACTTCTTTGCCCAGTCCTTTAGCAGCCTCACTGCTTCCTCATAACTATCTGTCCTCAACTTGTCTTCGTATTGTCTGCAAACTTGGCCACAAACCCATCAATTTCCTCATCCAAATCACTGACATACAACATGAAAAGAAGCAGCCCCAAAACCGACCTCTGTGGAACACCATTAGTCACTGTAGCTAATCAGAAAAGGCTGTCTTTATTCCCATTCTTTGCCTCTTTAAAAAAAATAAGGGGGATCTCTGAAACCTTAGCTATGTTAGTAATACCATGGGCTTTTATCTTGTTAAGCTGTCTTATGTGCGGCACCTTGTCAAACACCTTCTGAAAATCGAAGTACATAACATCCACCGATTTTTCTCTGTTTATCCTGCTTGTTATTTCCTCAGAGTTCCAATAGATTTGTCAGACAAGATTTTCCCTCAAGGAAACCGCGCTGACTTTGGACTATTTTATCAGGTGCCTCCAAGCACTTGAAAACCACATCCTTAACAGGACTCCAACATCTTCCCAACCACTGAGGTCAGGCTAACTGTTTATAATTTCCTTTCTTCTGCCTCCCTCCCTTCTTGAAGAGCAGAGTTACATTTGTAATTTTCCAATCTTCCGGAACCATGCCAAAATATATTGATTCTTGAACGATCATTACTAATGCCTCTACAGTCTTTTCAGTAACCTCTTTCAGATCCTGGGGTATAATCTATCTGGACCAGGTGACTTACCTACCTTTGGGCCTTTCAGCAGAACTGCACTCACTTCTGCTCTTGACGCTCTCGAACTTTTGGCATACTGCTAATGTCTTCTGTTGGTCTACCATTTCCTTGTTCCCAGTTACTACCTCTCCAGTGTCATTTTCCAGTGATCCAATATCTACTTGCGGTTCTCTTTTATTATGTCTGAGAATGCGTTTGCTATCCTCTTTGATATTATTGGCTAGCTTACCTTCATATTTCATCTCTTCCCCCCCCCCCCCCACCCATGGCTTTTTTAGTTGCCTTCTATTGGTTTTTTCAAGTTTCCCAATCTAATTTCCCTGTATTTTTTGCTTTAAATTTTGATTACCCATCAATTAGCTAAGAGTACTCTTTCAATTAATTGTGCACAAATTATAGCATTGCCTGCAATCTTTAAGTATTTTTATAGTCATAATTGTGAGAACACAAATTAGATTAGCTTTACTTTTTATATGTACATCGAAGCATATAGTGAAATGCATCATTTACGTCAATGACCAACACAGTCCAAGTATGTGCTGAGGGCAGCCTGCGTGTGTCACCATGCTTCCGGCTACAACATAGCATGCCCTTACTTTACAAACCCTTACTAATCCTCTTGTCGTTGGAATGTGGGAGAAAGCCAGAGTACTCAGAGGAAACTCACATTGTCATGGGAAGAACATTCAAACAGTGGCAGGATTTCCCCTCAGTTAGTGGTATTGTAAAGATATTTGCCAGAAGGGATGTTTATCTTTTAAACCAAAAAAGTAATTTTCTGAGTATTTATCATGCACATACATGCCTTCCAGTATAGAAATTAGAATGGTGCAGGCAGATATTTAATTTGTTTGCATTTAGTTGAATCCAGAAACACAGTTGTGCAACATCTTTCGTTAGCACACATGCTCAAGGATGAGGAGAAGCAGATTAGCTTTTAATAAATTTGCAACCTAGAAACAGACCATTAACTTACAGAAGTTTCAACAGATTCATGGAAACATTTGCTCCCCAGCTTTATCTAATCCTATTAATATATTGTTCAATGCCTTCCTCCCAAGTCTATTTACTTTCAGAAGCATAAACTGTTATTAGTCTCAACTACTTGTAGCAAGTCCCATATTTTAATTTCTAACTTGCAGTGACTTCTTGAGGGTAGTTTTTGATTTGGATTAGTTTTGACCCTGATATATCTAGTAACAGCTAACTTGTTGTCTTTTCATACATGAAATGTGTTGAATTTTAGTTGCATGCTTTGTGAGCAAAAAGTGACAATTGATAAAAAGGCTGAAGGCTGAGATGTTCCCAATTCTTTCCATTAGAGTTACTTGCATTGGTTAAGACACTTGAAATACAGTGGATTCTGGTTAGTAGTGCCTTTGGTTAATTGGGACAGCCATGTACAGTATCTGAGACAAGAAAACAAAAACTAATAAGAAAAAATACTTAGGATATTTTTCATTTATTTGGGTCATTATACCACTTACTTGGGACAGGAGACTGTTTCCGAACTGTTTTGAACAAATGTTAAGTATGTACATTTGTTTGGCTGTTAGACTCCTACACCATGCTTGGAGTGAGCAGTTTTTAAATAACATTGGTTGTGTGTATATGTGTTTCTGATATTTGCGAGGAATAAATGGTAATACAATTTCAGACCTGTATTATGCACCGCAGTTTCAAGCATTCAGGCTTGGAGATGCCTGAAATGGCTGGGAGTGAAAATGAGATTATTTCACTACTTCAGCAAGCTAAGAACTATGAAGAATTTGAAGGTATCAACAATCATCTTGAATGTTATAATGAAAATGAAGATTTGGAGAATACAATCGTTGAAAGTATTGCGTGAAGGCAGTCCATTATCTGTGCTGATTTTGTTCATTTACAGTCAATCAAAAGAACACAGCAATGTACACTGGATGAATTCCTGCATCGATAACGATTAAGAACAAATACACAGTTTTATAGTACCATACTAGTTTTGATAGTGTTCTAATCTGTTCTGTATTTCATTTAAATACATAATTTGTTACTCAGTTTGTCTATTTTTATATCTCTCTAACTATTTCCATGAAACTTCAGCTAATTTGGATCAAAATGTACTGAGGTTCTTATAAGACTTTATTACTGTATTACTTTATTAAACTCAAAAGGTTCTGAAGTTAACCAGAATCTGTATTATAAATTTGAATGAAGAACTGAATTTCTGGTTATTGAGGTTATTTCTGGTAACTGAGGTCAAGGAATAAAATCTAGATCTGGATTACCTTTATTTGTCACATGTACATCGAAGTATACAGTGAAATGCACTGGAATGCACACAAAATGCTGGAGGAACTCACCAGGCCAGGTAGCATCCATGGAAAAGAGTACAGTTGATGTTTTGGGCCAAGACCCTTCAACAGGACTGGAGAAAAAAAAAGAGAAATCAGAGTAAGAAGATGGAGGGAGGGTAAGAAGAGACACAAGGTGATAGGTGAAACTGGGGGTGGGGTGATGAGGAGTGAAGTAAAGAGCTGGGAAGCTGATTGGTAAAACAGATACAGGGATGGAGAAGGGGGAAATCAGATAGGGGAGTACAGAAGGCCATGGTAGAAAGAAAAGGGGGAGGAGCACTAAAGGGAGGAGATGGGCAGGTGAGGAAAGGAAAAGGGGATGGGGACTGGTGAAGGAGAGAGGGTGGGGACCATTACTGGAAGTTCGAGAAATCGGTGTTTGTGCCATCAGGTTGGAGATGACCCGGACAGGATATAAGGTGTTGTTTCTCCAACCTGAATGTGGCCTCATCGCAACAGTAGAGGAGACTATAGATTGACATGTCGGAATGGGAAGTGGAATTAAAATGGGTGGCCACTAGGAGATCCTGCTTTTTCTGGAGGATGGAGCTTAGCTGCTCAAAGGAGCTGACTCCCCATCTATGTTAGTTCTCATTGATATACAGAAGGCCACGCCAGGAGCACCGGATACAGTAGGTGACTCCAACAGACTCTCACGTGAAGTGTCACCTCACTTGGAAGGACTGTTTGGGGTTCTGAATGGTAGTAAGGGAGCAGGCGTAGGGGCAGGTGTAGTACTTGTTCTGCTTGCAAGGATTGTGCTGAGCAGGCAACAAGTGTTGCCATGCTTCCGGTGCCAACATAGCATGTCCACAACAAACTAATCCTAACCACATGTAATTGGAACATAGGAGGAAACCAGAACACTCAGAGGAAACCCATGTGCCACAGGGAGAACACAAAGTCCTTACAGACGGATGCGAGAATAGAACTCCAATCTTGCAGCCAGTGCTATAAAGCATTGTACTAACTGCTTCACCACCATGCATGTTTTTGGAAATTTCAGATTGAAGCTGCTTGGCAAAGTAAGTTTTGACAAAGCCTCATTTCTGTGCTCTTAATGCTCAGTATTATCTTGCCACATTTTTACTAGCAGGTGATTCTTGTATGTAATTTTGCGATTAGATTTTTCCTTTCTTTTCTTTCTAAATCTTTTTATTAATATTAGTAATATGGACAGAATACAAATGATATATTGATAAAGAAATTACCAACATATAAATTCCATTACATATGAAAAAAAACATACATAATAGTTACAATATAAATGAGTTTACCAAAACATAAGCCATAAAATATATATATGAACATAGTAAGTCTAAATATTTCATAATATATGATATAAAGAAAACAGAAAAAAAGAAAGAAAAAAAACATAAAAATATAATGCCAAACTAGCTAGTCTAATCTACTAACTAATAACTAATATAGAAGAAAAAAGAAGCAAAAAAGAGGAAAAAAAAAAGGGGGGGGCTGTTTATAATATCTCACAAAAATAAGTATTCATCAATGCCGTCACTTCCGGTCCTCTCAAAATCCATAAGCTAAAAGCTGGGAAATCAAATGAACTTGGCACAGGGTCATATTACATCATATGAAAATGTTGAATAAATGGTCTCTATAACTTTTCAAATTTAATAGAGGTCTCAAAAGTACCACTTCTAATTCTTTCTAAATTTAAACATAACATAGTTTGAGAGAACCAATTAAATACAGTGGGAGGATTAATTTCTTTCCAATTCAACAATATAGATCTTCTAGCCATCAGAGTTAGAAATGCAATCATTCGACGGGCAGAAGAAGATAAATGCAGTGAGTCTAAGATTGGTAAACTAAAAATTGCGGTAATAGGATGAGGTTGTAAATTGATATTCAAAACCGCAGAAATAATATCAAAAATATCTTTCCAATATTTCTCCAAAAATGAACAGGACCAAAACATATGAGTTAAAGACGCAATTTCAAAATGACATCTATCACAAATAGGACTAATATGAGAGTAAAAATGAGCTAATTTATCCTTGGACATATGGGCCCTATGTACGACCTTAAATTGTATTAGTGAATGTTTGGCACATAACGATGATGTATTAACTAATTGAAGAATTCTATCCCAATTCTCACTAGAAATACTAAGACTAAGCTCTCTTTCCCAATCCTTTTTAGTCTTATAAAGAGGCTCTGAACGTATCTTCATAATTATATTATAAAGTTTTGAAATAAGCCCTTTTTGAAAAGGGTCTAATTCAAATAAACTCTCCAAAATATCTGAAGGCACAAAATTTGGAAACATAGAGAGTACAGAACTTAAAAAATGTCTAATCTGTAAATATCTAAAAAAATGAAATCTAGGCAAGTTATATTTGTTGGATAATTGCTCAAAAGACATGAAACAATTATCTAAAAAAAATCAGAAAATCTTAGTAATCCCTTAGTTTTCCAAGCCGAATAAGCTTGATCTATAATGGAAGGGTGAAAAAAACAATTAGATACAATAGGACTATTTAAAACGAATTGAGTCTACCCAAAAAATCTCCGAAATTGAAACCATATACGCAAAGTATGTTTAACTATCGGGTTGTCAATTCGTTTCGACAATTTAGAAAGAGCAAAAGGGAGAGAAGTCCCTAAAATAGAACCCAGAGCATAAGCTGATACCGATTTAGTTTCTAAACTCACCCAACAAGGGCCAAAGGATCCGCCCCCATCTTTCAACCAACATAACAAATATCTAATATTAACTGCCCAATAGTAAAATCTGAAATTAGGTAATGCTAACCCACCTTCCTTTTTTGTCTTCTGTAAATATGTTTTACCTAACCTGGGATTTTTATTCTGCCATATATATGAAGAAATTTTAGAGTCAACATTAGTAAAAAAAAGGATTTCGGGATAAAAATTGGTATCGCTTGAAAAATATTTAAAAACTTAGGTAAAATAACCATCTTAATGGAATTAATCCTACCTATTAGGGATAAGGGTAAAGGTGACCACTTAGTAAACAAATCTTTAATCTGATCAATTAAGGGTAAAAAATTAAATCTAAATAAATCTTTATGGTTTTTTGTGATTTTGATCCCTAAATAAGTAAAAGAGTCATTAACTAATTTAAAAGGTAAATTTCCATAAATTGGGACCCGTTTATTCAAAGGAAACAATTCACTTTTATTAAGATTTAACATACCCAGAAAACTCACTAAATTGAGCCAATAATGATAAAACTGCTGGAATGGATTTCTCCGGGTTAGAAATAAATAGTAATAAATCATCTGCATACAAAGATAACATGAATATCTGTCCCACGATTAATTCCCAAAATATCCTGTGATTGTCTGATGGCAATTGCCAAAGGTTCTAAGGCAATGTTAAATAGTAATGGACTAAGAGGACATCCTTGTCTAGTGCCCCGAAATAAGCGAAAAAAGGGAGATCTTTGATTATTGGTAAACACTGAGGCTACTGGAGTATGATATATCAATTTAATCCATGATATAAATATCGGACTAAAATTAAACTTCTCCAACACATTAAATAAGTAAGGTCATTCAACTCTATCAAATGCTTTCTCCGCATCTAATGAAATCACGCATTCTGAAGTGTCATGTGAGCGAGTATAAACAATATTCAACAATCTCCTAATGTTAAAAAAAGAATAACGATTTTTAATAAAACCAGTTTGATCATCTGAAATAATTTTGGGTAATACCTTCTCCAATCTAGATGCCAGTAACTTGGAAAAAATCTTGGAGTCTACATTCAATAAAGATATAGGTCTACAAGAAGCACAGTTAGTAGGGTCTTTATCTTTCTTCAATATTAAAGAAATGGAAGCTCTATAAAAAGATTGTGGCAAATTCCCCAATCTAATGGCTTCCTCAAAAACCTTACCTAACCAAGAGGAAAGAGTAGCAGAAAAAAATGTTAAAAATTCAACTGTATAACCATATGGACCCGGTGCTTTCCCAGAATTCATTGAGGAAATAGCCCCCTTAATTTCTACATCCGTAATAGGAGTATCCAATTTCAAAAGATCATCAGATGATAATCTTGGAAAATTTAATTTCCCAAGAAAATCAGACATGGTATTATGATCTTGAGGAAATTCAGATTGATACAGGGAGGTATAGAAGTCTTGAAATGCCTTATTTATCTCATCATGATTAACTGTCAGATTCCCATTCTGCTGACCAATCTTAGTGATTTGACGTTTAACCAAAGCATTCTTCAATTGACTAGCTAACAGTTTACCAGATTTATCACTATGTATGTAAAAATCAGATTTAGATTTCATTAATTGATTTTCAATCGAGGATGTAAGTAATAAACTATGTTCCATTTGAAGTTCAACCCTTTTTTTTGTAAAGCTCCTTACTAGGAGAAATCAAATATTTCTTATCAATCTCTTTAATTTTATCAACCAATAAGAGAGTTTCCATCTTAGTACATTTCCTCAAACCAACAGAATAAGAAATAATCTGTCCACGTATATACGCTTTAAAAGTGTCCCAAAGTTTTCCTCAGGAAATATCATCTGTAGAATTAGTTGAAAAGAAGAAGGCGATCTGCTCCTCCATAAATTTTATAAAGTCAGAGTCTTGCAACAAGGTAGAGTCAAATCGCCATTGTCTAGCATTAGAAGCTGTATCCGTAAATTTCATAGAAAGTAATAATGGAGCATGATCAGAGATAGCTATAATATCATAGTTACAACCGATTACCAATGGAATAAAACAAGAGTCTACAAAAAAATAATCAATTCTCGAATAAGAGTGATAAACATGTGAGAAAAAAGAAAACTCTTTGTCATTAGGATGCCGGAATCTCCAAATATCAAAAACTCCATTGTCAGTCAAAAAAGAGTTAATACAAGTGGCCGACTTATTAGGTAAAGTCTGAATAGATAAAGATTTATCCATCAGAGGATTTAAACAACAATTAAAGTCACCACCCATTATTAACTTATATTCGTTTAGATTGGGTAAAGAGATAAATAAAGACTTAAAAAAGTCAGGACAATCCACATTTGGAACGTAAACATTAACCAAAGCAACCTTTTTATTACAAAGTAAACCTGTAATTAACAAAAATCTGCCATTTGGATCCGAAAAGATATCATGTTGAATAAATGAAATAGAGGAGTCAATAAAAATTGAAACTCCTTTTACTTTAGCATTCGAATTTGCGTGATACTGTTGACCCCGCCAAAATCTAAAAAAACGAAATTTATCCTCCTTCCTCACATGAGTTTCTTGTACAAAAATGATATGAGCATTAAGTCTTTGGAATACTTTGAAAATCTTCTTTCGTTTAATTGGATGATTTAAACCATTAGTATTCCAAGACACAAAATTAATGGTCTGAGCCATAATTCTAAAATCCACCCTTTGGTATAGAAAGGGTTAACCAACTTATAAACTCATGCACCCGGAAGAGGAACAAAAGTAAAGAGAAGACCCGGAAGTGACGACAACACAGACATATTTGAAGTTCAAAAACAGCCCAAATAAAAAAACTAACACAAACTGGTACAAAAAAAATAGAATTAGAAAACAGACCATCCCCCCACCCCCCAAGAAAAAGAGAAAAAGCCAAAATATGATTTAAAAAGGGAAAAAATAAGACTAATCCTACCCCCATGTCAGCTGAAGAACACTCCATATATAAAGGATATATATAAAAGAATCACCCCAACTTTAAAAATTAAAATCGCTATAATAAAAACCATATTTCTAAGTATAGTTAGTTGTAAAAAGAATAAAAATATAATCACTAAAAAAAATTATAAATCGGGCTCTAGCCCAGACAAAACAAAAAATATTTAACTATGATAAGCGATGGATTGTAGGAAAAAAGCGAAAAAAAAACATAACGCCATCTTAAGCAAAACCAAAAATCTTTTTCAAAAAACCACCATCTTAATCAAAGAAAAATTCACCTTCAAAGAATTAAAAATATACCTTTGAAGGAACAAAGTTAATGGACAAGTATGTAGTTAAATAATTAAAGTATATAAGGCAAAACAATTAATATGACGAAAACACACTTTAACTTAAGTATAAAGTATAGGATGAACCTACACCAATAACCAGATTTTAATTCTGGTTTAAGAGATCGAGAACCATCTTACACGATCAGAATCGTTCATTTATTAGAGACTGGTGTCTGTAGCAGTCGAGAAGTTCTCCTCCAGATATTTTCTCACTTCTGAAGTTGAAGTGAAAACTTGTCGTGGAGCATTCGACGGAGAAATTCGAAGCTTCGCAGGGTCTAGAACATTCTCATAACATTCAGCCATCAACGGTTTAAAAAGAAGCCTTCTTTTTAAAAGGTCAGGACTAAAGTCTTCTACCAGGCGGAAGCAAAATTCTTTGAATTTAATCATTCCTGCTCGACGAGCTGCTCTTATAAGTTGTTCTTTGTCATGTACATAATGGAACCGGACAATTACCACCGAAGGTTTGTCTGTAACACTCGGTGATCGACGCCGAATTCTATGTGCCAGATCCAATAAAGGAGGGTTATTCGGGAAAATCATCGGAAATGCTTCTTTTAAAAGTTGAGCAAAATATTTCAAAGGGTCATCTTTTTCTATGCCGTCTGGAAGACCAAGTATACGTAAGTTCTGTCTTCTGGACCGATTCTCAAAATCGTCACTCTTGGCTTTAAGGGCTTCCATCAGCTTAATGGTCGAAATTAAATCCTGTTGCAGTTTTTCAATAGTCAGATCTCGCTTCCGAGCATCTTCTTGTAGAGACGCAATAAGAGCTTGTTGCTGTTTAATTACTAAATCCGTCTTAACCATGTACTCTTGAAAAGCCTTTATATCTTCTTTAAAAAATTGTTGTAGTTCAGCAAATTTTTTATCCAAAACCTCCATAAACAATTCAAAAGTTAATTGAATTTGTTGTGGCGGAGCCTGCTTCTTTCCGTTACCGTTCGGATTGCGTCCAGGATCCCGTCCCTTAGACCTGAGAGACATTTCTGTTTGCATATCTTCAAAAGTTCACAACGAACTCTTGGCAGTAAATCCAAACAAAAAAAATAACAAAGAAACTTTCGGTATAGGTAAAAATAAGCTGAATAAGGGTGATCAAAGGTTAAAAAAGGTAAAGGTTATGGAGCGAATCCAAAACAGTACTCACTCCATGAGCGTCTCCAGCTGACTCCCTGATTTTTCCATTGTCGTGTACATCAGGTGTAATGAAATTTCTTGTTAGCATGAAGCTCATAGAGTAAACAATGGAGTAAACATGGTTATAATAAATACAGCAATAATACAATGATAAATGCAAAACAGCAAAATGGTACAAATATTCTTGTGCAGTCTAAAGTATTGCAACAAGAATACTGGCGTAACAATGACAAAATAACTGAGAAAGGTAAAATTAAGTATACAAGAGCATGGCAATTCCTCAGAAGGGGTGTGAAAGAGTTGATTGGTTTATGTGTCTGATTGCAGTAGGGAAGACTCTGTCCTTAGGTCTGTATGTATTACCCCTGCCAGAAGATAGAAGAAAGAAAAAGGAATGGCAAGAGTGGCAGGCATACTTGATAATTCTGAGCTTCCTGAAGCAATGCACTGTGAAGGTGGACTGGATAGAAGGCAGTGAAGAGCCTGTCATATAGTATAGCATTGTCCTATATTTACCACTCTGTGCAGTCAAGAGCAGAGCATTTGCCGTACTAGTCTGATATGTAGCCATTTAGAATACTTCCCAAAGTGCATCTGTGTAAGTTCAAGAGGATCCTTGTGGACATGCCAAATCTTCTGGCACTTCCAAGAAAGCTCTGTTAATGAGGATAGGGTTGTTGTCCCTCACCCAGACCTCCACCTACTTCCTTGGGCCAACAACCAATTGATTTTATATCTTGGGCTTGCATAGCAGCAAGGCGTTTGAATGAATTCTTTCTCCATTTCCACCCAAGATTGAATGTGATTCCACGTAATTCCAAGTAGTTAAATTTGGCAGGAAGTAACTTGAGGGGAAAAAAAGCTGGAGGAACTAAGTGAATTGGGCAGCATCTGCAGATGGCCGCATTTGGAGTCACATTAGCTGAAGTGCAGTAATCTGGCACTATCTTTTTATTTATAATTTCTACATCTATACAGAGCTCTGTCGCAGGCAATCAGCATCCACCACCCAGGTTATGTTCTCTTCTCACTGCTGGCATCAGGAAGAAGGTACAAGAGCCTCAGGACTCTGACCACCAGGTTCAGGAATAGTTATTACCCCTCAACCATGAGGCTTTTGAACCAGTGGGGATAACTTCACTTAACTTCACTAGCTTCATCACAAAACTGTTTCCACAGCCTATGACTCATTTTCACCTCATGTATTTGATATTTATTTCTGATTTCTTCTTATTATTACTATTATTTAATTTTTTCTTTTGTATTTGTACAGTTTGTTGTCTTTTACACATTTATTGTTTGCTCTGTTGGGTGCTGTCTTTCATTGATTCTGTTATGTTCCTTGGATTAACTGAGTGTGTCTGCAAGAAAACAAATCTCAGGATTGTATACGGCGACATATATGTATTTTGATTATCTATTTAATTTGAACTTTGATAGTCTTCTGAGAGAGGTTGTTCAAAGGAAAATGTCTGTGCATGAGTACTAACATTGAGATGTTGAACATGGGCTTCCACCAATTCTTGAAAATGTGACTTCCATCCAGAGGCAATTGGCAAAGACAAAGTAAGGTTGTATTCTGCTGCAACTTTCATCTGCTTTCAGCTGTTCAAATTTTGACCCAGTATCTCCTTCTGTCTGCTCTGCTAGTATAGACTTTATTAGACTTGGCTATATTTGCTGTTGCTTAGTGAGTGTCATTTTATTCATCAGAGTTGCTTCAGGGTTTTCTTGCCTACTTTATAAATGATTTTCAATGAAGGTTATTTCACAGTACAACACCCGTGAATGTGGTAGATAGACTGAAGGGAGTGTTTGCAAATGAACACACAGTATTTGATCATTGTGCCTAATTCTCTTGTTAGTTCAGGTCACTATCTTGCTGAAGATGGTGGATAGACTTCATTTTGCTGGTTAGTTTAATTTGCTGAATTCTGAGCTTCATGAAAGTTCCCATTTCCTTGAAACATGATTTTTAAAATTATAGAAGCGTATATAAGGAACAGCTTTGAAGTGTCTCGGCCTGAAGTGTCAACTGTTTATTACCTTACGGATGATGCCTGACTTGCTGAATTTTGTGTATGATGCTCATAATAAACTATGGACATCATTATGCTTGTTTTCCCCAATTCTCATCTTTTCCATTTCTTGCTCATTTTATTTGCATTTCACTTTTTGCTAAACTTTATCACTGAGGATCTCATGTGGTCTGTACATACAGCACCCCTTTCACCTCAGACCGTTGAAGAAGTTTGGCATGGGTCCCCATATCCTAAGGACTTTTTACAGAGGCACAATTGAGAGCGTCCTGACTGGCTGCATCACTGCCTAGTATGGGAATTGTAACTCCCTCAATCGTAGGACTCTGCAGAGAGTGGTGCAGACAGTCCAGTACACCCGTAGATGTGAACTTCCCACTATTCAGGATATTTATAGAGACAGGTGCATAAAATTGAATTGAATTGACTTTATTTGTTACCTCATACATGAGGAGTAAAGATCTTTGCATTACATCTCCATCTAAATATGCAATGTGCAATCATAGTAATTTATAATAAGTAGAACAGTCAACGTAACATAGAAATACATTCAAATCAGCGTGAGTTAATCAGTCTGATGGCCTGGTGGAAGAAGCTGTCCTGGAGCCAGTTGGTCCTGGCTTTTAAGTTGCGGTACTGTTTCCCGGATGGTAGCAGCTGGAATTGATTGTGGTTGGGGTGACTCGGGTCCCCAATGATCCTTCCGGCCTTTTATTCATACCTGTCTTTGTAAATGTCCTGAATCATGGGAAGTTCACAACTACAGATGTGGTGGGATAACCGCACTACTCTGCAGGATCCTGCAATTAAAGGCGGTATGGTTCCCATACCAGGCAGTAATGTAGCCAGTCCCGATGTTCTCAGTTGTGCCCTTGTAGGACGTTCTTAGGATTTGGGGACCATACCAAACTTCCTCAACCATCTGAGGTGAAAGAGGTGCTGTTGTGTCTTCTTCACCACACAGCTGGTATGTACAGACAATGTGAGGTCCTCAATGATGTCGATGCCAAGAAATTTAAAGCTATTTACCCTCTCGACCCCAGATCCATTGATGTCAGTAGGGGTTTGCCTGTCTCCATTCATCCTGTAATCCACAACCAGCTCCCTTGTTTTTGCGATATTGAAGGAAAGGTTGTTTTCTTGACCACTGTGTTTGAGAGGTAACTTCTTCCCTGTGAGCCACCTCATTATTGTTTGAGATTAGACCAATCAATGTAGTGTTGTCGGCAAATTTAATTAGCAGATTAAAGCTGTGGGTGGCAACACAGTCATGGGTATATAGGGAGTAAAGGAGAGGACTTGGTACACAGTCCTGAGGAGCTCCTGTGTTGAGAGTCAAAGGGGTGGATCACCTGCCGGCGATCTGTCAAGAAGTCCATGAACCAGCTACACAGGGCAGTGTCAAGGCCAAGGTCTCTGAGCTTCCTGTCAAACCTGGGTGGAATTGAGTTGAATGCTGAACTGTAGTCCAAGAATAGCATTCTCACACAAGCATCCTCCTTCTCCAGATGTGTAAGGAGGGTACGTAGAGCAGCGGCTATTGCGTCGTCTGTTGATCAGTTGTGTCGGTAGGCAAATTGTAAGGGGGTCCAGTTTGGGTGGTGGCATACTGCAGATGTAGTCCTTGACCAGCCTCTTAAAGCATTTGCTTATTATTGATGTGAATGCAACAGGACACCAGTCGTTCAGGCATGTTACCTTGGTCTTTTTTGGTACAGGGACAATGGTAGATAATTTGAAGCAGGAGAGCACTCTGCACTGGGAGAGGGGAGATGAAAAATGTCTGTAAACAGACCTGCCAGTTGTGCTACGCACATCCTGAGTACTCGCCCTGGGATGCTGTCTGGTCCCTCAGCCCTGCAATTGTCCACCCATTGGAAACACCTGTATATCTCAGCCTTAGAGGTGACTAGGTTGCAGGTTGTGACAGTGGCTTTCCTCAGAGACTTAGAGTTAGCGTCATCGAACCAAGTTTAAAAGCAATTGAGCTCATCTTGGAGAGAGGCCATGATGTTGGTGGCATTACTACGTCTGGCTTTGATGTCTGCGATGGTATGCAACCCTCGCCACAAGTCACATGTGCTATTCGTTGTGAATCTTGACTCAATCTTCTCCTTGTATTGTTGTTTCACAGCCTTGATAGCTTTGCGCAGATCATAGCTGCTTTTCTTGAACTCCTGCTGATTGCCGGCATTGTAAGCTCTACGTTGTGCCGAAAGTGCTGCTTGCACAGAACTATTGATTCAGGGTTTCTGGTTCGGGAAGACCCTTAATGACTTCTAGGGGACAACATCGCCAGTGCACTTCTGGATGAAGCACATGACTCTACCCATGAACATGACGACATCCTCATCATGGAAAATGTAACAGTCGACATCAAAAAGAGTCCGAAGGATCTTTGGGGATCCGAGTTACCCCAACCACAAATTGTTCTAGCTGCTACCATCTGGGAAATGGTACTGCAGTGTTACAGCCAGGACCAACAGGCTCTGGGACAGCTTCTTCCACCAGGCCTTCAGATAATTAATTCACACTGATACAATTGTATTTCTAAGTTATATTGACTGTCCTGTTGTACGTACAGTTTATTAGAAATTACTATAAATTGCACATTGCACATTTAGATGGAGACGCAATGTAAAGATTTTTATTCCTCAGGTATGTGAAGGATGTAAGAAATAAAGTCAATCCCATTCAATTCAATAATAATAATAATAAGTGCTTTATTGATCCTGAGCAGGAAATACAGTATGTATTATTTTGACTAACAACGTTATGAAAAACACCTTTTCTGAAGTAAATTGTGGTAAACTATCACTGCATTACAATGAAGAGGCAAGTGAAGGTGAAGTGAATTTGAGGGATGAGCCATGCTAGTGCATTGCAAAATTGATGCAGATAAAGTTGGAGTGAAAGATTCAGAGAGGAGGAATTTCGATGCCCGTCAAGCTTACCTGGGCACGAGGTTGAATTGCTCTAAATGCCGAGCCGATTTACATAGGTCGAGGACGGCTTCAAGCTGGGTGGCAAGGTCTCGGCTTGGAGCGTTTTTCTGTGGCAGGGTCCAGGTCCTCATGCAAGGCACGATCCGCTGTTTGGACAATTTAAACGCCGGCCCAAATAGACTGAAAAGGCAGGGTGTTGGGACCATAGGCAAGACTCAGGCCGATTTCGCTCACACTATAGCAATATTCACTCCTTTCTCCGTGACGCTGAGGCCGTGAGACTGCCCTCATTGTAGTGCTTTGTCTCTGAGATCTTCACACAGTCATGTACTTTGGTAGTAGAAATAAACGTGTGGACTATTTTCTAAATGGGGAGAAAATCTAGGACTCTGAGATGCAGATGGACTAGGGAGTACCTTGCAGGTTGAGTTGGTGGTGAGGAAGGCAAATGTCATGTTAGCATTCATTTCAAGAGGTCTCGAACACAAGAGCAGAGATGTGATGCTGAAGCTTTATAAGGCACTGGTTGAGGCCTCACCTTGAGTATTCTGAACGGTTTTGGGCCCCTCATCTTGGAAAAGATGTGCTGGCATTGGAGAGGGTCCAGAGGAGGTTCACAAGGATGATTCCAAGAATGAGAGGGTTATCATACGAGGAATGTTTGATGCCTCTGAGTCTGTACTCGCTAGAATTCAGAAGGATGAGGGGATCTCATTGAAATCTTTCGAATGTTGAAAGGCCTAGATAATGTAGATGTGGTAAAGCAGTTTCCCGTGGTGGGAGAGTGTAGGGCAAGAGGGCACAGCCTCAGGATAGAAGGGCGCCCTTTCAAAACAGAGATGCAGAGAAATGTCTTTAGCCGAAGGGTGGTGAATTTGTGGAATTTGTTGCCGCATGCAGCTGTGGAGGCCAGATCGCTGGTATATTTTAGGCAGAGATAGATATGTTCTTGATTGGACGTGGCATCAAAGGTTACAGGGAGAAGGCCAGGAACTGCGGTTGAGGAGGAAATAGAAAAAAGGATCAGCCATAATTGAATGGAGGAGCAGACTCGATGGGCCAGATGGTCTAATTCTGCTCCGATGTCTTATGGCTGTAGGCTTTGGGCCTACGCCAGGCTGCTCTGGAGATTTGGATCTAAGGACTCAATTTGGTTTGGAATGCTGTGCTCTCTTCTATTGTTTTCATGATTTGAGTCTTTTTCTCTTCCTCTGCGCATTGCATTGGGTGTTGGTCTTTATTGTTTTTTAATTGGGTTCTTTCGGGTTTCTTGCTTTGTGGCTGCCTGTAAGCAAACAAATCTCGGGTTTATATAATTTATATGTTCTTGAATACTTCATCATTCTTCCAATTTATTTTCCAAAATTTTGTTTTCCAAAAATACTCTGGTTTGGAAATCGAAACAAAAGTATTTAAATCTGTCTACTCTTCACAGATAAAAAAATAGCAAAGTTAAATTTAAGACTTTTTTAGTGCCTATCAGCTTATCAGGCTTCAGTGTCACTGCAATTTCGAATGGATGAAATTGTTTTTAACAGCAATATTGTGCAGCTTTTAACTTACAAGAGCATCTATCCATTGCCCCCCCCCCCCCAACTTTTCAATGCTTGCTTTAATTCTAAGGACTTAACCTCTCAAATTTTAAACGTTGGTAGCAATTCCTCATTGGCTGTTTTAACTAATTAAACTCCTTCGGGGATTTTGATTCATGTTGCAAAGGTTGCATCCTTGATTTTCAAAATAACTATTACTGTTCTTAGTCATTTTGTATTTGCATAACTCGTCAAATGCAGTAGTGGCTGCTTTTTTGAGAGAAAAAGATTACATAATGCCCTTTATTCGCATCTTCAGCTCTTGCATCAACTGTCTTTCTATGCATTTTTTCATGAAGTTTGTAAGCAACTGATTCAAGCTTACTTGTTAAAGTGAACACTGGTTCAAAAAGTGTTGATTAATTGAATTAATTTGTGTTTTTTTTAAACTTCCATGTCTTAACTTAGTTTCTGATTATCTCTCTGTTGTTGACATAACTGACAGCTGTAACTCAACAAGTTGTGAACAATGGTTGATAACCAGTACTCTACATGTGACCTTTTCACAACCCAGTTAAGATACATTTGGTAGTGCTAGAAAATGTGCTTAAATCCTGGGCCTAAACATTGCTGCTTTGATGCTGACTGATCCAAACTGAACTATTGACCTCTTTTCAAGTATGAGCAATGTTTTTTTTGGGGAGGCTGTAATAGGGCAATATAGAATATTGGGGAACAGAAGGACATGGGTGTACAGGTCTGAAAGTGGCACCACAGAAGTAGATAAGGTGGTGAAGTAAATCACATAGCCTTCTTTAGCTGGGGCACAGAATATAAAAGCATATGGATCAAGATGGAACTTCCTGAAACCTTGGTGTAGCTAGGAAGAAGGATGTAAAGTAATGCTATGGAGATAATGTAGTGGAAGTTCACAAGGAAGTTGGGTACAATGCAGTGATAGTTATGAGGAGAAAATTAGGTAGTTTGAGTTTCCTTGCAGTGAGGCTGAGGTACTGCAGGGTAGTGGCAGAACTTAACAAAGGTATTCACAATTGTGAAGGATGTTGATAGGATTGAAATGGAGAAAGCTTCTCCCCATAATGAAAGCTCCTAAAATGAGAAGTCATAAATTTAAGATGAGGAATGAAAAGGTTGGAGGGGATCTGAAGAAAGTGCTTTCACCCAGAGAGGGTGGCTGCAACTGAAACACACTGTCTAAGAAGGAGTTGCCGAAGCAGAAACAATCATATCTGAACAAGCATTTGAAGGACCATAGGCGGCCAATGGTAATTATCAAGTGTTGATAAATTAGATTATCATAATAGAGAGGTATTTGATGGTGAGTTGTAAACACAGCCAGTTCCATCATGGGAACTAGCCTCCCCAGCATCAAGGACACCTTTAAAAGGCGATACCTCAAAAAGCCAGCATCCATCATTAAGGATCTCGGTCACCCAGAACATGCCCTCTTCTCATTGTTACCATCAAGGAGGAGGTGCAGGAGCCTGAAGATACACAGTCAATCTTCCCCACCATCATCAGATTTTTGAATGGACAATAAACCCATGAACCAACCCTCACTTTTTTCTCTCTTTTTTTACACTACTTATTTAACTTAATTATTTTATATACAGTGAATTCTGGTTAATTGGTGTACCCACTTATTTGAAAAAGTTCTTAAAGAACAAAAACTAATCAAGAATATTGCCAGATTTTCTTTGTTTATTTGGGGCACTCTGCTGCTTAATTGGAGAAGGATACTGTTGCTGAACAGGTTCTAGCTAGTGTCAGTCACATACACTTGTGAGGCCATTAGACACTACACTGTGCTTAGAGTATCATTTTCATGTGTTTGTGATTTTTGTCACTGGTAGTTGTGGAGAAAAAAACAGTAAGACAATTCAGAACTCTTTTGGTCACTTGTGGTTTCAAGTGTTTAGACTTGGAGATGCCAGAAATGGCCAGGGGTGAAAATGAAATTATTTCACTACTTCAACAAGTTAGGAACTATGAAGAATTTGAAGATATTGACAATCATCTTGAATGTTACAACAAAATGAAAATTTGGAGGATGCAGTTGTCGATAGCATTGTATGAAGACAGTTCATTATCTACACTAGGTGCCTGTACTGATTTTGTTCATTGTGTACACTGGATGAATTCCACTGTCGATAATTATTAGGAACTAATACAGTTTATCATACTGTAGTACTATTAGTAATGTATTTTGTTCTGTAAGCAACACACTGGACCATTGCTACACTACCATCAAGAATGCCTACCATACTATTCCACACCCTCACTCCAGGAAGTCTGATCATCTGACTACTCCCTCAGCATAGGCAGAGACTGAAGACTGCAGCACCAGTAATGAGGACGAAGAAGGTATGGACAAGGGAAGCACAGAAGTCCATACAGGACTGCTTTGAATTGGTGAACTGGTCTGTATTCAGGGATTCATCTTCAAACCTGGATGAGTATGCTGCAGTTGTTACCAACTTCATTAAAACCTGTGTGGATGAGTGTGTGCCCACAAAATCTTACTGTACATTCCCAAACCAAAAGCTGTGGATGAACCAGGAGGTACATCATCTGCTGAAGGCTAGATCTGTGGCATTTAAGTCTGGCGACCTAGGCCTGTACCAGAAAACCAGGTATGATTTGTGGAGGACGATTTCAAGGGCAAAGAGACAATTTTGAATGAGGTTGGAGGCAACATCGGATGCACAGCAACTCTGACGGGGTTTGCAAGATATTACTTCCTACAAAGCAAAACCCAATAGCATGAATGGCAGCAATACTTCACTACCAGATGAACTCAACACCTTCAATGCACGCTTTGAAAGGGAGAATACAACTACAGCTGTGAAGATCCCTGCTGCACCTGATGACCCTGTGAGTCAGATGTTAGGCTGCCAGAATCAGAATCAGGTTTATTATCACTGGTATGTGACGTGAAATTTGTTAACTTAGCAGCAGCAGTTCAATGCAATACATAATCTAGCACAGAGAGAGAGAGGGGGGGGGAATAAATAAAACATAAGTAAACAAGTAAATCAATTATGTGTATTGAATAGATTTTTTTTAAATTTGCAAAAATAGAAATATTGTATATTTAAAAAAAGTGAGGTAGTGTCCAAAGCTTCAATATCCATTTAGGAATCGGATGGCAGAAGGGAAGAGGCTGTTCCTGAATCGCTGAGAGTGTATTTTCAGGCTTCTGTATCTCCTACCTGATAGTAATAGGTAAGGTAACACGCAAGGTGTGCCAGTGTTGATTGCTGATGATCAACAATGGCGCACGTCAGAGGTGTGTGCTTAGCCCACTGCTCTACTCTCTGTATACACATGATTGTGTGGTTAGGCATAGCTCAAATACCATCTATAAATTTGCTGATGATACAACCATTGTTGGTAGAATATCAGGTGGTGATGAGAGGGCATACAGAAGTGAGATATGCCAACTAGTGGAATGGTGCTGCAGCAACAACCTGGCACTCAACGTCAGTAAGATGAAAGAGCTGATTGTGGACTTCAGGAAGGGTAAGATGAAGGAACACATACCAATCCACTTAGAGGGATCACAAGTGGAGAGGGTGAGCAGTTTCAAGTTCCTCGGTGTCAAGATCTCTGAGGATCTAACCTGGTCCCAACATATCAATACAGCCATAAAGAAGGCAAGACAGTGGCTATTCTTTATGAGGAGTTTGATGAAATTTGGCATGTCAACAAATACACTCAAGAACTTCCATAGTTGTACTGTGGAGAGCATTCTAACAGGCTGCATCTCTGTCTGGTATGGAGGGGCTACTGCACAGGACCGAAGGAAGCTGCAGAAGGTTGTAAATCTAGTCAGCTCCATCTTGGGTACCAGCCTACAAAGTACCCAGAACATCTACAGGGGGCAGTGTCTCAGAAAGGCAACGACCATTATTAAGGACCTCCAGCACCCAGGGCGTGCCCTTTTCTCACTGTTACCATCAAGTAGGAGGTACAGAAGCCTGAAGGCACACACTCAGCAGTTCAGAAACAGCTTCTTCCCCTCTGCCATCTGATTCCTAATTGGACATTGAACCCTTGGACACTACGTCACTTTTTTTAATATACAGTATTTCTGTTTTTTGCAGTTTTAAAAATCTATTCAATATACGTATACTGGTATTGATTTACTTATTTATTATTATTTTTTTCTCTCTATATTATGTATTGCATTGAACCTTGTTGCAAAGAACAAATTTCACAACATATGCCACTGATATTAATTCTGATTCTGAAGGACCCCTTCCTGTATTTGTCTAACTCAGCAATAAGACAGAAATAGTTTAAGTTCAGGACATGAGTGCATGCATAGTCATGTGTAGAAACTGTAAACTTGCTCACTATTGGTAGATGTCATATAAGCTCTGCTGCATGATTCCTTAAAGTGACTGCTGTTCAATATCATAGGAATTAGGCAAATTGAGCCACAAATTATTGGTGCTTTTTCACAGAGACCAAAGTAAATTCATACAGTAATGCACCTGACTTGAATATTTGTATTTTTGAGATAGTGTTAAAATGTGGTTTAGCATTAATGTTTAAGACATTAGATAATTTTATTGATTAGGGGGTTTAAGTAATGCACTCAGTTACAAACAACACATGATTTACACTTGGGAACTTCAATTCGTTTTTCTAATCTCCTCGAATTTTTATCTAGTGGTTGTCCTGGTTAAGGAATTTTTAGAGTGGAATCTACTGTTCATGCAATGTAATTAAGAAGCATTGCAGTTCCCCTAAATTTTAGTACAAGCTAAATTAGTTTCCTTGTTCCAATTCCTTTTTAATAATTAACAAGAAATGGTCTTGATTTGCTGATGTAAATCAAGTTTGGTGGTGTCTTGCAGGTGCCTATCAAATTGACATAATTGTGTCGAACAAAGCCTCAGAATCTGGCATAGTTCTGAAGGATTTGAGAAAATCATTTAAAATCTATCAACAGTATTGAAGTTCGGAGCATGGCACAAAATAACAAAGATGTCCTTCAAGTCTGCCTAAAGAAATTTAAGTGAATACAGTGAATAAATACTTTAGGGCACTCTAGTGACAGCAATCAGACACTACATTCCAGATTGTGGAGTTTGACTTAATTTTGCAATGATTTCTACTCTGATGGAATCAGTCATACACCTAATGTAATTTTTCATGACTGTGCACAACTGGAACTTCTTAGCCATGTCTTAAAATTGTTTATGTAACATCAGGAATATTGCCATGCCTGAATCCTACTTGGAAAGCAGAACATCTTTCCCAAAAAAATGTTAGACATCTATATGAATATTATCCACTGATCAACTCAATTTCTATGTTAGTTTTTTAAAAAATTATTCAAGCAATTTTGTGCTTATTTTTAAACAATGATTCTTGTCTATTAGAATTCTTGGATATGATAGATTGCAGTTTGATTATATCAGTGGAAATATGCCAGAGAAGCCTTTTGTAGTAACAGAATGTCAACAGACACAAATCGGAAGATACTATGAGATAGGCAACTGTCCATAAATACAGGTGTATATAATACCCAAATCCTTCTTCAAGATCTCCCAGCAGTGTTACTTTTCTGACAGCTGGGTAAATACAAATTATCACTAACTTCTGGGAGGGGAAAGTGATACGGGGTTTAAAGATATGTACACACTCAGTATCTTAGGAACAGCTTCTTTCCCTCCACTGTCAGATTTCTGAATGATCCATGAAGCCATGAGCACTATCTCACTATTTTGCTGTCTTTCAAAGGTCAAAGGTAAATTTGATGTCAGAGAAATGTATACAATATACATCCTAAAAATGCTTTTTCTTAGCAACACCCACAAAAACAGAGCAGAATAAATGACAGTTGCATGTGAGAACCTAAGTCACCCCAGCTCACCTCTCCCTGCACTACTTTTAAAAAATATTTTTATTGTAATTTGTCGTGATTTTTAATGTATTGCTCTGTACTGCTGCCGCAAAACAACATATTTTACAACATATCAGTGAATGTAAACCTGATTCAGATTCTGAAGTGCAGCTTAATATAACTGAACTTATTATCCCCCTCTCTCTACAATAAAGCTAATTATTGGTGTTTAAGTTTTGAGGTATAGTTCAGTCTGCTCATTTCGGTTCAGGGTCAATAAAAGATCCACCGTTACGCTATGAGAGTACGTGTCAAATGTTTGTCTTATTTGTACTTACTTAAAAAATACTATTTTCATACTTGATAACTAATGTTTGGAATGTTTATGCTATTACTTGTTAAGTCATCTGGTGTACAGCATGCTGATGAATTAACCCTTGTCACAAAGAGCAGTGGGAATTATTTTCTGCCCACGTCAAGCTCTAGAACTTCTTGGCCTGGATGGGAAAAGAAATGTGTTCAGAGCAATGCTGTGCAGTCTATGGCATGCTGACTGATAAGTTGATCTTGAGTGCTCAGGAAGGATTTTTGTTTTGATTGGCATTTGGAAAGCACTTTATAATGTTATTATTTGATAAAGGTGTTTATAAACGTAATGGATGTTGTCAGGAGTAGTTGTTCCTTCTGTTCTCACTTGGGGAATGGTGTATGGTATATGAGGAGGTGTCTAAAGATAAGTAGTATTTAAAAGAAAAATTCGAGTGGTGGAAAAACACAAAGAACACGGTGTTAAAAATATTCTGATCTTCGTTTTTTTGCATTATAAAGCATGATACATGTATTTTAAGAATTTTATCTGTTCACAAAACATACTCAAATCTTTGAGCTATTTCACCTTCCTGTCCCCTTTTAAAAATGTTAATCTTTGCAACTACATGTGCAAATATTAGAGTTGCTTGTTATGAGAGCATTGCATCAATGAAACATGAAAATGTCCTAATGCTGAACTTAAATGTCAGTTAATCAAACCAACTCAGCCTGATTTCAGTGATTGTGGTTAATTGTGGCAATGTGATTCTGATATGTTACTTAGGAAATGATTCTCTTCAGATGCAATCATTCTGCTGTGTTTGTATCATACCTGTCAGGATAGCAAAATGTCCATATCCCTGTAATTCCCATGTAAAATTTACTTGGTCCATTTGCACAATGCTATTAAATATAGTTTTGCAGGCAGCTGGATAATACTCATAAAATTTTGTGAGTCTTGCAGAAGATATGCTGGGTAAGCTTCTTTGCCACTGATTTTTAGCAAGTAATAAGTAGTCTGTTTTCTGTTCCTTGTGGCCATGGGACTGCTTGGTTTTGTGAATGATTAAAGATTATAGGACTTGAGTAATGCTGTTAGTGATAGCAAAGCAAAAAATGGGAAATGAAAGAGACTGGAAAGAGATTTTATTACTCCAGTTGAGTTTTGTGAGTCTAGCTGTCTGATTAGTGCACATGCCTAGGTCCTTGGATTTACTTGCATTAAAACATTAAAGGTGCGAATCATGTATATGAAATCAGGACAGATCTAGATCAGGGAAATAAGGGAAAAACTGTTATAAATACAAGAGATTCTGCAGATGCTGGAAATCTTGAGCAACACAAAATGCTGGAGGAACTATGAAACACCTATGGCTTGAACATCCAGTTCTTCAACTTCCAGTCATTCCACCCCACCACCCCTTTCCCTCTTCTTCAGTTCCCCACTCTGGCCTCTTACCTCTTCTCATCTGTCTGTCATCCCAACCTCCAGTGCCCCTCCTCCTTCCCTTTCTCCTATGGCTACTCTCCTCTCCTTTCAGATTCCTTCTGCACCCCTTTACCTTTCACACCTATCACCTTCTAGATTGTTTTCCTTCCCCTCCCCCCCCCCCACCATCTAATTTTGGCATCTTCCTCCTTTTTTAGTCTTGATGAAAGGGTTTCAGTCCAAAATGTTGACTGATTCTTTTCCATAGATGCAGCCTGACCTGCTGAGTTCCTCCAGCACTTCATGTGTGTTACTCATAAAAACTATAGTATTACCATTTGTGGAAGGGCCAAGGTCATGTGTACATCAGTTTAAGGTGATTGGCAAAAGAACTGAAAGAGACCTGAAACATCAGGTCAGTCAGTGAGTAGTTATGATCTGGAACACACTGTAAGGTTGGTGCTAGCAGATTAAATTTCTGCTCTCTGAAAGAGGTAAAACGAGCAAAATGTTTGTGGGGCTTCTGTGCGGGAAGGTAAGGTCATGACATAAATTGGATTCATTTTATAAAAATTAATGTGATAGATCAATTGACATTCCATTATTTCAATTATTTATGTAAATTAATTAGAATTTTCATCTTTCACATGAAACCGGTATTAATCAGAGTTCTTTTTTTTTCAAAAATGCTTCTGCTGCTTTGAGCACTAATTATGTTAAAGTTTAATTTTGAATTAAAATAGATTATCTAATTTTTTGCTAGATTAGTGCATTTTGTTGTACAAGTCTTAATGAAATTTAGCACGTTGAAATATGAATTTCAGAAATACCTAATTTATTATATACATTTTTCTATTAATTAATGCAATTTTACATATTTATTAAATCGTTGAGAGTTTTTTTATGGAGAAAAGGAAGTTATTTTATTAATGTGGCATACAATTTGTTAATATTGAACTAAATTTAAATGTTGCCATTTCCCTTTGACTTCCATGCCAGGTTTTTCTTCTAGCTCAGAAATTGCCCAGAGACTCTCAGGGGAGAGCAACACCCAGTGCTTGGTTACATGAAGCTAGATGGTCGGAAAGCCAGTATTCCATCAAATATTTGCTCTTAATGTTCATGCCGGTTCTTCCTTTTGTCCTTGGTGTCTATCAGTATTCTGTAGCAGCAATAGGAAGAGGAAAGGGGAATGGTATTTTGAGACGCTGTGCATCATATTGCGAGTAGGATGGTGTGCTGAAGAGCTGCAGGGATTCTGGTGGGTTCTAAAGCTGTCTATCTGTACAGATTTGAATTTTATTTCCTTTATGTGTCAGTGAGTAGATTTAGTAGCATGTAATATACCAGCAGCACACCATAAGAGGAAAAATGGAGTGCTGCCTACTGTATGCTGAGGCTGATTTAGTAGTCATCTCGGCTGTGTCTGTGTTGCATTTATTTTTATCTTTACCTTTTGTGCTGGATATGCATGCAAAATGTTCACGGTGGAAGTTGGTGATCTGAAAAGGATAGTGGAGTACATCTGGTGAAGGATACAGACATGAATGTTAGTTAATGCAGTCATTCTGAACTAAAATGCATCCTGAAAATACTGAGGGTATGTATAAAGATTATATTTGCATCATTTTCTGAGCAATCTCTTTTATGCAGATAGTGGGGGTGGGAGAGGTGCACCTTAACACTGATCGTGACTGTTGCTCTGGTGATTGTCATTGAATTTTGGCATTGCTAATTTAATTACCAAGTCTCTGTATTCAATGGCATCTTTTGCTCAGATGGCATCTTTTGTTATGATCTTTGAGTCGGTAATCATGCTTTGAACAGCCAAAACTCCAAAATAAAATATTATGATATATAAGTGTTTGTTCTGTTACATATAAAAATGTTGTGTTTTGTGTGATTTAAAGTCATGAGTTCATTGGATTTTTAGTAAAATATTTGCAATTATGCCTCCTTTTTTTAGTTTCCAGTTGCTGTGCTAGAATTATAGAGTTCTGCAATGAGAAATATGAGGCATATGCTGCGTAAGAGTGTGATGCTGATAAATGTAATGCATCTATTATTGGGAACTGTACTGAATTTTTAAACTGAGATGAACATTGTGTTTTTGAGAGCTGAGTGTAATTTACAAGAATATTTTATTTGGTCAGATGAAGTGATGTCATCTCTCAAGTGTTGATGTTTCTCTGCAATGGTATAAATTGTACATAAATTGTCACAGACAAAACCACACATGGTCAGATGTGTCATTAGATTTTATCTGATGTGTATTTGGGATAGTTTTCAAATATCATTGATTGCTAATTGACAAAGGGTACTCTAACCTTTCATAGATCTTTGATTAAATATTATGCATAGGACATTTTGCATTTTCAAAGGTTTCAGAAAAGAATAACAAGCTTAATTCTAGCATTAGAGGTTCACATTTACATTGTTATAAAGTGGTTTGGCAGTGCATGTAAAGGGGACACACTCAATGATTTAAATACTAAATATTCTGTAGTAACAACTTAATATGAAAAGGCCAGACAAATTAACATGGTAACTGTTGCGAATAGCAATATCTCTGGAAAGATTAAGGGTAATAAATGCCTTTGATAGAACTGGATTTGAATTGTGGTTAATCAGAAAGAAAATTTAAATACCTTTTGATTAAAATCATTAAAATGAATAAAGATAATGAAATATTACTAGATCTTAATATAAAGAAATAAAAACAACAAATAAGAATTGCAGAACTCAGCACTATTAAAATAATGAATTTTATTGGAATACATTTTGGAGTAAAAGTGAGAAGAAGCTTAATTGTCTACAGGATTTTTCTGTCACAGAATCAGCACAAATTATTTGTGGTTGTGGAAAGAATACAAAGATTGTGCTGTCCTTGTTCTATGTTTATTTGATCATACTCGATAATAAATATTTGGTGTTTTTCTACAAACTTGTATGAATTAAGTATTTCCTTTACTTAGGGTCTAGTTTGATATGATTACTTGTGTTTCTTTTTTCCTGGTTAAGCAAGTCTGGTTCACCCAGTATCGTGGTTCATGCTGGCTTGCATAGGATCCAGCTCTCCTGTCATAATTCCTGAAATTCTTAACCTTATTTAAATTCCTGAATTACCTTATTATTTTTGCAGCCTTCCCCAGCTTGCCATCTCAAAGTATGAAACATTCTCCTAGTTGACAAGACAAGGCCTTGACCCTTTTCCTTGAATATACAATAAATTTGCCTCATGGAATGGTAAACTGAATTAACATATCTCAGGATGGATCAAGGCATGGAGGCATGTTGAAAAGTACTTTAGTCCCACCACTCGAAGCTGTGTCTTTTGCTTTCTAGGCTTTGACCATTGGAATTGATTCCTTAATCCTCTTCTGAGAGTCTGCCTTAAATCCGCTTCTTGGATTGGGTGCTACAAAGTGCTTCTTAATGCTAACAAAAAAAAGTGTTGATCCAGAACTAGATGAGAGATGCTACTTAAGGAAGGTTATGAGTAATTTGATCAAAGATTTGGGCTTGAAAGGTTGTAACTTTCTGCACTTTTTAGAGGGATTTCTAGAATGGAGGGACTTAATCTTTGGAGGCATGAGTGTTGCCAGTGCACTTACTAAATTCTGGGACAAGGTCAGAATTGTGAGAATGAAAAGATCTTGATGCACAAAAGGGCTGGAGGAACTTGGAGATGGCAAGGAGCAAAGACCATGGAGACAGTTGAAATGTCCCTGGAATTTGATTAGCTTGCTTTTTGTAAAATTCTTTCCTTAGGCTAGGCATGAGAATCAAGATAGCCCATCTCCAGTGGGATGTCACCAGCAATTGTTTTCTTGGCCCTCCCTGCAGAAGAAATAGCAGGTACAAAATTATGAGCATACATAAAATACGCTTAAAAGTATAAAAGTTTTTAGGCTAATTTTCACAAACCCTCAAAATGAAAATGCAACTTTTATTCAAATTACCAATGTTTTAAAAAAAATAAGATTTTGCAGGTTTGTCTGCAGATCAAGCAGTTTTTCAAAATTCTCTTTTTAGTTTAGGTAGAACTCCAGTCAATAGCGATTTATATCAAATGATTTGATGCATTTGATGGGAGAGTTTCAGGCAAAGAGATTTATGTGAAGTGAGCTCTGACTTGAAAACTACAACATAATCAAGCAGTTTTGAGAGGAAAACAAGATTGGGTGGATAGTGTGCAAGAGTAAGTCAAGTGTTACTTCAATTTTGAGGAGTAAAGAGATGATTATGCCTGACGAGAGTGAATTATGTCCCTAAGAATCTTCTTTGCTTTGTTGCATTTCTTTAATATATCTTGGAACAGTTTCCTGCAGTTAAGTCATGATTCAAAATAACTTGCTGTTAATGTGTCCTTTTCATGACATCTCTGATGCTTTTTTTTTTGTAGTGTTAATTTAAGATGGTATAAATAGATTTAGTTTTTGCACTGCAGAGAAATGGCTGAGAAACAATAATTCCTATCAAACGTGAGGTTGTATCTTGCATTGTTAAGCCGTCCCAGTGACTTGAGCTTCCAACATCAAGATCAGAACTCAACTTGTGTGTGCTATCAATGATAGAGTCGAGTCCTAGGAGTACAAGTGCATAGTTAATTGAAAGTAGTGTCTCAAATAGATAGGCATTTAGCAACTGGTCTTTCTCAGTCAGGCATAGAGAGTTGGGACATTAGGTTATAATTGTAGAAGTAGTTGTTGCAGCAGCACGTTGAGTATTGTGTACAGTTTTAAACTGGGAAGTGTGCAGAAAAGATTTGAGTTGGCAGGATTAGAGGACCTGAGTTATAGGGAGAGATTAGCCAGGCTAGGTCATTACTCCTTGGAACACAGGATAACGAGGGGTGACCTTATTGAAGTGTTTAAAATTATGAGAGGCATGGATAATAGTCTTTTCCCCAGGGTAAGGGAGTCCACAGCTAGAAGGCATAGATTTAAAGTGAGAGGGGAAAGATTTAAAATGGTCCTGAGGGACAACTTTTTACACAGAGGGCAATGGAAGTAAGTGACCAGAGGAAATCATTGAGGCAGATATAGTAAAATCATTTTTAAGAAGCACTTGAATAGGTACATGAAGGGAAAGCACCTGGAGGGACATCTTTATATTACAGTGCAGTGTTGCTTGATAGTGGGCTAGCAGAAGTGGTCTTGTAGTTTCAATTTCTCCCATTCCAAATTATTTTATAATATGCCTTACGTATAAAAAGTAGTAGCATAATATAGCATGTTAAGCACCTACTGTTAATCTGTTGTCAGACATTTTTGAAAAATTGCTGGAGTGTAACATTTAAATCTATTGCGTTTCTTGTCTTTATCACCTGTTGGTTTACTTCCAAAGCAAACCTGATCTCCATGTTCTGAAAGCATAAGACCATAAAATATAAGAGCAGAATTAGGCCATTTGGCCCATCTGCTCCACTGTTTCATCATGGCTGATTCATTTTCCCTCAATCCCATTCCCCTGCCTTCTCTCTGTAACTTTTCACCCCGACTAATCAATAACCTGTCGACCTCTGCCTTAAACACACCCAATAATCTGGCCTCCACAGCTGCTTGTGGCAATGATTCCCACAGATTCACCATCCTCTGTCTAAAGAAATTTCTCCTCATCCCCGCTCTAAATGGATGTCCCTCTTTTGGGGCTGTGCCTTTGGTCCTAGACTTCCCCCATCATAGGAAACATCCTCTCCACGTCCAGTCTATCTAGGCCTTTTAACATTTGATAGGTTTCAATGAAATTTCCCCCTCATTCTTCTAAATTCCAGTAAGTGCAGGCCTAGAGCTATCAAACGTTCCTCATATGATAGATAACCCTTTCATTCCCAGAATCATTCTCATGAACCTCCTCTGAACCTTTCCCAATGTCTGCACAACCTTTCTTAAGAAAGGGGCTCAAAACTACTCACTATACTGAAGGCTTCACCAGTGCCTTATAAAGCTTCATCATTACGTCCTTTCTTTTATATTCTAGTCCTCATGAAGTGAATAACATTGAATTTGCCTTTCTCACCACTGACTCAACCTACAAGTTAACCATTCAAGAATTCTGCACGAGAACTCCCAAATCCCTTTGTATCTCAGATTTTTAAAATTTTCTGCCCTTTTACAAAATAGCCCAAAGTTCCTTCTGCCAAAGTGCATAACTGTACACTTCTTCACGCTGTATTTCATCTGCCACTTCTTTGTCCATTCTCTTAATCTGTGTAAGTCCTTCTGTAACCTTCCTGCTTCTTCAGTACTACTTGCCCCTCTAACTTCATGACGTTGGCAAACTTGGCCACAAAGTTTGCCTCATTTCCGTCATCCAAATCATTGACATATATTGTAAAACGTAGCAGCATCAACACTGACCTCCGCGGTACACTACAAGTCACCATCAGTCAACCAGAAAAGGCTCCCTTTATCCCACTCTTTGCCTCCTGCCAATCAGTCAATCCTCAATCCATGCTAGTATCTTTCCTGTACATGGGCTCTCATCTTGTTAAGCAGTCTTATGTGCAGCACCTCGTTAAAGGCCTTGTGTCATCGTCCCTGCTAGTGTCCTCTTTCAATCAACTTTGGCCAGCTTCAATATCATGACTATAATTCCCTTTACTCCACTGATATACTGATATGACTTTAGCTTCTCCCTCCCAAATTGCAGAGTGAAGACTTATCACATTATGTTCACTGTCTCCTAAGGGTTCCATTACCTTACCTCTATAATCAAATCTGGTTCATTACACAAAACTCAATACAGAACAGTCTTTCCCCTAGTGGGCTGGTTCAACCATAAGTTGTTCGAAAAAGCCATCTTGTAGGCATTCTAGAAATTCTCTCTTGGGATCCAGCACCAACCTGATTTTTGCAATCTACCTGTATGTTGGAATTACACATGTTGTTTTTCCACTCTCACTGGTCCATCAGCCACCCAAGTTCTCTCTTTGTTTTGTTCACCTTTTTGCATTCCCCTCCTTGGCTGGTTTCAATGATCACTTATCTCCTGTTCTATCTTCTCCTGCACTTCTGTATGCTAACCATCTTTCCTGTTTCACCCTTTTACCCTGTGCTCACCCAGTCCTAATGCAGAGCAGCAACCTGAAACCTCAATACATCCCTTTTATCTCTGGAATCCTAATCAAAATGAGGTTATTGAAACAAACATTAGTTGTGAGATTTGTTGTTTTGTGGCAAGAGTACAGTTCAGGAATAGCAAATTAATATGCCATATTAATAAATAAATGTGTAAGAGGAAAGCAAGTGTTCATGGTTTCACAGCTGAGTCTACAATCCTTTAAAGCCATCTCTGATCCTGTGCAAATGGTAATGCAACCAGATCGACCGCTGTCCATAGTACATCCGTAGGAATTTATTTATTTACTGAAATACTGTATGGAGTCCAGCCCTTCGAGCCATGCCACCCAGCAATCCCCCAACTTAATCTTAACCTAATCATTAGACAATTTACAGTGACTAATTAACATACCAACTGATACATCTTTGGACTGTGGGAGGAAACCAGAACACCCAGAGGTAACCCACACAGTTGCAGGGAGAACATACAGACTCCTTACAGGCAGCAGTGGGAATTGAACCTAGGTCGCCTGTACTGTAAAGCCTTGCGCCCACCACTACACTACTATGCCACCCCACTTGCTGGAGTCTTTGATGAAATACCAAGTCTTTTCAAGCTCCTAATGAAATATGGCTGCTGGCATGCCTTTGTCATGATTGCATCAATATGATGGGCTCAGGATAGGTCCTCTGGGATGTTGACACCCAGAAATTTGAAGTTACTCACCCCCTGATTCCTCAATGAGGACTGTTGTGTGTTCTTCTGAAGTCTCCTTCCTGAAGTCCACAATCAGTTCCTTGGTCTTGTTGAAGTTTGAGTACAAGGCTGTTGTTACACCACCACTCAACCAGTCTATCTATCTTGTTTCTGCACATCTTCTCAACACCATATGTCTTTGGTGAATTTATAGATGGCATTTGAACTGTGCCTTGTCACACAGTCAGTGAGAGAGAGCAGACATTCCTGAGGTATGCATGTGTTGATTGTCAGTGAGGAAGTGTTCGATCATCAATCTACACTGACTGTCGTCTCCCAATGAGAAAATCAAGAATCCAATTGCAGAGGGTTGTACCGAGGCCCAGGTTTTGAATCTTGTTGATCAGTACTGAGAGGGTAGTGGTGTTGAATGCTGAGCTATAATCGATAACTGACATTTGCCATTGGTGTTGCTGTTTTACAGGTGGTCCAAAGACCACAGATGCAGCTTGACCCACTGAGTTCTTTCAGCAGTTCATTATTATTTTTTTGCTTCAGATTCCAGCTGCTATAGTCCCTTGTTTCCCTATACCCTAACTTTGTACGAACGCTGCATCTCTTGGCAAGGGTTCAGTATATCAGAGCTTATGGAGGAGTAGAAAAACTGGCACGTTTCCTAATTTTCCACACTTAACAGCAAGTTCTTTGCATTGTTTATGAAATGAGGTTGGGTTGAAGGTTGGCAAGAAAACATGCCATTTAAGGAATGTAGCTGTGTGTACAAAGGTGGAAAAAAAATTGAAAGCGGAACTACCAATTGTGTAGGGTTATTCTTTCTGCACAATGCCAAACTTAAGAAATAAGCTTTTTTAAATTTTGGGATCAGTATGTCATAAGGCCAGAGCACTTGGTGACGATCCTTATATCACCGTGGAAAGTTCACGATGAGCCACCTTTTTGGACTGCGACAATTCTTAAGATGAAGTTATTCCCACAGTCTGGAGGGTAGGGAGGTCCAGGATTTGGACCCAGCAATGTAGTTCCAAGATGGTGTGCTATCTGGTAGCAATGTGCCTGCTACTCTATTGATGATAGAGGTTCACAGGTTTGGGATATTTCTAAGACACAGATTGAACACACTGTATTGCTGTGCAACAGTGGTGAAGGAAATAAATATTTAAAGAACCATAGCAACACACACAAAATGCTTGAGGAGCTCAGTAGGTCAGGCAACATCTTTGGAAATGAATAAACAGTTGATGTTTCAGGCCAAAATCCTTCTTCAGGACTGGAAAAGAAGGGGGAAGATGCCAGAATATAACAGTGGTGGAGGAAAAGGAGGATAGCTAAAGGGTAATAGGTGAAGCCAGGTGGGTAGGAAAGGTAAAGGGTTGGAGAGGAAGGGATCAGATAGGAGAGGAGAGTGGACCATTGGAGAAAGAGAAGGACGAGACCCAGGAGAAGTGATAGACAGGCAAGAAGAATTAAGTGGCTTCTAGAAGGGGGAATAGAAGAAGGGGGGGGGGGGAAGGAACAATTTTTTTTAACTGGAAGGAGAAATTGATATTCATGCCATCAGGTTGGTGGATACCCAGACAGAATATAAGGTGTTGCTCCTCCACCCTGAGGGTGGCCTCATTGTGGTACAAGATGAGGTCATGGACCAGCATGTTGGAATGAGAATGTGAATCAGAATTAAGATTTTGGTCAGTGGGAGATTTCTGCTTTTGGCAAATGGAACAGAGGTGCTTGACGAAGCGGTCCCCCAGTTTATGACAGGTCTCACCAGTGTAGAGGAGGCTGCATCAGGAGCACTGGACACTGTAGATGACCCTAGTGGATTCACAGGTGAAGTGGAAGGACTTACCTGGAAGGACTGTTCAGGGCCCTAAATAGAGGTGAAGGAGGAGGTGATTGGTAGATGTAGCACTTTGGCTGCTTGCAGGGTTAAGTACCAAGAGAGAAATTGGTGGGGAGGGACAAATGGATAAGGGAATCACAGATGGAGCGATCCCTGTGAAAAGCAGAGAGGGGGTGGAGGTGAATGGGCAGGTGTAACACTTTGGTTGCTTGAAGGGGTAAGTACCAGGAGAGAAATTAGTGGAGAGGGATGAATGGACAAGGGATTCACAGAGGGAGCGATTCCTGCGAAAAGCAGAGGTGGAGGGTGGGAGGGGGGTGGGGATTGGTAAAGATATGTTTGGTGATGATGGAAGTTGCAGAGAATGATGTGTTGAATGTGGAGGCTCCTGGGGTTGGTAGATAAGAACAAGATGAACCTATCACTGTTAAGATGGTGGGAAGATGGAAGATGGAGTGATCGCAGATGTTCAGGAAAAGGAGGAGATACTGGTGAAGGCAGTGTTTGTGGTGGAGGAAGGTAACCACTGTTCTGTGAGGAAGGAGGACATCTCTGATGTCCTGGAAAAAAAAGCTGCATCCTAAGAAATAATGCAGAGGAGATGAAGGAACAGAGAAAACTGGGTATTCCATTGTGCTCCTGATTTTTGCCTTGTAGATTCAAGATTGTTTATTGTCATTCTTCAGTAAACTAATGTAAAGGAGAACAAAATGATTGTTACTCCAGATCTGATGCAGCTTTAAAAATGCTATTAGCATAAACAACACAAAAAAAACACTATGTACAGTACAACCATAAAAATAATCCTATAAAACACAATGTATAAGTAACTGTTTAAGTGTGGTTAGGTATACACAAGGTAAGCTTATATACATAGAATGATTTGTAAGTACATGAAGTGATGCTAGCTGCAGGGGCACAGAAGTACAGGAGGTCTGACTTTGCCAGAAACTGATAGTGACAAAGTGACTCTTGGTAAGAGAAACTCTTCGAGTAGCAGCAGGGCCTATAGAACACAGTAGGACAGTGACTGTGTCAGTGTAGGTGTGAGGTGTGGAGTGAAAGTGTGAACTGACACTGCATGGGATGGGGGGGATGAAGGGTGCTGAGGAGCTTTGGAGAGGAGTGGCTTATGTGTATAGTCGGCCCTCCTTATCTGCGGGGGATTGGTTCCGGGACCCCCCCCCCCCGTGGGTACCAAACTTTGCGGATGCTCAAATCCCTTATGCAACCTGTCACAATCCGGTGGACCTTAGGACCCAGCGGAACCCCAGACCTTATTTAACGTGTCTCAGTATGGTGGACATTAGGACCCAGCGGCATAACTCTGAATCCGCAGTGTTTCTGTTCACGAAAATAATCACGATCACGATTGAAAATAAAGTGGAAATAATAAAGCGATCAGAAAGAGGTGAAACACCATTAGGCTACAGTTGGTCAACGATCGGAACAATTTTAAAGGATAAAGTGAGAAAGGCTCTGCCCCAATGAAAGCTACAATTATTACTAAACAACGCAGTGGTTTAATTATTGGGTTTTGGGGTTTTGGGTTTTTGATCCTCACACCAACCCGGCACAGCAGAGAGTGCACTTGATAGCGGTCTGTCATTGGATTGAACTCAGAAAGAAGTTCCCGAGCCCGGCGCTGAAACATACGTTCTTAAGTGTTTTATATGCATAGAAAGGTAAAATATATACTATATACTAAGACAAACGTTCGACTACCTGACACTAAATGATACCAGATGTACCTGTTCCAACTTAAGAGTAAGAGAAATTCCAATTTTTTTCGATCCTGAGCCACGATAACCCATGCACATCCTCCCGTATACTTTAATCATCTCTAGATTACTTATAATACCTAATACAGTGTAAATGCTATGTAAAATAGTTGTTATACTGCATTGTTTAGGGAATAATGACAAGAAAAAAAGTCTGTGCTGGAAGAGCACTTCTGGGTTTTCGCGATTCGCGGTTGGTTGAATTCGCGCATGTGGAATTCACGGGTAAGGAGGGCCGACTCTATGTGGTGGTGCTAGGGAGGTGGTGGAGTGAGTTAATAGGTGGAAATATTGATCAGCCTGATATAATATATATCCTTGGCAGCGGCTAGGTTCATGCCAGTGATGGGTTGGACAGCTTTAGCTGAAGGAAAGTTGAAGAGGGCTCAGGCTGTCAACTCAGATGGCCTCTGAAAGATACAATATTTATGTCGCTGGTCCAGCTGAGTTTTAGTCTAATAGTTAAACTGCACTCTCCCAACCTTCCTTATTATAATGGTGGGTACTTGGTGCTAGCGAATATCAAAATAGAATCAGAATCAGGTTTAATGTCGCCTGCATATGTCATAAAATCTGTTGACCTTGTGGCAGCAGTACAATGAAATACATGATGCATATAGAAAAATACTGAATTACAGTTTGTGCATGTGTGTGTGTGTGTGTGTTTAAATTAAAATTAAAATAAGTCATGCAAAAAAACCCCACAAAAAAGTAGTGATGTAGAGATGCTGTCTTCCTGAGGTGCTGCTCCTTGGCGACGTCTTAGATATTACAGAGGCTAATACCCACGATGGAGCTGACTAATGTTACAACTTTCTGAAACTTACTTGATCCTGTGCAGTAGTTCACCCCCACCCCCATACCAGACGGTGATATAGCCAGTCAGACTGCTCTGTAGGGTACATCTGCAGAAGTTTTCGAGTGTTATAGGTGACTGACCAAATCTCCACAACCCCCTAATGAAATATAGCAATTGCCTTGCTTTTTTTATAGCTGCATCAATATGATGTGACCAGATGAGGTCCTTAGCAATATTGACACTCCAGAACTTGAAATTGTTCACTCGCTCCACTTCTGATCCCTCTGTGTTCCCTCATTCTACTCTTCCTGAAGTCCACAATTAGCTCTTTGGTCTTATTAACATTGAGTGCAAGGTTATTGCTACGACACCACTCAACTAGCTGGTATATCTCGCTCTTGTACACCCTCTTGTTGCCATCTGAGATTCTGCCAACAATGGTTGTATCACCAACAAATCAGCAAATGTAAAGAGAGTAGATCAATGGGTTAAACACACATCCCTGCGGTGCACCGGCATTGTCAATGAGATGGAAATGTTACTTCCAATTCACACAGGTTATGATCTTTCAGTTAGGAAGTCGAAGATCCAGTTGCAAACAGGTGGTTAGTTTCACTTTTTTTGGGGGTGACAGTATTGCCTTGCTACTTACCAGCTCCTGGCTGAATGTTTACATCTTGCTGTATTACTAATTTGCTGAGGAGTTACAAATCGAGTTGAACATTGTAATGTCATCAGCGAACAAGCCTTGCTATACAGTATTAGAAATAGCTTTATTCAAACACTGCCCTAATAAAACCTTGCATTTATGTCCTTTCTTTTTCAATCTTTTTATTGAATTTCATATATATAAAAAACATAATATAATAATGAATAGGTTATAAATGCATAAGACTTGAAATTGAATTAATAGTAGGATAACAATATCCTATTAAAATATCAACAGAAAAACATAGTACATTATCAATCAAGTCTATAATAATTATATGAAAAAAATAAAAATAATCGTCAAAAGAAAAAGAAAAAATTATAAAAATACAGGCAAAAAATATATATTAAGAAAAAAAATACTAAACTAAACTAACATGGGCAATAATAACAGTTTATTTGTATATGATAGTGCCAAAAACTCCGGAACTCCATACCTGAACAATAATAGACAGAGAGAAGGTCTGGAAGAGGCCAAATTAATTCATATGAAAATGTCGAATGAACGGTCCCCAAGTTTCTTCAAATTTAATTGATGAGTCAAAAATAGTGCTTCTAATTTTTTCCAAGCTCAAAAAAGAAATAGTTTGAGAGAACCACTGAAACGTGGTAGGAGGATTTACTTCTTTCCAATTTTGTAATATAGACCTTCTGGCCATTAATGTTACAAAAGCAATCATTCATCTAATTGAAGGGGAAAACTGATTACCATCCTCATTTGGTATACCAAAAATTGCAATAATAAAATGAGGTTGTAAATCGATATTCCAAATTGAGGAAATGGTAGCAAATATGTCCTTCCAATAGTTATGTAAAGTGGGACATGACCAAAACATGTGGGTCAATGAAGCCACATCTGAATGACATCTGTCACATTGAGGGTTAATATGAGAATAGAATCGAGCGAGCTTATCTTTAGACATATGAGCTCTATGTACAATTTTAAATTGTATTAAAGCATGTTTAGCACATATAGAAGAAGAATTAACCATTTGTAAAATTTTTCCCCATTTTTCTATTGATATATTATATTGAAGTTCTTTTTCCCATTCTTGTTTAATTCTACCTGATATTTCTGGTTGTATCTTCATAATCATATTATAAATAAAAGCCACTAATCCCTTCTGATAGGGATTTAAGGTAAAAATCATACCTAAAAAGTCCATTGAAGTTGAATTGGGGAAGGGTGGTAGAATTTTATGTAAAAAAATTTCTAATTTGTAGATATCTTGCATTTATGTCCTGAGGTCAGAGTGATTGACATAACAATCACAACTACTTTTCTTTGTCTGATGTAGGACTCCAGTTATGGAAGTGTTTCCCCTTTACCTATTAATTTGAGGTTTACTTGGGAAACATTGTGACTCTAGAAGTTGGCTCTGAAGCATGACTGAGGCTGCAATGAGGTCTGGAGTGAAGAGATTCTTGCAAAACCAAAACTATTGATGAGCAAGATGAGTAAGTGCTGTGTGATAGCACGTTTAAAGACTGCTTTTATCACTGGGCTAAAGATTGAGATTGGTGTGATTGGTACAATTAGCTAGATTCTATTTATCCAGCATTTTGTGAATCGTTTATACCTAGGAAATTTCCAACATTTTTGGTTGGATGCCAGAATTGTAACTGTTCCTGAAACTGCTTGGCTAGTGTTGTACTTTGTTTTGGAGCACTGGTATTCAGCACTATATCACAAGTGTTGTCTGGTCCTGTGGCCGTTGCTGAATATGGAGCACTCAGCTTTTTCTTGAAATGACACATACAGTGATGCTAGAAAGTTTGTGAACTCTAGAATTTTCTCTATTTCTGCATAAATATGACCTAAAATGTGATCAAATCTCCAATTATCCTAAAACTAGATAAAGAGAACCCAATCAACTAAATAACACAAAAAGCATTATATTTGTTCATTTATTTATTGAGATAAAATGATCCAATTTTACATGTGTTTGTTGGAAAAAAGTATGGGAACTTCTGGGGTAATGCCTTCTACAAAAGTTATTTGAAGTCAGGTGTTCTAATCAATGAGATAAGATTGGAGGTGTGGGTTGTGGGTGCCCTGCCCTATGAACTGACAGAGCCTGCTCTTCTCAGGTGTACATGGTGCTTATGTACACCATGCCTCAATCAAAATAACTTTCAACGAGGTGGAGATGTTACTTCCAATAGAAGAAGAATTGTAAAGATGAAGGTGAAAAAGGCTGCAAAAGCATTTCTAAAGATCTGAGCGTTCATCAGAGAAATTGTCTACAAATGGAGGAAACTCAGTACTGTTGCTACTCTCCCTAGGAGTGGGCATCCTGCAAAGATCACACCAAGAGTGATCCACTCTTGATCCACACGTGCAATGCTGAGGGAGGTGAAAAAAGAACCCAAGGGTAACAGCAAAAGTCCTCAGAAATCTGTGGAACTTGCTAAAGTTTCTATTCATGTGTCCACTACAAGAAAAACACTGAACAAGAGTAGTGTTCATGAAAGGACACCACGGAGGAAACCACTGCTGCACGTCTCAAATTTGCAAAAGACCGCCTGGATGTTCGACAATGTTCGGTGGACAAATGAGACAAAATATGAACTTTTTGGCAGAAATGCACATTGCCCTATTTGGAGGAAAAAGGGCACCGCACAAACTCCAAAACCTCATCCCAACTGTGAAGCACAGTGGAAGGAGCATCATGGCTTGGGGATGCTTTGCTGCCTCAGGGCCTGGACAGCTTACAGTCATTGAGAGAACAGTGAATTCAAAATTGTATCAAGACATTTTATAGGAGAACGTCAAGGTAGCAGTCCATCACCTGAAACTTAATAGAAGTTGGATAATGCAACAAGACAATGATCCACATGACAAGAGTAAATTAACAACAGAATGGTTTCAAAAGAAGAAAATTCATGTTTGGAATGCACGTCAGAGTCCTGACCTTAACCCTATAGAAATGTTGTGGAAGGACCAGAAGCAAGCAGTTCATGCATGGAAGCTCACCAACATCCCAGAGTTGAAGCAGTTTTGTAAGGAGGAGTGCCCTAAAATTCCTCCAAGCCGATGGGCTGATCAAGTTACCAGGAATGTTTGGTTGAAGTTACTGCCGTGTAAGAGGATCACACCAGTTACTTAAAACACTTAAATACTTTTTTCCAACAAATACATGTAATATTGGATCATTCTTCTCAATAGTAAATGAACAAGTATGATGTTTTTTGTGTTATTTATTTAATTGGGTTCTCTTGATCTGGTCTTAGGACTTGCGCAATGTTCAGATCCCATTTTGGATCATATTTATGCAGAAATAGAGAAAATTCTACAGGGCTCAAAAACTTTCTAGCACCACTGTATTGAATTAAAGGGCTGGAGTCTGGCCTCTGGTGGTGAGGTTCTTGGGAGGAAGCCAAGGTGGATCATTTGTTTGGCATTCCTGGCTGAAGATGCTTTTGAATGTTGCAACCTTTTTTGTTAATTCTTACCATAGTTGAAGATGGGATGGTTTTAGTGCTGCTTTCTTCTGTTTTTTAATTATTGTCTATGAGTAAATGTGATATGATTGCAGAGTAGTGATCTGTTCCGTTGATTGGGAAATCACAAGCTATTTTTATTGTCCTGCCTTGCAGCTTCTTTAACCTGATGAAAGGTCTCAGGCTGAAATGTCAAATGTTTATTTCCTCCATAGGTGTTGTAAGACTTGATAGGTTCCTCCAACATTTTATATATGTTGCTCAAGATTTCCAGCAACTGCAGAATCTCTTGGATCTCACATTTCAAGGCTGGTTTATTATTTCTGTGAAGTCTTTCATTCGTAATAGTGGCAGAATGTGGAATGTTGCAGGCCATCTGTAGTTGATGTTTCTGCTGTTGATACATGCCCAGTTTTGAACTGCTCTGGTCCTGTCACTGTAACACCATACTACATGATTGATTACTGTATGTCCTCAGTGTCTAAAGGGACTTTGTCTCTGCAAAGACTGAAGTGGTCTTTATAAATGTTCTAATGGACAGCTGCATTGGCTGTTGATAGTTTATTGAGAATGAAGTCAAATTAGTTGCTCCTCGTGTTAGGTTTCAAGCTACTTGCTACAAACTTTGTATCTTATCTATTTCAGGATTCAGCAGGTTCAAACTGTGGGGTTGCTACCAAGCTAATCTAGGTGATGGTTCATGAAATTCCCAAAAATGACATTCTGTACCCTATCTACTTTGATTATTTCTTCTTTGTGTTGTTGAACATGATGAAGCACTGACTGATTCATCAGCAGTGTGAGCACAATAGATGGTGATCAAGAGGAGGTGTCTAAATGGTATCTGAGATAAATGCTTAAGATTCCAGGGACTACCTTTATTCCATTATTGGTCTGCCCTGCCAGAGGAACATGACATACCCAGGGATTGTGATGCAAGAGTCCAACATGTTGTTCGTATCATGATTCTTTTAGTATGACCATGTCAGATGGTGGCTTGACTAATCTTTGATGTATTTGATGGATGTGTCTCCAAATGTGTGTGAGAAGACTTTGCAAAGGTAGAAACTGGGCTGGGAGTGATTTGCTACGTCAGAATTCAGATACAAGGTCAATGCCAGGTGGTTTGCTTTGGTTTTGTTCCTTATCTGTTAAAATATAGAAGTACTAGCGCAACAGAGTGAATGGCTTGGCCGCTTCAGAGAGTATTTTAGAAAAAACAGCAAATGCAACTATGTGTTGGCTTGTGACTGCCTGGGTTTTCTATGGGATACTCTGGTTGTTTTCTACATCCCAAAGTTCATAGGTTAATTTGCCATTTCAAATTTTTCCTAATGTGCAGTTGAATGGTAGAGCATTGGGGTGGGAGAGGTGAAGTCAATGTGAATTTTAAAAACTGGGATCAATGTAAATAGGTGCTTTATTAAATCAAATTTCTCTGTTTTCAGTGTCTTTTTTTTGTAGTGAACTTGAAACACCTATACAATCCTTGTCATTTACAGATTTGACAATCTGCTGAAATTTTTAAGTACTAATATTGTTCCTTAAGATACTACTTGTGATGGTTCTCAAATTTGAATTTGTAAAAAACAGTGAATTTAAATTGAAAGGTGTTTATCCAGCCTCATTTTTTTAACTAATCAATAGGTGACCTATGACAATTTCACTGTTTATTCAATCCATATTGAGACCTCATCTGAATAGCTTTTCTGGGAAGGCAAATGGCTTTTGATTGTAGTACCTTGATGAATAGTGACAAAAGTAATAGTGCCCGGGGCAGTAAGTGAATAAGCAGTATATAAAACTAGACAGAGTCAAAGCGTCATCATGCATTTTGATAATTCATTGGTTGTGGAGCTGCATTAACAAGCTCAGGTTATTGAAATAACAGTCCATGTTTTTATTTCCATTATAGTTCCTTTCCTACCATGGAATTTCAAAATTAAGCTTGAAACTGAGAAGTTCCCTTGAATTAATTGTATAGTAAAAGTTCAAAGTAAATTTTATTATCAAAGTACATATATCACTATATACAACCCAGAGATTCATTTTCTTATGGGCATATTCAACAAATCTATAGAATAATAACTATAACAGAATCAATGAAAGACCACCCAACTAGGGTGTTCAACCAGAGTGCAGAAGACGACAAACTGTGCAAGTACAAAAAAAACAAACAACAATAATAAGTAAATAAACAATAAATATCGCAGACGTAAGATGAAGAGTACTTTGGTTGTGGGAACATTTCACTGATGAGGCAAGTGAAGTTATTTTCTTTGATTCAAGAACCTGATGGTTGAAGGTTAGTAACTTTTCCTGAACCTGGTGGTGTGAGTCCTGAGGCTCTCGTACCTTTTTCCTGATGGCAGCAGTGAGAACAGAGATTGTCCTTGGTGGTAGGGGTCCCTGATGATGGATGCTGCCTTACTGCAACAGCATTTCACGTAGATGTGCTCAGTGGTTGGGAAGGCTTTACCTGTGATGGACAGGACTGTATCAACTACTTTTTGTAGGATTTTCCATTCAAAGTCATTGGTGCTTCTATACAAGGCTGTGGTGCAGGTAGTCCACTACACATCTGTAGACATTGTTGAATTGTAGATGTCATGCCAAATCTCCACAAACTCTGAAGAAAGTAGAGGTGCTGTCATGCTTTCTTTGAAACTGCACTTGCTGGGCCCAGGACAAGTCCTCCGAAATAATAACACCTAGGAATTTAAAGTTGCTAGTCCTCTCCACCTCTAATCCTTTGGTGAGGATTGGTTCATGGATCTCCGGTTTCCTTCTATAATCAGCTGTTTGGTCTTGCTGACAGCAGTAGAATAGGAAGTTTGAATTGTGTTAAGGAGCTTGAATAATAACTTTGAGAGAATAAAATTCAAGGGAATGAAATGTAGAGAGGCACCATGACATGAGAAAAGAATCAAGTAATGACAAAAATGTAGAGGATAATTGAGTGTTTTTCTTAAATGGTGGTGGGGGGGGGGGGGGAGGTGGTGTGTGAAATGGGATGCAAATTGAAGTAGAAACAATCAAATGCAGGATGCCAGCCATGGCATGTGAATGTAAGTCTGTAGCCAAGCTTTTCCAGGAAAGCAATTGTTTTAGTATTCTCCCGAAAATGAAGAAAATTACCCTGACCACTCAAGGTCAAACATAATTTGGTCAAAAGCTGATTCCCACCAGTTTTCATATGTTATTGCACCTGTGCTCTAAATATGGAGCAGGAATGTGACTGTCCTTGGTATCAAGGTGCCTTTTGATTGGGTCAAGTCCTCTCATAAAATTAGTAAGTCTTTGTTGTTTGAATGCATATCAAACGCAAAGTGTGATTATTGGAGTCAATCATCTCGGTGTTACCATTACTACAGAAATTTCTCAAGGATGTCCTACCGTTAACTACTTTTGGCTGTTCTATCGATAAACTTTCTATCATGAAATGAAAATGTGATCACAGTTTCATTCGAAGGCCTTTATAAACTTTAGGCATAGAATAATAACTAGCCGGAAACATTTGGGCCACAAAAGAGGCAAGATGTGACTATTTCCATTCAAAGTACCTTATCACTTAGATACATATTCTACTGCATTACTATTGTTGGATACCTCTGCTGCTAAGAATGTCTTGCATCTTCCACAAACATTGAGTTGACAACATATGGAATTCTGTTACCTATATCTTACTTCCAGGGTTTTACTTTCCCTTCGTACACGAGTTCCTAAGATGGCACCGAGCTGTGACCTCCCTTGAGGTTGTAACTCAAGTTTAGCTGGTTTATAGTGATTTTTTTTTTGGTTTTGAGGATGATTTTGTGACAGAGTGCTGAGTTAGAGATCAGTTTAGGATTTAGGGACAGGAACGTGGGGGAATTGGATGGCAGGCTGGAGTCATAAGTCTCCACTCCACGTTCAAAGGACAACTGCACAGATGTGGGACATCTGCAGGCTAGGTGGAGGTGTCTACCTGGATGTTAGAGAGGCAGACTAGCCTGGACAAAGCTGGTGGCTTCTCCAGGGTCAACTAATTGTTGGCAGGTTCTGGAATCTGAGTGGACAAGAGGAATGATGTTAGATGACCTTCTGGGCTTGAGAATCTTTTAAGACCAGAATTTGAAGCCTAGTGTTTGAGGTTCCATCATCAGTGAGTCTGGAGTAAAAGGCCTGGTGTTTAGTTATCAGTGGGTCTTGGAGTCTATGCTGAATTTCGAGCTCTATTGGCCAAAGGCCCGGGTCTGTGAATCTCTGCGAGCTGGGATAGTCGAGGGCCAAATGTCTGCATGTCGGAGTGTGAATTCATTTATGCTAAAGGCAAAAAACTGAAGAAGACAGCCCGCCTTGGGGTTAGAAAGCTGTGTACATGTGTGTGGAGGTGGGAGGAATGGGGCTTGTTTTGCCGTTATTGTTTGTGTGTCTGTTGTGTAGCAACACTTGGGGGGTGTCCCCAGCACACCTTCAGGTGTGTTATTGTTAATGGAAACAACTCATTTCACTGTATGTATTGATGTGCATGTGACAAATAAACTCGAATTTTGAGCTAATTGATACACATTGTTTTTTAATGTGACAATGGATGATTTTTAAAATATTTGTCCTTTGGGTCCCTATGTTGTCTTACTCATCATTGACTTTGGTGCTCCATCATCCTGTTCCAACTATCCTTCAGGAACTGTTACAGCCCTACAAATTGTACCTCCTCCTTGTCACACTTGCACCTTAAAATTTAATCACTCACTGATACTTCTTCAGAAACCTCAACACTGGAATTTTTATCTAGACCTCTGTCCTTCTTGCTCTCTCCCCCCTTTGCTTTCTTGCTCTCTCCTTTAAGATCCACCTTAAACCAAACACTGTTTCAAGTCTTTGGTCATTTCATTTGTTCTAAGCTTTTATGTAAAACTTCTTAAATACTGTTTTAGTGTATTAAAATATGTCATTGATTTAATTTGGGGGAAGTGCTGAAATTGACATAGATAATTTTGTAAATATAGTGGTGAATTTCCTACAGGTAAAAATTCTGTATCTAATAAGCAATGTTTTGAGAAGTTGTTTGAAGAATACTGTATACATCATTCCAAATGGTTAGAGGAGTTTATGGAATTGTAGAAAATAATTTAATTATTGTCACAAATCATTGTTAATTGCCATTTTATGTATTATTTGCAAAAAAAATTATTTGTCTTGGGATGTATGGTATGTTGATCAAGTATGATTAGTTCTAATAAAATAGAATATATGTAGTATTAGGACGGGATAGAAAGAATGGATCACAGGGTTAAATGCAGATATAATGATTTCAGTTAATGTCAATTTAGAAAGTAACGTCTAGAAAATCAAGAAAAGATAAAGTTCAATCTCAAATATAAGTGTTACAATCATTTCATTATGAGCATTGAACAATAAGTGACAAAAGGAAAGGGACAGCTGAACTAGAGATACGGCAAGAGAAAAATTAATTTGGAAGAATTGGTTTACTGTCACTAGCTCTGATTCACATGAGCTGTTCCAGGATGTTTGTAATGCAAGAGAGGGCAATAATGCATCTATTGAGCTGTTGAAAATAGAACAATACAGGATAACATAAGTGGGAACAAAAGCTGACTGGTTGTTTTTATTTCTGAGATGTTGTTCGCAATTAAAACCTATTTCTTACCCAATCCATACATAATTCATTTTGCCCTAATAAGCTGAATATTATTGTTTGAAAATCAAGTAGTTTATGTACGTCTTTATGATATATACAATATATTCACAATTTAAGGATTGGTGACTAACAACCCAGGTAGTGAGTTGAAGATAGGTAAAACCGGAATACTTCTATTATTTTAACCAGTCTTACAATCATCAAAGCTACAACTATTTACTCTTGTTTGTTTAATTTACTGTTCCTTAAGATACTTGTGAAAGATTTGAATGACTACTTCAACTTTCAACTTTGTTAAAATTTAAGATAGAAAATTAGCACTGCTTGTAACACTACCATCAGACTATTGTAGCTTTCACTTTTGCATATTCTACAAATAAGCACATTTTTTTAACAAAATGCTTATTGTGCAGTATAAATAATTGTGTAGTGCATATAATCAAACCTTGCCATAGTAGAAGCTTGTTCTTTTTAGATTCAATGCAGAAGAATATCAGTTTTTAAGGATGTGTGTGAAAAGATTGCAATTTGGTGTTTAGGGCAGTTTATCTGAAAGGCAATTTCTAATATACAGTTTCTAGATGCTGTAATCAGCAATTTAATCCTTTGTGATAAAACATTTCAATTAAAAAAAGATATTTGTCAAATATAAATATTGTATATCTGTATAGTTTTGCCATTTGCTTCATCTGACATTCTTAACATTATTTGACTTTAGGTACACAGCATCTTGAAAAAGTATTCAACCCCCAAGCTATTTTCACACTTTATTCTCCATACATAGTTCTTCATAACTTGCGCCATCTCCAACGGGATCCTACCACCAATCGTATCTTTCCCTCCCTGCCCCACTTTCTGCTTTCCACAGGGATCATTCCCTACATGTTTCCTTGTCCATTCGCCCCTCCCCACAGATCACCCTCCTGGCACTTACCCTTGTAAGTGGAGCAAGTGCTACACCTCCCTCACTACCATTCAGGGCCCCAAACAGTCCTTCTAGCTGAGACAACACTTCACCTGTCAGTCTGTTAGGTCCATACGCCCCTCCCCACAGATCACCCTCCTGGCACTTACCCTTGTAAGTGGAGCAAGTGCTACACCTCCCTCACTACCATTCAGGGCCCCAAACAGTCCTTCTAGGTGAGGCAACACTTCACCTGTCGGTCTGTTAGGATCATCTATTGTATCCAATGCTTCCAGTATGGCTGCCTGTATATTGGTGAGACCTGACGTAGATTGGGAGACCACTTTACTGAACAGCTATGCTCTGTCTGCCAGAAAAAGCAGGATCTCCCAGTGGTGATCCATTTTTATTCTACTTCCCATTCCCATTCCGACATGTCAGTCCATGGCCTCCTGTACTGTTGGAATTAGGCCGCACTCAGGAGGAGCAACATGTTGCATTCTGTCTGGGTAGCCTCCAACCTGATGGCATGAACATCATTTTCTTGAACTTCCAATAATGCCCCCTACCCCTTTCACCATTCCCCATTCCACTTCCCTTTCTCACCTTATCTCCTTACCTGCCCATTTCCTCCCTCTGCTGCTCCCCCTTTTCTTTCTTTCATGACCTTCTGTCCTCTCTTGTCATATTCCCCGTTCTCCAGCTCTTTAGCTCTTTCACCAATTAACCTCCCAGCTCTTTACTTCACCCCTTTCTCTCTTCCAGTTTCACCTATCACCTACTATCTTGTAATTCTTCCTGTACTCTCCCCACCTTCTTATTCTGACCTCTCATCTTTTTCTCCAGTACCAATAAAGGGTCTCGGCCTGAAAAATAGACTGTTTACCCTTTTCCATTGATGCCGCCTGACCAGCAGAGTTCCTCTAGCATTTTGTCTGTGTTTCTTGGATTCCCAGCATCTGCAGATATTCTCCTGTTTGTGATTCATACTTGCCAATGCTCCCGTTAGGAACAGTATACTTTCCAGCACCCCTCTCATGTAAAAACATAACTGTTGAGAGCATTCTGACAGCTGCATCACTGTCTGGTACGGTGGGGGTGGGGGGAGCTACTGCTCAGGACTGAAAGAAGCTACAGAAAATCATAAAATTAGTCAGTTCTATCTTGAGTACTAGCCTCTATAGTACCCAAGACATCTTCAAGGAACAGTGCTTCAGAAAAGCAATGTTCATTACTAAGGACCCCCATCACCGAAGCATGCCTTCTTCTCATTGTTACCATCAGGCTGAAGACACACAGTGACTCAGGAACAGTTTTTTAACTTCTTCCCCTCTGCCAAATGATTCCTAAGTGGACATTGAGCCCATGAACATTACCTCACTTTTTTAAAAAAATATATATTAATTCAGTTTTACACTACTATAAATATACATTTAATTATTTTTTCTTTCTATATTATCATGTATTGCATTGAATCTGCTGCTAAGTTAACAAATTTCACAACACATGCCGGTGATAAAAAAAAAACCTGATTCTGATTCTGAAAACATGTCTACCATATGCCAACATGAGAAAAATGATTCTGCTTTAAATTTTTATTTGTCTTTAAACCTAGCTTACGCAGTACCTCTGCGCTCTACAACAGCTTTGATATCAATGTGATCCTTGAACTTGATGGTTTTTAGCAAGAGTTGAAATACCTAGTTCTCAAATTATGACAACACAAGTCCCCACGCATAACAGTGTCCAAGCAGTTTCTGTTTTTTTTTGTGAGGATGTGGTTCACTGCACTGAAACCTTTCAACAAGGTAGGGGGATGGAAATGCAGTGAAGAGCACTTTGGCACTTCTCTAGGGGCGAGGAAACTGTATGACAGTGGTGAGCACTTTTGATACAGCAGGCATTATTAAACTTTAACCAATTGTATGAGATTTTCCACATTTTGCTATCATTTTGGAAATATTATAAGAAACAATGAGACTACAAGAAAGGTAATTTTAGCTTCCTTGGCAAATGATTCAAGTGTGCAATGTATTCAAATGCTTCTTTTATCTGCTGGAACTGAGTAATACCATAACTAACCACTTAGGGTGTCTTTTACGGAAGTGTTCCTGCAATCTTGATGGTTTCATGGTTTCATTAGACAGGACAGTATTACAAGAAAGACACATGGGGCATTGCTGATCTGACAGGAACGGAATAAAACATTCTCTAGGTATGTAACATTGTATTGACACACTTTCTGTAGTTTCTGTTTCTTAGCAGGATTAGAATTCAAGGCTTCTCCGCCTTTAGGCTCATAGATATAATACCGTATATATTTATCCATCATGGGGACAAGGCAGGGACTGGGTATTGATAGTGAATGATCAGCCATGATCTCAGAATGGCGGTGCAGACTCGAGGGGCCGAATGGTCTACTTCTGCACCTATTGTCTATTAACAGAGCTAAATTAAAATTAAAAATTAACACAAGCCTGGAATGCCTATTGGATGTTGATGACGGCACCGAGTTGACACGATCGGTCAGGTCTCATGCCTCAGGTTAGGGTGCTGATTATCACCACCCCCTAGAATCTTGAATGCATCCAGTGATTTCTGTTACCCCTAACACCCCCTTAGGACACATAACTGTCTCTGTTGAAATCACATTCCTAACCTATTAACTCTTTCTTTACAACTCAGGGGCTCCAGACCTGGCAACATCCTTGTAAATTTCCTTTGTACTCTTTCAATCTTACTTGCATCTTTCCTGTGGGTAGGTGACCAAAACTGCATGCAATACTCCAATTTAGGCCTCACCAATAACATCCCAATTTGTAGGGGAAATTAACAACTTTCTGCTATACAAGAAACTGCACTAAACAGTAATTTCTGTTACAACTTCAGCTTGGTTTTATATGCGAAGGTCACATAGAAAAATGAACTTAAAACCAATGAACATAAAAATTAATAACAGATGACTGGAAAATGCAGCACAGATAGTTCATATTTATTTGGATTATCTGAATTTGGACCAGATTTCAAATCTCTCTGTGGCTGCATTGACCTTAAATCTCTTATAATCCCATCAATCCAACCATACACCTGATATTCCCCTAGGATCATTCCCTTGTTTAAATTGCTGAAGCTGTTTTGGCCTTCAGCTCCCCTTGTTGACCACACAAGTAAACTATCAAATCATATAGTTATTTTAGTAACTTGTTTGCAGCATTTCACTGCCATCAGCTATTTAGAGACTTTGTTTATTTAGCAACTTCTGAGATAACAAAGAGAATGGCTAATATGCCACTTTTTCCAACACTTCAAATGATTACTCATTAATATTTAATAGGATCTTTATCACCTACTGCAAAGGTAACAGAACTGGCTTGCAGCTTTAAGCAGTCCCAACAACATCACAAAGATTTGCTTAAACAGGGTGGAGTGGGGAGTGGGGGGTGGGGGGAGGGCACTATGGGGCATTGTTCCTATAATGCCAAAATTTAGCAATGTCATTAAAGCTTATGACCCAGTTTTACACAACCAGTCAATTAATGGAGTATATTGAGCAGCTGCCTCAATAAGTACAAACAGTACATATTAATGATTTCTTTTTGTGTTGATATTTGAGTTTATAATCTCAATATTTTATGGAGAAGTGAATGGATTTTTGGTAAGGGGAAAGGTTACTGGAAGTAGGTAGGAATATATTGAATATAATTTAATAAATTGACCCATCCTTGAGAATACTAAAATATATGGGTGGTAAAAGTTCCTATACTAGAGTGCGTGACATGCACATATGACTGGAAATGGGTAATTTATTGCATTTTTAAAAAAATACTATTTACTATATTTGTTTTTTCTTATAAATACACATCAGTGTAAATATAAAGTGCAATGCAACTGTTGTTTTACAAATGTCTTAAAGCTCCTTGCAGCCCCAACGCAGTAACAGTTTAGTTTCAAAACACAAAAATACAACTGCAGATGCTGTGGATCAAAGAATACATGCACAACGCTGGAAGAACTCAGCAGATCAGGCAGCATCCGTGAGAAAAGAGTAGCCAACATTTTGGGCCGAGACCCTTCATCAGGAAAGAGTTTAGTTTCCTATGCCAGTTCCATCTGATTTAAAGGGATGACTGAGCCAAGACCAGGTGTTTCTTCACTGGAAGAAAAGAAAGAATAAGCAATACACTTGTTCAAAAATAGGAATAGTTCATTATTTAATGATGTTCCGTCACACAACTTTTACATTTTGGATCAACTTTTGTCAAACTGTGTGAACAAAATTTATTTAAACATAACACTGGGGATTTCTAACCATGATAAAGTAATTACAGTGCCTTGTAAAAGTATTCAGCTCCCAACACTTTGTTCGCATAAATGAGTAGTACAACCAGGTATTTTGATCCATTTAACTGAGAATTTTTATTTGTGAATCACGTATTTTTTTCACAGAAAAGCCTAAAAAAGGGGAGAAGTTTAAAGCATGAGAAACTAAAAATTCAAAAACAGAAATAACAGCAGTTCAGACAAACATATTCATCCCTCTTTGTTCCACCTCTTGCAGTTATTACAGCCAAAAGTCTTTTTGGATAAGTCTGTATTAGCTTTGTACAATGTGATGGCCTAAGATTTGCCCATTCCTCCCTGCAAGAGTATTCAAGCTGTACCAGGGTAGTTGGGGAATGGCGATGGGCAGCAATCTTGAGGTCTTGCCAGAGAAGTTAATTTGGGTTAAGGTCAGGACTCTGGGCCACTCAGGACATGAATTTTCTTTATTTGAAGCCACTCCATTGTTACTCTCACAGTGTGCTTTGGGTTGTTGTCCTGCTGAAAGACACACTCCTTGCCTACTTTAAATTTTCGTGCAGAGGCTAACAGGTTTTTATCCAGTATCTCACTGTATTTAGCAGTATTCATCTCCCATCAATCCTGACCAGCTTTCCAGTCCCTGCTATTGAAAAGCATCCCCATTTCTAGGATGATGCTACCTTCACCTTACTTTACAGTAGGGATGGTGTTACTTGGCTAATGCATAGTATTAGATTTAAACCACATGCACCACTTAGTGTTGAGACCAAAAAGTTCCACTTTAAGTCTCATCCAACTCCAGGACCTTCTTTCACATCTTTACAGTTACTTCAAGTGACACTTTGCAAAGCCTTTATGGGCAAGGATATGTTTTTGTTTTACTAGGTTTTCTTCCTTACCACTCTTCCATTTTGTGCAGGGCTGATGGAGTCATGAACTTAATCACCAGTTGCTGCCATTGACTTCTGCAACCCACTCAGAGTGACTGTTGGCATCACAGTAGCCTCTCTTACAAGTGCCATTCTTCTTCAGCGACTAAATGTAGAGGGGCGGTTTGACCTAGGCCAGGGGTCAGCAACCTTTACCACTGAAAGAGCCACTTGGACCCGTTTCCCACAGAAAAGAAAACACTGGGAGCCGCAAAACCCGTTTGACATTTAAAATGAAATTACACTGCATACAACGTTTTGTTTTGCCTTTATGCTATGTATAAATAAACTATAATGTGTTGCATTTATGAAATTGATGAACTCCTGCAGAGAAAACGAAATTACATTTCTGCATGCAACAAAAACATTTTGAACTCCGAAAAAAAGACGTTGGGTTGAAGGTTACTTTTAAGTAAAATACTCAACGTCTATTTGAGTCCTTCTTGTATTTATGAAAAACGCCAAACTTAAATTTGCCGCCAGCAGCAAACCAAAAATAACGTCAGCCAGCTGTCAACCTGAAAAATAAAAGGACTATTTCACTGAACAATGAAAACATATGAATATACGTAAAATAATACGCAATTAAAATATTTATCATACTTCTTCAGGTTGACTCACACCTGACAATGCAGTCGTATTCAGTAGGGATGGATCGATGCTTAGGGGAGTGACCGGGAAGGATAATGTGTTTTTTTCCTCTCTGAACTCACAGAAGCGTTTCCCAAACGATGTTTGCATTGCGATGATTGCAGAATGTAAATACTCCGAATTTATCATGTCGTGACATTGTTTGAACTCTCTCAAATTGGGGAAGTGAGACAATGTGCCTTTCTGTAAATCTCTGGCAAGCAACGTCAACTTGCGCTCGAATGCAAAACATCCTCCAACATGTGCAGGGCTGTACGTCCTTACCCCGTTGAAGAGCTGTGTTCAGCGTGTTCAGGTGCGCTGTCATGTCTACCATGAAGTGTAGCTTTTCCAGCCACTCTGGCTGTTCCAGCTCAGGAAAGTTGAGCCCTTTGCTGCCCAGGAAAGTTTTCACTTCTTCCAGACGCGCGACAAAGCGTTTCAGCACCTCCCCTCTGGACAGCCAGCGATAAAAACACGTTGTAGCGGTTGCTACACGCAGTCAGTAAACTGCAGTCAAAGATAGCTTTATTCGAACTAAACAGCCTTGCTTTTAAGCCTCCCTCAACCCGCCCCCCATGGGCGCGGATGCTGCAAAAGACACGTACTCACAAACCCCCGTAGGCTATCTCCCTTAGCCTGAACGCTGGCTAATTGTGAGCCGGTTCGGATGTGTCAGGAAATGGGTCGCCACAACGTCTTATTTAGATTGTACAAGATCACCATAATCTTCAAATTTAGATTTACATTTCAAAAACTAACAAACTAACATAAAATACATATTAATTAAATACTGACCATGTAGCGGTGTGCTACACGCAGCGCTAAAATTACGACACGGAGTCGGTAACTGCAGTCGAAGGAAAAAAACTTTATTCGAAATCTTCAGCCTCACTTTTAAGCCTCCCTCAACCTGCCCCCCCCCCCCCCCCCCCCATGACGCAGAGGCTCCAAAGCTCTGTGCTCGCAAACCCCTGTAGGCTATCTTATTGTGAGTCGGTTCGGATGTGCCAGGAAAAGGGTCGCCACAACCAATTATTTCCCAAAGCAACAGGGAGCCGCAGCACAGACGTAAAAGAGCCACATGTGGCTCCGGAGCCGCGGGTTGCCGACCCCCGACCTAGGCAGTATGGCTGTGGTTTCGTATTTTTTCCATTTTTTCATGATGAATTGCACTGAGTTCTGAGATGACTTTAGATGGTCTTGTATCCTACCCCAGATCTGTGCTTCTCGGTTGTCATTTTCCTGACTTGTTTTGAATGCTCTTTTGTCTTCATTTTGGTTTGGTCTGTTGAAAATCTACCATTCTGTTGGACTTTACAGAGGGAGGGGGTACTTATTCTTGTGAATACATTGAAAACAAGTAATCCTCCAATTTTCTAGATTAACACATTGGGTGAGTTGGTAAGGTAATATATTGTACCAGACGAAAGTTAGTGTTGTAGTTACAAAAGAGATGAATACTTTCACTCCCTCACAATTTTGATTTTTAATTCTTTGTAAATTGTTGACAGGTTTTGGAATTTTATTTTTTGGTTTCAGATGATGCACCATGTTTTGTAGATAACTCAAAAATCCTTTCTCAATGTATTTTAAACTTAGAAAATGAGACAATAAAATGTGAATACACACAGATTGAGAGGGATTTGATAGAGGTATACAAAATTATGAGGGCTATAGATAAGGTAAATGCAAGCAGGCTTTTCCTACTTAATTTGGGTGGGATTACAACCAGGGGCCATGGGTTAAGGGTGAAAGGTGAAAAGTTTAAGGGAACCTAAGGGGAAACTTCTTCACTCAAAGGGTTGTGAGAGTGTGGAATAAGCTGCCAGCACAAGTCGATTGCAATGTTTAAGTGAAGTTTGGATTGGTATATGAATGGTAAGGGTATGGAGGGCAATGATCCAGGTGCTGGTTGATGGGAATAGACAGCTTAAATTGTTTTGGCATGGACTAGATCAGCTGAAGGGCCTGTTTCTGTGCTGTACTTTTCTATGACTCTAAATTGATTTCACTTAAAATATTTTTACATTATCACTTTTTAACAGACACTTATAAATCATACCTTTATGAATGTCTGTGGCAAACCCAGCATTTACTAGTCAGCTGTAATTGGCCATGAATTGCTACAGATTGGGATAACTAAGTAACCACTTTGCTGTGGGTCAATGGAATTTAGACAGATTTTTTTTCCCTCAGTGAATATTAGAAATCAATTAGAAGCTTCACAAAGTTTCTGAAAATTTCTTTCTTGCAAAAAAATTGTAAACCAAACTCTGTAAATCAAAGTTGGCGCGTGGCCAAGTAGTTAAGGCATTGGGACTAGCGATCTGAAGGTTGTGACTTCGAGCCTCAGCCGAGGCAGTGCATTGTATCCTTGAGCAAGGCACTTAACCACACATTGCTCCAGTCCGCCCAGCTGAAAATGGTAACTAGCAAAATGCTGGGGGTTAACCTCGCGATAGACTAGTGTCCTATCCAGTGGGGGTGGGGGGGGGGTGGGGAGGGAGCGGAATCAGTTGCTTCACACCAAGGAAACCGGCATAAGCACCAGCCTGATGAGCCTATAAGGCTCGGGACAGACTTTAACATTTTTGTAAATCAGAAAGAGTGGATGAAATGCATTGAGAAGTTTAATATGATGTATTGCTGTGGATGTACTGTGGTACACTAGTCATTGCAGTGAAAAATAGATTTGCATATTGATGACATGTACAGTAAAAAAAATAATGGCATTATACTGCAAATTTGATAATGCAGGAATTCCTGTACAGTTATGTGGTAGTTATAGGTCAGTGTTACTGATACCACCACTTCTTTCAGCATGTAATTAGCGGAACTCAAATTGCCCTGTTGTGATTTGATCTCAAATTTCTGATTACAAGGGTAGGCTTTTGGGTGCCTAATTTAGTAACGTAACCACTATGCTACTTTACCTGTGTAATAAATTCACTTCAATAAATTTTCAGCCAGAGAATATAGGGTCAAAAATTTTAAACATGTATACCTAGTTGCTGAAATGGAAAGGTATTGTTCAGGTGGTGGTTCTAGGAATTATTGTTCAAAATAATACCATTTTAAATTGATATTATTTAGATTAGAGATAATTAGTTTATCCCAAATACAGTAGAATCTGGTTAATTGGGCCATCAGTTAATTGGGGCAGCTGCAGGTTTGAGACAATGCTTAAGACAAAAATTTAATCAAGAAAATAGCTGGGATTCCATGTGTTTATTTGGGACTCTGTGCCACGTAATTGGGGTAGGAGACTGTTGTCAAACAGTTTCTAACTAGCACCAATTGTGTGCACTTGTGAGGCCCTTACACACTATACTTTGCTTAGAGCAAACAGGTTTTAAATAACATCAGTTGCGTGTGTTTATGTTCAAAAATTAGTGATTTTTTTTAACCACTGATAGTTGGTGAGGAATGAGCAATTCAGAACGGTTTTGCTTACTGCAGTTTCAAGCATTCAGACTTGGAAATGCTAGAAGTGGCCAGGGATGAAAATGAAGCAATTTCACTACTTCAGCAAATTGAGAACTACGAAGAATTTGAAGGTATCACCAATCATTTTGAATATTACAATGAAAATGAATCTTTGGAGAATACAAACACGAGGACTTCTATATATTGGTGAGACCCGATGCAGACTGGGAGACCATTTCGCTGAACACCTACGCTCTTTCCGCCAGAGGAAGCAGGATCTCCCAGTGGCCACACATTTTAATTCCACATCCCATTCCCATTCTGATATGTCAATCCATAGCATCTGCTACTGTAGAGATGAAGCCACACTCAGGTTGGAGGAACAATACCTTATATTCCGTCTGGTAGTGTCCAACGTGATGGCGTGAACATTGATTTCTCTAACTTCTATTAATGCCCCTCCACCCCTTCTTACCTCATCCCTACTTTCTAATTTTCAATGTTTTTTTCTCTCTTTCCCTCTCACAATAACTGCTTGCCTGTTCTCCATCTTCCACTGGTGCTCCCCTCCCCTTTCTTTCTTCCAAGGCCTTCTGTCGTATGATACCCCGTCCCCGTCCCCGTCTCCAGCCTTATATCCCTTTTGCCAATCAACTTCCCAACTCTTAGCTTCATCCCTCCCCCTCCTGTCTTCTCCTATCATTTTGTGTCTCCCCCCCCCCCTTCAAATCTCTTACTAGCTCTGTTTTTCTGTTAGTCCTGGTGAAGGGTCTTGACCCGAAACGTTGACTGTACTTCTTCCTATAGATGCTGTCTGGCCTGTTGCATTCCACCAGCATTTTGTGTGTGTTGTTTTTTGGAGAATGCAATTGTCTAAAGCATTGTATAAAGGCATCTTTTATCTGCACTGATTTTGTTCATTTACAGTTAATCAAATGAACATGGCAATGTAAACTGGTTGAATTCCTCTGTTGATAACTATTAGGAACTAATACACTGTTTTATAGTACTGTAGTAGTATTTGTAGTGTATTAATACATTCTGTATTTTATTTAAATATGTCATTTGTTACTCAGTTATATGGTAGTTCATTTTTTTTTACACTTTTTTAACTGTTTCCATAAAACGTGGGCTAATTGGGACAGCTGCTTAATTGGGCCAAAGTATGTTTGTCCCAATGTATCCCAGTTAACTGGAATCCATTGTAGTTTATCTGAAACAATAAAACATAAAATGCATCTTAGAAACATGTTTATTTTATTCCTCATTTGCTCTCCAAAACACTTCCCATCCTGGCGTTCTGTTCCAATCTCCATATAAGATCTATTGTATGTTGCCTGGTGGTTACATGACCAATGGTATTGCTTAAATATTCCATGGATTTTGATCTTTTTCTTAATTCTTTATAAAGTTTTCTTCATTGCACCCAAGTGCTTTAGAACTATTGAGTACAAATTACAATGAAGTTATTTTAAAAATAGCTGAATGTTCCATAAACAGCAATATGGAAAAGCTAACTCTATTTTAATGATGTCAATTGAGTGATGAATATTGACCTAGATACCATGAATAACTGCTCTGTTTGTCTTCAATAAAGAGCTATGTGAGTTTTATTTATGTCCACTCAAAGTCGCAATTGGCAGTACTAATAGACCATATTCCTAGAGCATAGAACAGGACAGCACAGAAAAAGACCCTTTGGCCCGTGGTTATTGTTCCAATTTAATTAAAAGCCTAACTAAAATAAGTCCATACTCCTTCCATACTCTGTGTATTTGCATACAGTAGCTTCATAAGAAGCTCTTAAACATATTTAGCATCATATCATCTTTTTGTGTTCTTATTTGTGGTGGCATTTTTTGTGTTGAATATAAATCGTAAAACCCTATTCATTCTTAAGGTTGATATTTGGCTGCTTTCCTTGTTGAATATTTGCACTGCATCATAGCTACTAGCCAAGCCAAGTGGAGAACTAATTAGAAGTTCATAATCTACTACTGTATGTATTAATGGGAGGTGTGGATAGGAGGCTTAACTTTAGCTAAGTTTGCTTATTGTTACCTCAGGGGAAAGCAGAAGAAACTTAGGTTGGGGGAAGATATAGAAAGATAAGTGAATGGGTAACAGTGTGGTAAATGGAGCATTTTAGACCATAAGACAAAGGAGCAGAATTAGGCCATTCAGCTCGTCAAGTCTGCACAGCCATTTGAACATTGTTGGTCCATTTCCTTGTCAACCCCACTCTCATGCCTTCTCCCCATAACCTTTCATGCCCTGACTTATGAAGAATCTTTCAACCTCGGCCTTAAGTACACCCAATGACCTGGTCTCCATAGCTGTAAGTGGCAATGAATTCCACAGAGTCACCACCCTGCAGCTTCCTCATCTTCATTTTAAATGAACATCCTTCTATTTTGAGGTTGTGCCTTCTGGTCCTAGACTCATCCATTATAGGAAATGTAAACTCTATCTAGGCCTTTCAACATTCGATAGGTTTCAATGAGATCCTCCCTCATTCTTCTAAATTCCATCGAGTACAGTCCCAGAGCTATCACTCACTTCTAATATGATAAGCCTTTCATTCCTGGAATCATTTTCATGAACCCTCTTTGAACCCTCTCCAGTGTCAGTACATCCTTTCTTAGATAAAGTACCCAAAACTGCTCAGAATACTCTTGAGTGAGCCTCTCTGGTGCCTTATAAAGCCTTTGCATTACATCCTTGTTTTTATATTCTAGTCCTCTTGAAATGAATGCTAACATTACATTTGCCTTCCTCACCACTGACCCAATCTGTAAGTTAACCTTTAGGAAATCCTGCATGAGAACTCCCAAGTCCCTTTGCACTTCAAATTATTGCATTTTCTCCCCATTTAGAAAATAGTCTACACTCTTACACCTACACGAGCATACACTTCCTGATACTGTATTCCATCTGTCACCTCTTTGCCCAATTTCCTCATCTAAGTCCTTTTACATTCTCCCTGCTTCCTCAACAACTACCAGTCTCTCTACCCTTCTTCGTATTGTTCACAAACTTAACCACAAAGCCATCAATTCCATCATCCAAATTATTGACATACAATGTGAAAAGAAGCAGTCCTAACACTGATCCCTGTTGAACACCACATGGGCGGCCAATCAGAAAAGGCCCCCTTTATATCCACTCTTTGCATCCTGCCAGTCAGCCAGTTCTGTAATACCACGGGCTCTTTTCTTACTTAGCAGCCTAATGTGTGGTACCCTGTCAAAGGCCACACATTTTGTGAAGGATAGATGTCTGATTGTCCATCTTGGAACAAAAGAATGAGAAGGAACAATAGTTAAATGGCTAGTTTTAAAAGAATTAAAAGAACAGTTAAATGATAGTTTGATCATTTGTGAACATTTGTCTGTGTACATCAATTACTGAAAATAAACTTGCAAATAGAGCAAACATGGAGGAAGCCAATTCATACCAGACAGCGCCCTCTTCCTGTGTATCATCTATAGCCCTTTTTCTATCTAAAAACCTCTTAAACCCTCCCAAACTGCTTGCTTCTACTGCTACACCCAGCAACCTATTACAGGTGTGTTTTTTTTTTAAACTTGCCCCTCACTTTGCCTATAAACCTTCTCCCCTAACTTAAAAGCATGTCCTCTGGTATCTACCCTGGGGGAAAGATTCTGACTATCTATCCTATATATGCATCTTGTAATTCCAAAGGAGTCTGTCAGGTCTCTCCTCAGCCTCCATTGCTCCAGGAAGACAATTCAACTTTGTCCAACTAATCCTTACAGTTCATACCCTCTAATCGAGGTGGCATCCTGGTGAACCATTTCAGCACTCTATCCACATTCTCCATACCCTTCCTATTATGGGGTAACCAGGACTGCAGGCCCAGTATCCTGGTTGAAAACAGACATCTTTTTCACACATCTCCCTCTTTCTATTTAAGTAAGCTGACTAAAATAAATGCTGGGCACTTTTCATGAAGGAACTGTGCACACAGTATTTCCATACGATTGCTCTTCCCTTTATCATTGCAGGCTCACCATGAAAAAAGTACTTGGGTTGCCACAATGGAGAGTTGCCACACCATATTACTGCTCTGGAGGAATCAGATGACAACCACACAAGAAGGCTAGTGGGGATGGACAGTGAAAGGCTAGGACCCTTGTCTATCCCATATATAGTATCTCATATGGCAGTGAGGAGCTAGATAGCATCATCTATGTTCTGGAGGTGGTTCATGTTTCTATATATCAGCCACCATTGATGCTTCAGCGGTATTGAAGCTGATGATTCAGATTACTGTATCTATAGTCACCAAGCTGGTTATTTTAAATCTTCATACTTCTATGGAATCTTGTATGGAACCCATTAAAGTTCTGTTAACTTGAGTTTGTGATAGTTTTTTTCCCCTACGGGGTAAATTCTGTGCTGGAACAGAGATATGGCACTGTATTTGACCAGAGCCCTTAGGAGCTGTTTTCCATTAATTGTTTGTTAAGTTTCAGAGGCCAAGAGGCATTTGCAACTGTTATATTGTCTCTGTTATATGACCTGCACACAGTTGCATGCTTGGTTACACTAGCATCAATATGAAGTTTAAAATTTGTATTGTTCTTAGGCAAAACCTTCACTCAAACCCAGCTTCCAGGGCAAGAGCTCTAAGTGAGCAATTAGTATATAGATATCTGTTTCTCCATTACGTAAAGGAGGTGGCCTTGAATCACGTCACTGTGAGAGTGATGTGATTATGGTACCATGACATCAACATGCATTGTTTCCATGTGGAAATTCCATGAGGGTTAGGGAGAGAAATATTAAATTAGAGTTGTGTAATAAGTTTAATTTATATATTTTAATCATGTAAATGAAAATACTTGTTTGTGTTTCTATGATGAATTAAGGCACTCATGTGTAGCTTTTACATTCCTTTAGAAAAAGCATTTTGGTGATCTTGGAGAGGAAAACTAATACATTGTATTAGTGTTGGTGTATTGTCACATGTACCAAGATGCAGAAAGTTACCGGAAAAGGCCAGCAATATCATGAGGGATCCTACCTACTCTGCTCATAGACTGTTTGTCTTACTCGCATCAGGGAGGAGGCTACATAGCATCAATGCCAGAACCACCAGCCTCAAGAATGATTACTTTTCCCAAATAATTAAGGCTGATCAGTGTCTTCACCACTACCCAACCCACAACTGTCTCTCCCAACCAGCACTACCTTATAATTTCCTGTCAGAGTCACCTTATGTAAAAAGATTATTGTGGTTTTTTTTCATTATTATGCAAGAGAAGCATCGGTCGGAGTAACAATTATTTTATTTTCCTTTACACTAGTGCACTGGAAATAGAGACTAAACAATTTTGAATCTTGAAAAGCTTGCCTTTTGCGTACTGTTAGTACAGATAAAAGTTAGTACTGAGGTAGAATAAGGTAATGCAGAAAAGAAGTGTAATGGCTACTGAAAAAACACAGTGTGTGCAAGTGTGTTACGAGGTGGATTGTGAGGTCAAGGAGTCTGATAATGATAGAATAAAAACTGTCCTTCAGCCTAGTGGTAAATGCTTTTATGCCCGACGGGTGAGGGGAGAAGAGAGACTATCTGGGATGGGTAGTGTCTTTGATTATGCTGGCTGCTTTACTGAGACAGTGAGAAATATATTCAGAGTCCATAGAAGGGAGGCTGGTTCCTGTGATGAGTTGAGCTGTGCCTGCAGATCTCTGCATTTTTTTGCAGTCACACACAGAATAGCTGTCATACCAAGCCATTATTTATCCAGATAGAATACTGCAGTATGGCCTTAATGCAATCAAGAGCAACAGGTGGATAACAAATCATTGAAATGCAGATGTCATTTAATAGCATTATAATAAAAGGAAAAGCCATGCTTCATGGGTTTTTTTTTGGGATCATTGTGGTCAGAGACCCTACAGGCACAGTGGCACAATTATCCCCTTTGGGTAATGGTGCAGAAAATTAACTATACTCAGGAAACATCCTAATGGTGATCTTTTTACTTGTGTTTCTGATGGATGTAATGTTTGATAATTATTAGAATGTTATAACAGCCTCAGGTTTCAGTAGTACATGAAACAAGTTATTTGAAGGTTCAGCTTTGTCTTCAGGTTAACATGTTTGATTATTTCCGTACTGGTACTCATCCAGAGAAACAGGGCATTCCATTATACTGGTATCTCATACACTTTCACTTGACTCTCATTTAAAATAAGACTGTAATTTCAGTGGGAGTTAGATGGTATCACCAGAACCCAAAATCAACATCAGTGAGCAGGTATGAAGTCAAGTTTGTTATTTGTTGCAGGATACTCTGCCTCTAACCTGCAGTTATGCCCACGGTCTGTATGGTTGATTCCAGTAGGTGCCGATTGCTAGAATATTGATAATAGGTGATTTGATGATGGTGATTGAAATGTCACAGAAAGGTAGAATTTCACTCTCAATTCAGATGGTCATTGCCTATTGCTTAACTAACAGGTATCAACCAGACGGTTACCTTCCATACTTCATCATTTCAGCAGGTGAGAATGGGTGGACCTAGAAAGGAATGCAAAGGAACATTATTGACAACAAACAATTACAATAACATCCTTTTGTCTCTACTATGATTCTGGATATGGAGGAGATTTCCTCTTGATTCCTATTTTCTTCAATTTCATCAGTCTTCCTTGACCACACTAGATTCTGTGAAGTCACTTTCACTTTACTCTGATTTGAAATAAGGTTGAATTTCAATGGAACCCAAAATAAACATTAGTGAGCAGGTGGTTAAATGCTGATTTGTTTCTCTCTTGATGACATCTTCCATCATTTTGCTGATGATTCAAACTATTGTAGTAGTAATCATGTGGGTTGGCTTTGCCTCACAAGGTATGGACAGCTCACACACGCTCACACAAGAATTTTTCTACAAGTGTTAGATAGATGCCAAACTTGCTGGAATAACTTGGCTAAAGGCAATATTTGTAGTGGATCACAAACAAGAGAAAATCTGCAGATGCTAGAAATCAAAGTAACACATACAAAATGAGGGAGGAACTCAGCAGGCCAGGCAGAATCTATGGGAAAGAGTAAACAGTCAACATTTTGGGACAAAACCCCTGAAGAAGTCCGGATGAAGGGTCTCATCCCAAAATGTCAACTGTTCACTCTTTTCCATAGATTCTGCCTAGCCTGCTGATTTCCTCCCGCATTTTATATGTATTACTTGTAATGGATATTGTTCCTCAGTCTTTTAAGGCATCATGATTGAGGAAGGAGCACAAAGATTTTCCAGTTCGTAGTTACAGTAAATGCAGTGAAAAAAAATTAATTTGGGCTTTGCTTGATTAGATAGATGCTGGTTTATCAAGTTCTAGCCAATTTGCCAAACATCTGTACTTTGTCCACATTGGCCATCTTGAACTCGCAGTTGCATGATATTTCAATTCCCCTTTCCATTCTCATGCTGACCTATTCATTCTCAGCCTTTCCACTGCCAAGGCCTAACAGAAATTGAAGGAACAAGGCTTCGTATTTCACCTGGCTAATCTACAACCCAAAGGTATGAACACTGAATTTCTCAGTTTCAGGTGACCTTTGCCTTCACTGTCTTCTTTCATGGCCCCCTCTCTTCCCCTCCCTCAGATCCTCCTACAGTCTCCTTTTCCATACCCCTCTTCCAGCTCCCATCATCTTTTGTTGTTCCCATCCCCCTCCTGGATTCATCAACCCATTAGCTCCACAGGGTAAATCATTGTCCTCAACCCATCAATCTGGTTCCATTTGCCCTTCATCAATTGCTTATTGGTTTCCATTATCATCTTTACTTATCAGATGCCAGCTGTCTTCACTTTTTCTATTCCCACCCTTCACCTGCCTCCTTTCTTTAGCTATCTGTGTCGATTATCCACCTACTTCCATTTCCTGGCTCCACCCTTTTCCCTCCACTCACTGGATTGATCTGCCTGTCTTCTTTTACTCCCCACCCCACCTCCTTTCTGGTCCACCAATCTCACTGAACTCCTGTCTCACTAAACCTTTTTTGTTGCCTTGACTATTTCCCGCTGCCTCCTTCTTCTACCCAGTCCTGATGCAGGGTTTTAACATGAAATGTCGACAGTTCACTAACCCCGACACTTCTCTAGCCCACACTGCTACTTCAGTAGATTATTTTTCCAGACTCCACTGTCTACAGTCTCATATCTCTATTGTAATTTACTTGCTCCTGGACAGTCATAGAAAAAGATTATCTTTGACCCGTTTCACTGAATTCTTTGATCATCAAATTTTGTTTTTCTTTAAATGCTCATTAGAAGCAATGCTCTGATGAAAATCTGGTGTATTCAGCATTCTTAAGTACAGAAAAGTTTGGTTATCTGGCAATTTACAGTCCAAAAAGCCTTAGTAACTGGCAGTTCAGAAATGAAGGCTCTAAGCCATTTTCCAATAACTGGCCATCTACACTCCATGTCTGTGTTTTATATGTTGGTGTTTAACCAGGTTTATTTCCATCTCACCACACATCATAAAGATCAATAGCTTTGTGATAATATAATTTTGCAGTATGTAGTACCAGTGTAATAACTGTACAGCATTTGTGCTATAGAAACAATAACTTTAATTCCTCCTTTCAGCAGCATGTTTGTTTTACTTATGTTTGCAGCATCTGGTGGTGTAAAATTGCCTACTGCAATGAAGTTATTCTTTTTATGACAAGATTCTCTATGCTTTTGAACGAGAAAGTGAAAAGAAGAATTCTGGATGAAACTGTTTCATGAAACTATATTAATGTATAATTTATGTTGCTTTATAAATGCAATAGTTCTCCAAACACCATTGTGTCATGCTGCTTTTCTGGGTTAATAATGTGTTACTGTATTGATCTGTGGTAAATGCCATTTTTTAATCTCTATAAGCACTGTTTTTTGTACTTGTATACTTAGCAGACTTGGAGAAAATAAATAAAATTTCTAAATGATAAAACTGCTCTTTCACTTTTATGTTAAGGCATAACAGAAACTCAAAATTGTTAATGAGCTTGAAGTTGATTTCAAACAAACCAAGAAGTTAAATGTCACTTCATGGAGCATGAATAAATTAATAATTGGGGCTCAGGGAGAGTTTATGGGGATGATGATGGAATGCTTTGTTTCCCTTAGAACATGCATTTAGTCACCATGTTCTTTTTTTTAAATTACACTTCAGTCATAATGTTTTGAAAGGGCAAGATTAATCTGGACTGAAAAAGATCATGCACTTCGTTGAAGTGCTGATATAAATAAATTAATGCTTAAATTATTTACCAATCAAAATTTATTCTGATAAATAGACAGTTAGACAGAAAAGAAAGCTGCTGTTTTGTAATTGTAGGCCCTTTGAAGGGATTTCTGGCCTCATGAAAATCATCCTGAAGAAGTTTTATAAATAATAGACATGGTTATTTATGTCCAATTCAGTCCCAGAATTGTTGCACGTTACTGTCTTTTGCTGATAAATTAGTAGAAGGGGATCAAGCTGATTTGTCCTGTCTGGCCCAGTATATTGATTCTACAGAAGAACCCTTACCAAGTTACAGTGAAAAGCTTGTCTTGCTTCGTGTTCATATAGATCAGATCATTACTTTGTGCATTGAGCTAAAACAAGTTGAAACAAGAAACCAGATAGAATAAAGTCCAGTGCAGATATATAATAATCATAACAAGGTTGATTGTGAGGACAAGAGCCCATCTTATCGTACAATAGATCTGTTCAGAAGTCACAATAGAAGCCGCCCTTGAGCGGTACACGCTTTCATGATTTTGTATCTTCTGCTTGATAGAAGAGAGGAGAAGCGAGGATGTTTGGGTGGGTGGGTCTTTGATTATGTTGGCTGCTTTACTGAGGCAGCAAGAAGTATAGACACAGTTCATATGGGGGAGGCAGGTTTCTGAGCTTTGTCCTTAACTCTGCAATTTCTTGCAGTCACATACCAAGCTCTTGTGCATCCAGATAGAACGACTTCTATTGATTTAAAAATTGGTAATAGTCAGCTGGGACATGCCAAATACCTTTAACCTCCCAAGGAAGCAGGGGTCTTTGTGAGCTTTCTCAGCAGTGACATCATCGTGGTTGGAACGTGACAGGCCATTGGTGATGTTCAGTCCTTGGAACTTGAACCTGTCAACCTCAGTATCGTTGTAAAGAGGAGCATGGCACCTTCCCCCTTCCTGAAGGAAATGAACTAGCACTTTTTTTTGACATTGAAGTAAAGGTTGTTGTCATGACACATATCACTAAGCTTTCTATATCCGATTCATCATAATTTGATGTACTACACCTACTACAGTGTTATCATCTACAAAGTTGTAGATGAGTTAGAGCAGAATCTGACTATGCAGTCATGATTGTACTGGGAATGAAGTGAGAGTTTTAGGATGCAGCTTTGTGGAGCACCAGTGTTTAGAATAATGTTGCTTCCAATCTTTACCAATTGTGGTCTGTTGATCAGGAAACCATGAGTCGAGTTGCAAAGACAGGTATTGACTCAGTCTGGAATTGGATGATGAGTTTGCTTAGAATTATAGTATTGCAGGCAGAGCTGTAGTGAATAAACAATAGTCTAATGTAGATGTCTTTACTGTTTAAATGCTCCAGAGTTGAATGTATGGTCAGGGAGATGGCATTTACCCTAGATTTGTTTTGGTGGTATGCAAATTGCAGTGGGTCAAGATTGTCTGGAATGCTGAAGTTGATGTGTGCCATGATGAAGCACTTCATGATGGCAGGTGTCAGAGCCACTTTATTTCTTGGCTACCAGGATGATAGTGGTGTTGTCAAAGCAGGGAGACATTAAAAATGTCTGCAAGTACTTCTGCCGGCTGATCTGCTTAGGACCTAAGGACATGGCCACTGACACCATCTGGCCCGAGGGTTCCCATGGGGTTAACCTCCAGAAGACTGATCTTATGTCTGCAACTATGACTGTAAGTTTAGGTGCACCAGGTGTCAGGCTTGGTGGTGACATATCCATGTCGTTCTGATCAAAGCTCAGTAGGCATCTTCGGTTGTATGGGAGAATACTGGCATAACAACTTCTCTTCAAAAAAAAAAGGAGTCAATTAATGTCTTAGATCTTTAATGTGCTATAGTCCTGGTTGTAAAATGATTACATTTGTATGGTATTCCATGTAATTAATTTAAACTAAATACTGAAGAATTTAAATTAAGTTCTTGACAGTGTATCAACCTTGATATATGTATTGAAGATTCTGTGTGTTTGTTGACTGCATCAATCTTCACAGTAAATGCAATCCATAGCAAGTTTCTATCAGTTTTTGAAAAAAAATTACAAATGCTTTGCTTTTCATTTCATGCAATTGAGAACAAGAAATTAATACTATGTTGCACTATAGTTGGGATGCAAATATTTATATGGCAATGCAGCAAATTGTTATACTAGGTACACATATTAAAGGATTAATATTATTCATCACTTCAAGGAGAAGAAAAACAAATTGCACTTTCCCTCTTTTGCTGTTCCATTTCTTCTCTTATCTGGGTAAAACGATTGCTATTAAGAGTTTTCAGACTTCGTGAACATTTTTTAAAATAATAGCAAAATACCCTTATAGTTGTGCCTGACTTGAGGATTTCATGGTGCAGTGACTTGTGGCTCAAGATGTGAATATTCTTTAAAGACAACAGTGCTAAGTCATCATTTATTCAATATCTTATTTGGTTTTGATTGCAGCGTATGGTGCTGGTGAACACGGTAGACATTGTTTTTCCAAGAGTCCAAACAGAATCAGAGTCAGGTTTAAAATGACTGGCATATGTTGTGAAATTTGTTAACCTGTGGCAGCAGTACAATGCAGTACATGATAGATATAGAAAAAGACAGAATTACAGTAAATATATAATACGTATATGTATTAAATAGTTAAATTAAGATAGGTAGTGCTATAACAGAAATTTTTTAAAGTAGTGAGGTAGTGTTCATGGGTGCAATGTCCATTCAGAAATCAGATGGTGGAGGAGAAGAAGCTGTTCCTGAATTGTGGAGTGTGTGCCTTCAGGCTTCTGTACCTCCTTCCTGATGGTAATAATGAGAAGAGGTCATGTCCTGGGGTGGGGGTGGGGGTGGGGGGTCCTTGATGATGGAAGCCGCTTTTCTGAGGCACCGCTCCTTGAAGATGTCTTAGGTACTACAGAGTCTAGGGCCCATGATGGAGCTAATTTTACAACTCTCTGCAACTTACTTTGATCCTGTGCAGTAACCCCTTCACACCAGATGGTGATGCAGCCAGTCAACAAGAGTAACAAATACTGTGAAGTACTTCACAAGTGCTATGAAGAAACTGTTCTGTATACAGGGTATTATGAAAGAAATGGGAAAAGCTGATAAATTTAAACAATACTGTATATTTATTAAAGGTGTTTTTAATGGATGTTTCTACTAATCAAGCAAAATTAAAGTAAAAAATATTTACCATAATTTTTTTCTACAAATACAATTAAGATACAATTAAAAATGCAATCAAATCTACTATTAGGAAAGAAGGAATCAATCAAATCCTTGTAAATATATTTAAAATAATTTTAGGCCTAAAGAGTTATTGCTGGAAATATCCTAGAAAATATTGAAACTTTGAAGTATATTTGCATTGGAAAGCCACAGTGCAACTGCTGGTAATACTATGAAATTAACATTTATATGGTGTCTTTTACATTAGAATGCAGAAACTATGTGTTAGTTTAAAGTACAAGAGATATATGGAAAAGGACTGAACAAATTCACAAATAGCTTGATTTAATTTGTTTTAGCTGATATAAGGTAATTACAGTATGATGATACGTATTATATAATTAATGCCAAAGGATCCTTTAATCCACCAGAAAAACAAGACTTGTGTTAGCTTCCCAAGTGAATGACTAGTGCTGTAACACCAGTACAGATTGTATCCAAGCTGGTTTACAGAGAAATATATATATCATACACAATACAGTTGCACCTGTAATTGTGAGTTTTTTTTGGAGGAGTAAGGGATGGGGAAAAGTTATATTACTAATTTTTAAAAAAAAAGTTTGCAGAATAACTGAACCAAAATGCAAAACCATGCTATGTGATGTTCTTAGCATTTTTCTACAGCTGCATTTAATTTAAAATTTTTAATTTGCCATAAATTTTGTTAATGGTGCATTTATAGTACCTTCAGATTAGTATTTCTTTTTCTTTGAATTTGAGCAATTATGGAAACATTGAGATAAATATTCAGGGCCAGACAATGTTGAATTTTGATCTACTGCAACAAAAGTATTAGGTATCAAATGAACAGTTGAAAGTTCTTAAAAACACTTGCATGCAATTCTTTGCAGATTGATTTTGAAAGCAAAGAACGTTATTGCTAGTATGTTTGGGTGTAGTTGTAAAATTCCATGCCTGTGAATAGTTACAAGAAATAAATATTTAATTTTAAACAGAGAGAGCAGACTTAGAAATACATGGATTCAGCTGAAACAAAATGAACTTCCTATATCCCCTAGATTTCAGATTCTCTCCATTTGCCAAATATTTGCAATGTTAAGATGTCAAGTTGTCAGATAAAATTGCACTTTTTAAAAAAAATGCAGTCTTCAGACAACTAAATGATTTGAATAAGGTTTGATTTTTGAATATTATAATACCATTCGGCCTTGAAATACTTATATGTACTGTAGATCTGCATTCTATTCTGACTTGAAGATAAATAATTCTGTCTTGCTTTTATTTTTTTTAATTATTTTTCAGATTCCTAATATTTTAGTCCCATGTTTAGTATGGAATATGTCTAGTTCCAGTTTGATTACTGAGGTAACATCGTATTCATTATCATAAAGAAGAGAAAATCTGCAGATGCTGGAAATCCAATCAACACACACAAAATGCTGCAGGAACTCAGCAGGCCAAGCAGCATCTATGGAAAAGTATACAATGGACATTTCAGGCCGAGACCCTTTATCAGGACTGCAGAAAAAAGGATGAGGAATCAGAGTAAAAAGTTGCGGGAAAGGGAGGAAGAAACAGAAGGTTGATAGGTGAAACTGTGAGGGGGAAGGGGGAAGAAAGGAGCTAGTAAGTTGATTGGCTAGCAAGATACAGGGCTGGAGAAGGAGGGAACTGATAGGAGAGGACAGAAGTTCATGGATGAAAGGAAAGGGGGAGGAGCGCTCGAGGGATGTGTTGGAAGGTAAGATGATAAAGTGAGAGAGGGGAATGGGGAAAGGTGAGGGGGCGGCGTATTACCAGAAGTTTGAAAAATCGATTTTCATGCCATCAGGTTGGAGGCTACCCAGACAGAGTATAAGGTGTTGCTCCTCCAACCTGAGTGTGGTCTCATTGCGACAGCAGAGGAAGTCAGTCTCTCTCTCTCTCTCTCTCTCTCTCTCTCTCTCTCCCTCTCTCTCCCTCTCTCTCCCTCTCTCTCCCTCCCTCCCCCTCTCTCTCCCTCTCTCCCTCCCTCCCCCTCTCTCTCTCTCCCTCTCCCTCTCTCTCTCTCCCTCTCCCTCTCTCTCCCCCTCTCTCTCCCTCTCCCTCTCTCTCCCCCTCCCTCTCTCCCTCTCTCCCTCTCACACACACACACACTCATATCAAATGCAGACAGGTGGCACTGAACACCTGCTCACCTGTTGTTCTCATCCCCGTTGATTTCAGTCTTCCTCAAGGATCAGTGTGAAATGGAGTTGATCATGGGTTACTGATCTGCCTCCATGCTTATTACCTCTAGGCCACACACTACATTCCAAACCTCACTGAACTCCCTCGAAGACAGCAAAGCACTAGATCGCTCAATCAGCAGGAAAACACACCATCAAAATGTAAATCACAGGTTCCAATTGCACACAGCTTAATAGCAGAATCACATATGAAAGAAGTAGTTTCATGAACTGACTGAAGGACGTCACCATTGGTTGTGTTGTTTGCTGGTGCCATCTTCAGTTATTAACACATTATTAGTGTGTTAAAAATGAGAGTAGATAACAGCAGATACATAAATTGTTATAACAGGTGGGTGGCTCTTTTTGTTTTCCTCTTTCTTTCAATTCTGAGTACATGGATGGAAAAGATCTTGAGGGTCATGGGCCAAATGTGAGCAAGTGGGCATTTTGGCTGGCACAGACTAGTTGCATTAAAAGACCTGTTTTTGTACAATATGAGTCTTTGACTTAAAAATACTTGGCAGATTTGAAATTCTGTGCCTATGAAGCTTCAGAAAGATTTGAAAAAGAAATAAACTTTGAGAAGACAGGTGAAATAGGAAAATGTAACATTGCAATTTTGATGCAGAATTGTGCCAGGTTGAAAGATCAAGGAAAGAAGACACAGAATTATTTATTTATTTGTTTATTTGGGACCTTCTGGCCCTTCAAGTTGCACTGCTCCAGCAATACCCAACAAGTGTGATTTAATGCCAATCTAATCATGGGACAATTTACAATGAACAATTAACTGACCCAGAATGTCTTTGGACTGTGGGATGAAACTGGAGGACCCCGGAAAAAGCCCATGCATTCCATGGGGAGGATGTACAGAAACTCCTTACAGATTAAACTCCAAACTCACAGCTGTAATAGCATTGTGATAACCACTGCGCCACAGTGGTGTTGGATAAATAACACTTTCAAAGTGAAACATGAGGAGATATTGCCAGTATAGAAATTCTTAATGGTGTGATAACAGGTCAACAAAACTATTAATTAAGATTTGTAGGTTTTATAAATACCTCCTTGGAGTATTAAGTAAGGAGTGATATTATCCTGTGCATCCCTAATACTAAAATCAAATGAAGGTCTCAAGGGTAACTTGAGACAAGCAATGCCTGGTCAAATCCACTAGCAGATTTGAAAATATATGGAAGTGGCTAGGATTGTATTTCACTTCGGGGGAAAATTAATTTTCAATTGTAAAATGCTGAAAAACACAATATGCATATGAATTTAAAGGTAATAGTACATTACTACATTATTACTATATTTGGATTTTATTGTCATCCTATGTTCAAATTTAGAAACACAATTAAGTGACCTACTTTGCAGATAGAAACTATTGATCCAGACTAAGTAAATGACCCAGTAGTTCCATTTAATTTATGGCCATTAAATCTAATGAGCAGTTCTGGATGTCGTGATATTAAAATGTTTAAATATTCCTGTGGGTCTGAGCTAATCTGGTTTATGTGAATGCATTGCTGTTAGCAATGAAAATGCGTCAAATTTTTTATGATTGAAGAAATGTTTCAATTCGAAATGTGTATAAACTGGATGCGTTTTGTAATCAAACTCAATCAAGAATTTTTAGACATGTCTTGACCACTTTTTTTTCAAAAGTACTAGTTTTTTGTATCTTTTCCTGTATTTTAGAGGGCGGTCATGTTAATATTTTGGGCACACTTGAAGCTTCTCTGCTTCTAACTACTGGACTTCTCTAGTATTTTCTGCTTGGTTTCAGATTACAATTGGAAAAAAAAAGCACATTAAAAATGCTTAGAAACATGATAGGTCTTTTGGATGTATATTTTGAACTCAAATTTGCAGTTTTTCTCAGGTTAAGGCCCCTTTTATAATTCAAGTATGTGTAACTTAACCTTGTTTAGTAAGGTATGTTAGTAAAAGATTTGAATATAGCAAAACTTACCTATATATGGAATGTGTTGGATTTAAATTTCTAAAATTGTCAGAAATGAATTATTTGAGATCTAAGGCATTGTAGACAAAGCTATCATTTATTACATCCCTAACTGCCTTTGAAGGTGACAATAAGTCACCACCTTGAATCTAGTCCATTGTTTCTGTGGTTGCACTTACTTTCACTGTAACACTACCCATTTAATTTTACAGAGGCTCTTTTTACTGCTTCCACAGTAATCAGTTTAATTTTCACTCATGGCAGTTCAAGCATCTACTTTCATAATGATGTCAAATTAATTTTGAATGGACTTTGGTGCTGATTTTCTGATGTACGTAGCATTGCTGAGCCTATACTAATGCTGGGACTGACATGTAAGTCTACAGCAGACATGAGAGGTTTAGTGCAACATTTCATGAGATTAGGTTTCCTTTTCATTTTGTACTTCAAAGAAATAAAATTGTTTTATCCCTCCATAAATTTGAATGGTGCATGTTTACAGAGTTGTTTATATACTCTGGGGACATCAGTCAGTACTTTCCAATCACAAACAAGAGAAAATCTGTCTGATTACATACATATAACCATCAATGTTATAGCCTTCAGTGTTTGCCACTTGGTACACAGTCAAAGTACAGATGAAGACTATTTGACCCAATGTTTGAAAGGACAATTTAATTTGTAACTCCACCCTCGTAACCTTGCAAGAAGTTCCTCTTCTGGCCTTAATTAGATAATCAGCCTCCTTAGTCATGTTACAGATACCTACCAATGTTTTGCAATAAATGCACTTTGGGTGCTATTTGGTTTCTGTTTGCCTTACAATACCAGAATTACCAAAAAAAATCATAGATCAGTTAGACTTCCATGAGTTTACCAAAGCCTGATGGATGTACAGAATATCCATTATTCCACTCCACCGTGGGAGAGAGATTCAGCCTTGGCTGTGTAATTTTCATTAATTCTGCTTTTAAAGTGTGGTGTCCTGGGCAAGGCCAGCTTTCCTTGATCTGCTACAGTTCCAGGTAAAAGCACTCTACAGTGCTTTAGGGTAGGAAGCTCCCATAGTTGGACCCAAAGATGATGAAGACTGGCCAGACTTTTCTGGGTCAGTCAAAATATGTGGTTTGAAAAGGTACTGCTGCACATTTTTCTCCTTGAAAGTAGAGGTTATAGGTTTATCAGGGTGCATTGTTTTGAATGGTGGTTAATTGGTTGAGAACAGCTACAACTACACTCAGTCAGGCAAATGGAGAGTATTCCATCACACTCCCGATTTGCCTCTTAATCGTTTAATGGTCCATGCCTGAATGTTGATAATCAGACACGAACGGCTCCATTTGAGTGATACAAGATCATCGATTAAATGATGTTTTACTCAGTTTCAAAATCACAGTTGAAGTAGCTGAAGGTGGTTGTGCCCAGGATACTGCTCTGAGGAAGTCGGTGGTCTGAGATAAGTGTGTTTTCTCCTTGATGGTACAATCACACAAAGAAGCCAATTTTGCTGGCATCACGTTACTTCTCAATGTGCCATAGTAGTTACAGGTTTTACATTTAACCCTTTGTTACTGACACTCAATGACAGACAAAGACATAACCATTGTTGAATATTGCCAACAAGTATGGTCAAATTTTAAGTGTTAGAATAGAAATGCTTTCTTTCATCTTGTCTTGCAGATACCATGCAGGTCTAATATTATAAATTTTGCCTTTATTGTAATGTTTTGTGTTCCTTGTATAAATTGTACACACTAAGCACTCCTGTAAGTGCATCATATTCCACAACACTGTCAGCAGCATGAATAATTTTTGACCTTTAGTTTCTACATTGTGCCTTCTCAATTCTGAACAAAGAAAAGTTGAGGAATGTTGACCACACAGTAGTCTTATCTGAAAATAATGAAGGCTTAGATTTATACAGGATTAATGTGAAAAAAACTTGATTTATTTTTACATTAAATGATTTATATTTCATTACAACATGCATTTGGTAAATAAAAACATTTCACAAAGGTTTTACCATAAAAAGTAGATTTGCATGAAGTGACAGAAAGCATTTCCTTATTGGATGGGTTAAAGTTCAAAGTAAATTTATTATGAAAATACATATAAATCACCATATACTACCCTGCCATTCATTTTCTTGCAGGTGTTTACAGTAAATACAAAGAAACACAATGGAATCAATGAAAAATTGCATATAAGATGAACGACCAAAGTACAAAAGACAACAAAGTGTTCAAATACAAAAAGAAAAAAAGTTATAAGTAAATAAACAAATATCTAGAACATAAGATGATGAGTCCTTGAAAATGAGTCCATAGTTTGTGGGAACAGTTCAGTGTGAGGGTGAATGAAGTTATCCCTTCTGGTTGATGGTTGAGAGGTGGTCACTGCCTGTAACATTTTTTGCTGTAAATGTCACTTCCTACTTACTCGCCAAAGTTTATATGTTATCTCAGACAAAAAAGTAGATGGTTTTTAAAAGTCGTAATCCAGGCGATCTAGTTGGAAACAAAGAGGCTATGCTGGCCAATATGCATTGGCAAGTGAAACCATAATAGCAGTAATGGGTGAAGAATAGTTAACCAAACATCATCATCATTTGCATGGTTCAGCGGACCACTAGATAAATTAACTCAAGTCTTGAATGTGTTTTTTTTTAGCAAAGTCAACAGATTTTATTTGGATAAATACTTTGACTATTCTAAACAGGATTGTTGAGAATGTATCATTGAACCCCCATTTCAATTGTGTTCATTGTATGCTCAATACTTAATCTCTGAAACATGGTCTATTTCTAATCTCTATTTCTGTTCCTCTGCTAAGGGAGATGTTTTGTGCTCTTGGCAATGTCTTCTCCATCTCTTGAGAGCATAGAGGGGAACCTTCATGGATGATTCCTGCGCTTACATAAAGGCTTACATCACACAAGTGCCAAGCTAAGATTGCTTCTAACAAGAGAAAGTCTAAGTACTTACTCTTCATATTCAGTACCATTAACTTTAGTATTCTAGACATGACAATTTATGAGTTGTGATCAAGACAGCCACAAAAAATCAAAAGCAGATATCCTATGGTGATGGACACATGACCTATTTCCCCAAACTCTTCCTAAAAGCTAGGTTGGGAACGATAAAATATTCACCTCAAGCCAGGATGAGTGAACTCAAACAACACAGCACAAGCGAGGACAAGTAAGGCAAGTTACTTGGCATTCCTTACACTACTTCTAAACGTTCCCCTTCACATTAGCAACAGTGCAACAAGCATTGTAACAATTTGTCCGGAGTTTGACAGCATCTCCATCAAACATCGATTATGAACTAAGAGGAGAGATGCTTGAGAACATTATGTGTTAAGTTGTTTTCCTTCAAATATCACTCTCATGGCTTAAAATTATGTTACCATTCATTTATAAGACCATAAGACATAAGAGCAGAATTAGGCCATTTGGCCCATCGCGTCTGCTTCACCATTCACTCATGGCTGATCCTTTTTTCTCCCTCTCAACCCCATTTCCTGGCCTTCTCCCCGTAAACTTTGATGCCATGACTAATTAAGAACCTACCAATCTCTGCCGTAACTACACCCAACAACCCGGCATTCACAGCTGCATGTGGCAACAAATTCTGTAAGTTCACCACCCTCTAGCTAAAGAAATTTCTCTGCATCTCTGTTTTGAACGGATGTCCCTCTGTCCTGAGGCTTGTCCTAGACTCACCATGTTGAGTCTAGTTCACCACCTTGTTCACCATGGCAAACATCCTTTCCACATCTACCCCCATACTTAGAATATGGGCATGTTAAAATATTGCCTGTTCTCAGAGGATCACACATATACACATTTAAATTAGTCTTATTTCATGATCCCCACTGCTGAAACTTCGGGAGAAAAATGTTCTGAGTGACTGACAAAAGCACAATTTTCACTTTGTCAGTGATTCATTTTGTCACATTGGGTCTTTGTGCTGTAAATAGAACTTGCAATTATTTTAAGCTGAATTAGTATCAAGTAAATTTATTGATGTCACACTTATGTAAATGTGTCTTCAATTTTTTTTTCTAAACCAAATTTGGTACATGAACTTAAACAATTTTAAAAATTGTCTTTAAATCTGTTAGTATGTTTGGGGCTTTAATTACTAACTTTTACCTGAATGGATACCAAATGATTATTGATTATCCAAATGTGGAAAAGGTTGTACAATTTAGAATGTTTATATGAAAATAACTGTGTTGGATTAAGTTAATTTGGATCCTGCTCATTGAATTGTGTCTATCTTGAAGAAAAGATGTCAAGGGTAAATTTTTTACTCAGAGAGCGGTGAGTTCATGGAATGGACTGCCAGCAACGGTGGTGGAGGTAGATACAATAGGGTCTTTTAAGAGAATCCTGGATAGGTACATGGAGCTTAGAAAAATATAGGGCTATGGGTAACCCTAGGTAATTTCTAAAGTAATTACATGTTCGGCACAGCATTGTGGGTTGAAGGGCTTGTATTGTGCTGTAGGTTTTCTATGTTTCTATGTAAATCGATAAAAGTAAAGAAAGCTTTTTGTACGTGTCTTTAGAATAATGGGTAAATGTTTTATTTTCCCTGGAAAATTCAATGATAGTTATTTGATTGAAGTAACAAATATCACCACAGACTTTGGAATCATAAACTCACATTCATTGTCACAGAGGGCTGTGGAGGCCAATTCATTAGGTATATTTAAAGCAGAGGTTGATAGGTTCCTAATTAGTATGTCTAAAGTTATGGAGAGAAACTCAAAGTTTCAAAATAAATTTATTATCAAGATACACATGTGTCACCATATACAACTCTAACATTTGTTTGCTTGCGGGCATACACAGTAAACCCAAGAAACGTAATAGAATCGATGAAAGACCATACCCAACAGGATAGACAGACAGTCAATTTGCAAAAGACAACACACTGCAAATCCAAAAGAAAAATAAAGAAATAATAATAAACAAGTAATTAATAAGTATTAAGTGAATGAGATGAAGAGTCCTTGGAAGTGAATCCACTGGTTGTGGGAACAGTTCAGTGGTGAGCCAAGTGAAGTTGAGTGAAATCATCCCCACTGGTTCAAGAACCTGATGGTTCAGGGGTAATAACTGTTCTTGAATCTGGTGATGTGGGTCCTGAAGCTCATGTACCACCGTTCTGATGGCAGCAGCGAGAAGAGAACATGGTCCAGGTGGTGGGGTCCTTGATGATAGACAGTGATTTGCTGCAACATTGATCTGTGTAGATGTACTCAATGGTGGGGAGGGCTTTACTGTGATGGAAGGCAGGAGAATGGAGTTAAGATGGATAGTAAATGAACCATGATGGAATAGCAGAGGAGACTCCATGAGCGGAATGGCCTAATTCTGCTCATATGTCTTACAATTCAATTGTCTTATTAATTTAAAGGTAAAGGATTCCTGCCTGCTCACTATTGTGTACAAATTTAATTTTTAAGGAGTTGTTCTACTGGAAAGTATGTGAACTTTAGCTCAAGTAATTTTTAAGAGCTTCTCATATATGCTGCATCACAAATAGGACCTGTGTTTTGTTGTTATTGTGTTGCTAAAGCTTGAAATAACAGCCATCGACATTGAATGCCAGTTATATAATAGCATATCCTTTCTTACTGTCTTTTTAGCCTGCAAATGGAGCAGTCAGTTAGCTCAGAAAATGTTAAAATAATCCTTAGGCACATTGCACCATTTTAAGTGCTCATTCATTTGGGTTATCTGATTTAATAGGTGGGTTCATCAATGTATGATTTAATGGATGGGTTCATCATTGTGAGGTTAGATTGAAATCTATGTTTCTAACTCTGATGCCAATGAAATGTCAGAGTACCCAGCCTCCTTTAGAAGACAAGAAAATCAGCATCAACTTGTATTTATGCAATGTTTCTAATGTTAATAATACATCCAATTGGATTATCAAACAATATGTGAAACTGACCCACAAAGATATCAGTAAGAATGAGCAAAATTGCAGATATCATAGTATATGAGTGGGAGAAGAAACCATTTCTGGTGAGTATTGTGGCTCACAATACAGTTGAATACAGTTGAAACAGGGAATAGTAGTTCTAACTAGCTGGACAGTGAAGTATAGCGTTATCAATTGTTACACAGGGTTTCATCACATTGGGAGGTGGGATAGGTTACCACAGTTAAGGTCACAAGGAATCTTTTGAATTTAATTCCTATTCCATTACTTGAGACTTTCAAAATTCAACATGTGTCCTACTTCACAGACGGTCTCTTTGCCTTATCACTCTTGTTGACCTAAACTGGCTGTGGATTGGGCAGTGACATAATTTTAAAATTCTCGTCCTTGTTACCAAATATCTGCATGATTCCAGCTCTCCATAATCTTTTCTGACCTGTAACATTCCAGTATCTCTGCATTTTATTTCTGATTTCTTCTGGTCATCAAACTTAGCTGAAGAATTTGCTTGCCAAACCTCCATTCCTCTCTATCCTCCCAAGGCACTCCTTCAAATCTTTACCACTGACTAAATTCTTGGTCATAAATCTTTTGGTATGGCTAACTAATAATTTTATTTAGTGTTTTTTTATTTGAAGAGCCTTATAATGTTGTTATTGTTCAGGAAGCTTTATAAAATTATAAACTATTTCCCTATATGAGTGCAGGCATCAATCACATTGTAAGGATTCTAACATAGAATTATGGGAATGATGGATATGGATTGGGGAGGCAAGAGGACATTGATGGACTTTGAATAAGCAAGGGAGGTTGAAGCAGCTGAAGTAGTTTTGTTGGACAGATGGATAAATGGTGCTTTTTTCAGAGGTGTATCTGACAGAATCATAAGCAATATCAGCTGACATTGTTGGCAAGGTAAATTGGATGGTTAACAGTTAGCAATAGATTCAACAGCAGGAGGTGGAATAATAACAATGCTGGAAATACTTGGCAGATCAGGCAGCATGTGTGTGGAGAGAGAAAAACAGTCCATGTTTTTGGTTCATAACTTTTCATTGGAGCTGTTTAAGATTTAAAAAGCAAACAAATGTGGTAGAAAAGTGACGGGTGAAAAGTATAAAGGAGATATCAGTGAGAGGGTCCTCCAAGAGGTCCACAACCTTGTAGTGATTTGGAGGCTTGCGTACCTCAGTGACCCGGAGAGCTACATAGGCTGGAGTCACAGCTTTATGCTTTAGCTGTTGGTAAGGTCACCCATGCTAGACCAAGTTCTCCAGTTTGGGAGGTTCAGCTCAAGGTTAACAACCTCAACTGGTCAAACAAAACTATTACGGAAACAGCAATAGCTTGACTGACAGTAGTGAAAACTAAGAGGAGGTTACTGGCACAAAGAAGGAAGCCCTGAACACTGCCAGGGATGGAGAACTTTCATTGCTACCCTAAATGCCAGTGGCATAATGCACAGTAAGAAAGTAAGTAAGTGAAAGGACAGGCTTGAACAATACAGGTGTTGGTACTGTTTGACAAATTATATTGCATCATTATTCATTATGATTAATCTGCATTTAAATGGGACACAAATGAAAACAGTAGCAAGGGAGGGAAAAAGAAAAATACTGTAACTGTAAAATAAACATCAGAAATGTTGATGCTCAAAAATTTTTGAGTTCTGTATGAGATCTGGAAGCAGCTCCAACACAGCTACCAATGTACAGCATTCTGCCAGTACCTTATGGGCAATTCCATTCCCACCATTGGTAGTATCTACATGAGGTGCTGTCTTAAGAAGATAGCATCTGTCATCAGAGATCCCCACCATCTGGTCCATGCTGTCTTCTCACGCACCATCAGGTAGGAGGTACAGAATTCTAAAGTCTCACATCATCAGGATCAAGAACAACAATTTACCTTCAAATATTTAGTTCTGGAACCAACTGGCATAACCTTAATCACTGTAGTTCAGTAACACTATGACCATTTGCATTCACTGGCTACTTTATTAGGTACACCTACTCATTAATGCAAAAAGCTTATCAGTCAATTATGTGGCAGCAACTCAATACATAAAAGCATGCAGATGTGGTCAAGAGGTTCAGTTGTTGTTCAGACCAAACTTCAGAATCGGTTAGAAATGTGATCTAAGTGACTGACTGTGGAATGATTTGAGTACCTCAGAAGCTGCTGATTTCCTGGGATTTTCAAACACAGCAATCTCTACAGTTTACAGAGAGTGGTACAAAAATACAACTAGTGAGTGGCAGCTCTGTGGGGGAAAACTTCTTGTTAATGAGAGAGGTCAGAGGAGAATGGCCAGACCGGTTCAGGCTGACAGGAAACAATAACTCAAATAACCATGCGTTATTTGAGGAAACAGTAACTAAAATAACCACGTGTTACAACAATGGTGTGCTGAAGAGCATTTCTGAACGCACATGTCAAGCCTTGAAGTGAGTGAGTTACAGCAGCAGAAGGCTATGAATGTACACTCAGAGGCCACTTAATTTGGTACAGTAGTTAACTAATAAAGTAGCCACTGAGTGTAGATCACTTAATACTAAGATAGATTTTCTTTTGTTTTAAAACAAGAGAAAATCTGCAAATGCTGGAAAAATTGCTCGTTTCTGTAGATGCTGCCTGGCTTGCTGAGTTCCTCCAGCCTTTTGTGTGTTTCTTTTGTTCTAGTTGTGTTTTTTGTAAACATTGTTTACTTTTTCTTTTGTGTATGTTGTTTATATGTGTCTGTGTTTTTGCTGCAAATAAGATTTTCATTGCACCTATGCATGCATATACAGTACTTGTGCACATGACAAACTTGACATTGACTTTTGACTTTCACCTGAAAAAGAGAGATAAGGCTGAATAGGACTTGAAACAAGAACTGTTAAATAAGATCATAAGACATAGGAGCAGATTTAGGCCATTTGGCCCATGGAGTTTGCTCTGCCATTCAATCATGGCTGATCATTCATTCCCATTCTCAAACCACTCCCCAGCCTTCTCCCCGTAACCTTTGATATCATGGCCAATCAAGAACCAATCAATCTCAGCCTTAAATACACCAAACAACCTGGCCTCCACAGCTGCCTGTAGTAATAAATTCCATAAATTTACCACAGTCTGACTATAGAAATTTCTCTGCATCTCTGTTTTAAATTGATGCCCTCTATCATGAGGCTGTGCCCTCTGGTCCTCAACTCCCCCACAATGGGAAACATCCTTTCCACATCTACTTTGCCTAGGCCTTTCAACATTCAAAAGGTTTCAATGAGATTCCCCCCCCCCCCCCCCATCCTAAGTTCCAGTGAATACAGGTCCAGAGCCATCAGACGTTCCTCATATGATAACCGTTTCATTCCGGGAATCATCCTTGTCAACCTCCTCTGAACCGTCTCCAATGTTAGTACATCGTTTCTTAGATAAGGAGCCCAAAAGTGTTCACAATTCTCAAGGTGAGACCTCACCAGTGCCTTATAAAGCCTCAGCATCACATCCCTGCTCTTATATTTCAGACTTCTTGAAATGAATGCATTTGCCTTCCTTACCAGCAACTCAATCTACAAGTTAACCTTTAGGGTGTTCTGCACAAAGATTCTCAAGTCCCTTTGCATCTCAGATTTCTGGATTTTCTCCCTGTCCAGAAAATGATATGCACATTTATTTCTTCTACTAAAGTGCAAGATCATGCATTTTCCAACATTGTACAGGTGGCCCCCGTTTTTCGGATGTTTGCTTTATGACAGCTTGCTGTTACGAAAAACCTACATTAGTACCTGTTTCTGTTAACCAAAGAAGATTTTCGCTTTTATGAAAAAAGGACGCCTGCTTTATATGTGTGTTTACTCCAAGAATGACTACCATGACTGTGAAGCCTTGTGTGGGCAGTTGTGTACGTGCATACACATGTACGTACGTGTATACACATGTACGTACATGTGCGTAGTTGTGTATGTGCACGTGTGTATGTGTGCCGATTTTTTTTTCTCCAAATCGATTTTGGCTCGCTGACTTCCCCATTATGATAAGTGAAACTACACAATACATAAAACATTTCTTCTTTATATAGGCTGTATATTTATCATATCATTCTGGCTTTTACTATATGTTTGTGTTAAATTAGGTTTTATGTGTTATTTGGTATGATTTGGTAGGTTATTTTTTGGGTCTGGGAATGCTCAAAAATTTTTCCCGTATAAATTAATGGTAATTAATTAATGGTATAAATGTGAAGTTATCCACTTTGGAAGCAGGAACAATAAATGTGAAGTTAAATGGAAGCAGAAACAAGAGGGCAGAGTATTGTCTGAACGGTGTAGAGTTAGGTAAGGGAGAAATGCAAAGAGACCTAGGAGTCCTAGTTCACCAGTCAATGAAGGCGAATGAGCAAGTGCAACAGGCAGTGAAGAGGGCAAATGGAATGTTGGCCTTTGTTACAAGGGGAATTGAATACAAGAGCAAGGATGTCCTTTTGCATTTGTACAGGGCCCTGGTGAGACCACACCTGGAATATTGTGTACATCATTTAATATTATATTGAAATTTGTCCTCTACTGCGCCTATCGTATTATTTATTTATTTATTAATTATTGTACTGCCCTGCACTGTTTTGTGCACTTTATGTAGTCCTGTGTAGGTCTGTAGTCCAGTGTAGTTTTTGTGTTGTTTTACATAGGTCTTTAAGCTTTTTGGGCACCTTCTCCCATGTAATAGTAACTGCACTCGCAACTATTCAACACTAGTCGATCGTATGGATAGTCAGAGGCTTTTTTCCAGGGCTGAAATGGCTGACACAAGAGGGCACAGTTTTAAGGTGCTTGGAAGTAGGTACAGAGGTGATGTCAGGGGTAAGTTTTTTATGCGGAGTGTGGTGAGTGAATGGAATGGGCTGCTGGCGACAATGGTGGAGGCAGATACAATAGGGTCTTTTAAGAGACTCCTGGATAGCTACATGGATCTTAGAAAAATAGAGGGTTATGAGTAACCCTAGGTAATTTCTTTTTTTTTATTAGTTTTTTTTATACATTTTACAAATTAAAAAACCCCAAATCAAAATGAGGAACATTAATACAGTGCAAAATTAAGCATACAATGACAATATGATACAAAGAAAGAGAATTTTTTTTTTAAAAAAGCACCTAAATTTAAGACAAGTAAACTTAGTATCCTCCCCCAACCCCACAACACAATAAAGGTAATTTCTAAAGTAAGTACATGTTCAGCACTGCATTTTGGGTCGAAGGGCCTGTATTGTGCTGTAGGTTTTCAATGTTTTTATTTAAATGGATAAAAGTACCAGAGAAGAAGGTAAGTCTAAAAGGTGATAAATTCTAAGGATCTAATGATCTACATCCTAGGATAGTGGATGCAGGACTTATCTTTCAAAACTGTGGATGTTGATGTAGTCCTTAGAAATTGGTGGGTAGCAAGTGTGATCTCACTATTTAAAAAGACAGGGAGAGAGAAAAAGAGGAACTTCTGAAAGTTTAATGTAATATCAGTAATGCCCATATATGTAATGTTTGCAAAGAAACAAATAAAGTTGCTGCAACCTGCAATGAACTGACACATAGTTCAGTAAATTCTAATTGTTCTAGTGATAAGAGAAACTGCTTCAAAACTTTTTTGTTGCTGGTAAATTCCGTGACCACTATTATATTTTATTGCAGATGGTAGTTTTTAGAGGAATAATATGGAAAATGTTTAAGATATTAGCTGAGGGTTAACTTGCGTTCTTACACATAATTTCTGATAGAAAATATCCTTACTTGAAACATTATTAAGGAACTTGGGGTAAGCAGTATATTTCAATCTTAAAATGCTATTTCAAATGAGTATTTTTAAGAAATTACTTTTTAAAAAACTAATATAGTAAATAAAAGGCTTTGCCTTTTTTATTTGAAACCATCAGATGTTGCAGAATGACATGTTTAAATGTATGAAATGGCAAACTTCTAAAATATAAAATACTCATTTTAATCCTATTTCACTTCCAGTCATCAGTAGTCTTTGACCCCTGTCTGCAAGTTTCCAACTGGAAACAAACTGCTGACATACACTGATGAAATTTAATTGTCATTGGTTGATAATGGAAATTCTGGCTGTACTTGTTCATGTACTGCAGTTCAGGTTGCCTATAAGAATCAAACTCAGCAGAGATGGAGAAACAATTGTAGACCTCCCTGTCATGGCATAATATTAGATGGCATCTTTACTACAAAAACTTGCATTTGTTGAGTGCCTTTAATGTACAAAAATGTCATGAAGTACCTTTAGACATAATATCAGGTATCAAGGATCTAAATTTGCATTGGGATTAAAAATAATACCATTAATCTTGCTATATTTGAATTTTTGCAAAATTATACTGTGTTATAAATCAATAACTATTTGAGTAATTTGATGACATGCTGAAAGTTAAAAGTTTTATATCCTCAAATGCTTCATTTCTATCCTGACACACCTGTTGGCCTTGTGCAGGAAAACAAAGCAGTGTGTTTAGTTGATGGACTTACAATCTCTGTTATTACTTAATTAATAAAACAGCACAAAATCTAGTTTCCTTGCTGGTAGTTTCCATCAGGTTCTCTAGTCCTATTACTTTTGTCACTATTATTTCAAAATAAGTAAATAAGTAAAAAGATAAATTGGACTAATCATCCATTCTTGTACATTTTTTAAAAATTTAAACACCAGAACAAGGCTAAGCAGGGCATAAGGACAAGATGTATTAGGAGATGAGAATAAATTGTACTAGAGTAGAATCTGTAATGGTTCAGAAGAAGTATGTATGAAAGCTAGAGCAAGGTATTTGGAGAGAAAGGGCCACTTGTTTTTATTTATTTTTAATTAGTTATTAATTACAAAATAAATAAAAACAGGTGGCCCTTTCTATTATTATTATTTATTGTTATTAAATATTCTCAAGGCATGCTATATTGTATTAAGTGCTATCTTTCATCAATTTGCACAGCATAAATAATTTAAAGATATTAAAACACTGCAGCACAGGGACAGGCCCTTCATTCAGACCACATGTCTGTATCAAGCACGATATCAATTTAAACTAATCCCTTTTTCCTGCATATCTCTCCATTCCCTGGATACTCATGTGTTCATCTAAAAATCAGCTACATCTAATTGCCCTCTAATTCAGGCAGATTCCTTGTAAACATCCTGTACCCTCTGCAAAGACTTCACATGCTTCATGCAATAGAGAGGCCAGAACAGTAGGCAGGACTCCAAATGCAGACAGAAGTCATGCTGCAGTTTTATGCAACTGCAAAGTGACTTTCTGACTCATGTTTTAAGCCTTTAGCAATGAAGGCAAGATGCTTACCTACCATTTGGCACACATTTTGCAAATATAATACCATAAGTGCTGGCAAACTGAACTACAAACCAAGTGCTGGAAATATTGTGTGTCAGACAGCATCAATCAAATAAGTCATAGTATAATATTTTATTTCAATGACCATCCATTAAAATACATCTACAGAGCTGCCTAGTGAAGCCCATCACCACTACTGATGCACAGGCTGCTGACAGCAGTATGCTGGAGCCCACTGTCCTGGGCCAATCTTTCAAGTTGTCCCTGGGTGTAGCCCAGCTAAGACAAAGATCTGTTGTCTTTTTCTCCAGTAGTTTTTTCTCTGTTGTTAAAATTACTTTCTGTTGTTTAATCCAGCACATCCGTGGTTTCAAATTGAATTTAGCTGTTCTTATGAGCTTGCAGTGAAATTCAGTGAAAGTGCATACTTCAAGATAGTGATGTAAAATACAAAAGTGCTAGCTATGATGCTGGCCCTTGGGATATGCAAATACTTCTGAGGTGGTTTGTGGCACTTCATTTCCTGGAGACGATAGTTTAGACCAGGAGTTCCCAACATTTTTATGCCATGGACCCCTACCATTAACCAAGAGATCCTTGGATCCCAGGATGGGCGCCTGTTGTAGACAGATATTGATTTCAGAATTAAAGATTTTTTTGTATGAATGCTGAAAACCTGAAACAAGTCAAGGTCATACCAGAAGTCTATAATTGGTGCATTAATATCTGTAAAGAGCAAAGACAAAATATAGTATTTTGAAGCATTTTGCTTCAAAATGTATTGAGCATTCTGGTCTTTAATAGCCTAAATATTTATTGCAGGATTTTCAATAAATACCTCCACTCTATCTGCCAAAAGCAGAATTTCCTAATGACCAACCATTTTATGTCCTAATCCCCTTCCCATTTCGACATGTCGGTCCATGGCCTCCTCTTTTGTTGTTAAGTTAACAAATTTCACGTCATCATGCTGATTCTGATTCGGATGGCCTCCTCTTTTGTCATGATGCCACTCTCAGGGTGAAAAAGCAACACCTCATATTCTGTCTAGGTAGCCTTCAACATTGATTTCTCCTTCTGGTAAAAAAAATATTTCCTCCCCCTTCTCTCTTCTTCTATTCTATTCTCTGGCCTCTTGTTTCTTCTCATTATCTCCTTCCCTTTCTCCCATAGTCCACTCTCCTCTCCTATCAGTTTCCTTCTTCTCCGGCTCTTTGCCTTTCCCACCACCTGGATTCACATATAACCTTCCAGCTAATCCTTCTGCCCTCCCCACATCTTTTTTTATTTTGGCGTCTTTCCCCCCTTCCTTTCCAGCCCTGAAGGAGGGTCAAAGCAAAGCAAAACGTCAAATGTTTATTTCCGTAGATGCTGTCTGACCTGCTGAGTTCCTCCAACATTTGTGTGTGTTGCTCTGGATTATCAGTATCTGCAGAATCTCTTGTGTAAACAAATATTTGTTTTCATAAGAGGTGATCTCACACATCATGAAGACCCCAGAGAGGCTGATCCTGGCTCACCTCTGACCCCTAGTCAGATCAGCACTCAATCTCCTGCAGTTTGCCTACCAAGAGCACATCGGAGTCAACGAGAGGATGATTATAGGGCCCTGGTGAAGAACTTTATCAAATGGTGCAAGCTGAATCATCAGCAGTAAGACAAAGGAGATGGTGATGGACTTTAGGAAGTCTAAACCTGCACTGCCCCCTGTTAATATTGATGGTGGGTACTTACAAGTACCTGGGGGTGCATCTGGATGACAGACTTGAGTGGAACACTAACACAGAAGCTGTGTACAAGAAGGGCCAGAGTTGCCTCTACTTCCTGAGGAGACTGAGGTCCTTTGGGGTATGCAGGCATATTCTTCACATGTTCTACCAGTCTGTTATCGCCAGTACAATCTTCTATGCGGTGGTATGCTGGGGGAATTGCATCAACACGGGTGATGCCCACAGGCTCAGTAAACTGATTAGAAAGGCTGGCTGTGTTATAGGAGTCAAACTGGACACACCGGAGGCTGTGTTAGAATAAAGGACCCAATGGAAAATTCTGGCAATTCTGGAAAATGTTTCTCACCCTCTGCATGCCACCTTGGCTGAACAGATGAGCACTTTTAGTAATAGACTAAGATAACTGCGCTGCTCCAAAAAGCACTACGTGAGGTCATTCTTACCCTCGGCCATTAGGCTCTATAATGAATCAACCTTTAGTCAGGGAAGTGATGATCCTCTCCTGATAGACTGTTTGAGGTGACTATTTTTTATTTTTTCTTACTTCTCCTAATATTTATATATTTGTATATCTGTGCATTTGTAATGCTACTGTGATACTGTAATTTCCTTTGGGATCAATAAGGTATCTATCTTTTTAGCCAATCACCCTGTGCTGGATATTGCAAGTATAATTCTCCTGTCTTCAGCAAATGCTTTCTATTTTGGTTTTGCTTTCTATTTGCCAAACTACGACTTATCTGTTTTGTTTCTTTTCAGATCACTTACCTAAATATTTTCTTCCCTTTCAAATTAGGCTAGCAACAAATAGATATTGACAGTAAGAGCTGGATAATTAATTAACAGCAGAATCACAGCCAGATATAGGGCCTTAGACCTACCAAGCCTGTAGGTCTTGGAAATCAAACAGCCATTTACACTACTCATCTTTACTAATCCCATTTCATTTTCCTCACATTCTTAAGAACTTTTCCCAGATGCTGACACTAGTCTGCACACTAAGGACAATTTTATGATGGCCCATTAACCTACCCATTTTTGCCATGTGGGAGGAAAGCCTTGCAGTCACCAGGGAATGTATAAACTTTATGCAGACAATACTATAGTGCCAACACTAAACACAAGAGCAATGAGGCAGCAAACGTACTACCTGTCCCGCTATGCTACTTGTAGTCAAAATGTATCAGACAATTCTGGAAATGCTCAGCAGATCAGGCGATACCTATGGTAAGAAGTACAGTGTTAATGTTCCAGGTTGAAAATATTTAAGCTGAATAATTTTGGATTGAAATATTAATTCTGTATTTCTTCCCACAAATATTGCCAGTTTTGCTCTTTCCAGAATATTGTCTTTACTTTATATTTTTATCAGATCACATCACAAAGGATTACCACTGTTTATCATGTAATGGATTGTAATCCTTTATGATACCTAAAACTATTAAAATTTCAAGTCATGCTTTGATTTTCAACCTAGTACTGCCCTTATTCACTGATTAGCCATAGTTCGATTTTCCCTGAAGTTATTTCTCAAAAGAGTTTGTATTCTTCAAAAATGATGAATCATTACTTTGAATTTTCAATAGGGGTTGTCTCTGGTTGATTCTTTTGTGATCCATTAGAATATATTCCACAATAATATGTCTTCATAATTCCATGTCATTTTTCTGCCTGTGTCATCCCTTTACATCAGTAGCTGTGTGTAATTCTTCATCTTAAAAAATCAGTTATTGCATTTAAAATGGCCAGTGATTAATGTTCCTTTCTGTCACAATTTTATCAGAATTTCCACCACCCATGAAATGGAGTAAATTTGACTATAACAAGTAAACTGTTATTGTTCAGAATTGGTTACTGTATTGGAGACAAATATTGGAGACAAAATTAGAGACAAGTAAAATTCTTCATTAATTGCTATTAAAATTATGCTCTGTATTTTAAGGTCTTGTAATATCAATGTGCTTTGGACGTTTGAAAAACTTTTGTAAAATTAGCCTGTTTCGAGTCATGACTCATTCTTATCAAAAAGTGGTCTAGGGAGGGATTGTGGACTTTATAACAATGTAATGCTTAATTGCCACTATGAGGATGAATTAAATGTTTCAAAAGTGTATTAAAGCTTGCTTTAGGTTGTGTAAAGAGACAAAAAAGTGACCTTTGAATGTTCTTCAATGCTGTTTGCTGACCTTCACTATCCAGCATTGCTGATGTATGTAATGTAGAAATATGTATACTGGTATTCCAAGATCTATCTATCTTTCCCTTTAATGTGTTTCCCCTGCCATGTACATATGTCTACATAATGCAGTACTTTAAGCATCATCTTCAGTCAACAAATCCTCAAACACATTATGTTCTGCCTGAAGCAGACAGTCATTTATTGAACAGTCAGACAGTTTTGGTTAAATACAGGCCATGTCCTCTTCACCTTTATTGCTTTAATGGTAATGCTTGTAACACACACAAAATGCTGGAGGAACTCAGCAGGACCAGGCAGCAAATGTGGAAAAAAGTGCAGTCAACATTTTGGGCTGAGACCCTTTGGCAGGACTGGAGAAAACAAGATGAGTAAATTTAAAAGGGGGAAGGGAGAGAGAAACACAAGGTGATAGGTAAAACTTGGAAGGGGAGGGATGAAGTAAATAGGTGGGAAGTTGATTGATGAAAGGGATACAGGGTTGGAGAAGTGGGAGTCTGATAGGTGGGAATAGAAGGCCATGGAAGAAAGAAAAGAAGGGAAGAGCACTAGAGGGAGGTGAAGGGCAGGCAAGGAGATAAGATGGGAGAGGGAAAAGGAGATGGGAACTGGTGAAGGAAAGACCTGGGGGGGGGGAGGGGGAGGATTACCAGAAGATTGAGAAATTGATATTCATACCATCAGGTTGGAGGCTACCCAGACAGAATATAAGCTGAGAAGGCAGCTGAAACGTCTCCACCCAAGCAAGGCTGCAGGCCCGGATGGTGTCAGCCCCAGGGTGCTCAATGCTTGTGCCCCCCAGCTATGTGGAGTACTTCACCATGTCTTCAACCTGAGCCTGAGTCTCCAGAGGGTTCCTGGGCTGTGGAATACATCCTGCCTTGTTCCTGTACCGAAGACGCCGCGCCCCAGTGGCTTCAATGACTACAGACTGGTGCCATTGACCTCCCACATCATGAAGACCCTGGAGAGACTTGTTCTGGAGCAGCTCCGGCCTATGGTTAGGCCACACTTAGACCCCCTCCAGTTTGCCTATCAGCCCCAACTAGGAGATCAGGATACCATCGTCTACCTGCTGAACCGTGTTTACCCCCACCTGGACAAGCCGGCAAGAACTGTGAGGATCATGTTTTTTGACTTCTCCAGTGCATTCAACACCATCCACCCTGCTCTGCTGGGTGAGAAGCTGACAGTGATGCAGGTGGATGCTTCCCTAGTGTCATGGATTATTGATTACCTGACTGGCAGACCACAGTACGTGTGTCAGACAGAGTGGTCAGCAGCACTGGGGCTCCACAGGGGACTGTCCTGTCTCCCTTTCTCTTCACCATCTACACCTCGGACTTCAACTACGACACAGAGTCTTGCCATCTTCAGAAGTTTTCTGATGACTCAGCCATAGTTGGATGCATCAGCAAGACTGAGTACAGGGCTACGGTGGGAAACTTTGTCACATGGTGCGAGCAGCATCATCTGCAGCATAATGTGAAAAAGACTAAGGAGCTGGTGGTGGACCTGAGGAGGGCTAAGGTACCGGTGACCCCTGTTTCCATCCAAGGGGTCAGTGTGGACGTGGTGGAGGATTACAAATACCTGGGGATACAAATTGACAATAAACTGGACTGGTCAAAGAACACTGAGGCTGTCTATGAGAAGGGTCAGAGCCGTCTCTATTTCCTGAGGAGACTGAGGTCCTTTAACATTTGCCGAATGATGCTGAGGATGTTCTACGAGGCTGTGGTGGCCAGTGCTATCATGTTTGCTGTGGTGTGCTGGGGCAGCAGCTGAAGATAGCAGACACCAACAGAATCAACAAACTCATTTGTAAGGCCAGTGATGTTGTGGGGGTGGAACTGGACTCTGTGATGGTGGTGTCTGAAAGGAGGATGCATGCCATCTTGGACAATAATTCCCATCCACTCCATAATGTACTGGTTAGGCACAGGAGTACATTCAGCCAGAGACTCATTCCACTGAGATGTAACACTGAGTGTCATGGGAAGTCATTCCTACCTGTGGCAATCAAACTTTACAACTCCTCCCTCAGAGTGTCAGACACCCTGAGCCAATAGGCTGGTCCTGGACTTATTTCCACTTGGCATGATTAACTTATTATTTAATTATTTATGGTTTTATATTGCTATATTTCTTCACTATTCTTGGTTGGTGCGGCTGTAATGAAACCCAATTTTCCTCGGGATCAATAAAGTATGTCTATCTGTCTGTGTTGTTCCTCCAACCTGAGTGTGACCTCATTGCGACAGTAATGGAGGCTATGGATTGACATATCGGAATGGGAATGGGAAGTGGAATTAAAATGGGTGGCCACTGGGAAATCCAGCTTCTTCTGGCAGATGGAGTGCCCAGTGAGGCGGTTTCCCAATCTATGTCGGATCTCATCAATATACAGTAGGTCACACTGGGAGCACAGGGCACAGTATATGACCCCAACAGACTCACAGGTGAAGTGTTGCCTCACCTGGAAGGACTGCTTAGAGACCTGAATGGTAGTGAGGGAGGAGGTGTAGAGGCAGGTGTAGCACTTGTTCCGCTTTCAAGGATAAGTGCCAGGTGGGAGAAGAGTGGGGAGGGACGAATGGACAAAGGAGTCACGTAGGGAGCAATCCCTGCCGAAAGCAGAAATCGGGGGGCGGGGGTGGAGGAAAGAGTTCCTCTTGTCCTCTCTTACCACCCCACCAGCCTCCACATCCAGCACTTAATTCTCTGGACTCACAGTATCTGTCAGTGATAACAACTTGATTTTGATTCTGTACCAAGGTTTCAGTTATATGTATCCTACAAGGGGATACCAAAGCTTTCTGAAAATTTAAATGAATTTGTTGACTGGGCATCTTTCTTCCACTAATTTCAGAAGAGCTTTAGTAGATAAAAATAACTTTGTAATATCTAGCTTTTTCAGAAGGTCCTAAATGATGAGTCTTGATTAAGGGTATCGGCCTCAAACTTCAAATATTTATTCCTCTCCTTAGATTCTGCCTCACTTGCTGAGTTCCTCCAACATTTTGTGTATGTTGCTTTTTTTTAAGGTATGAACGTTGCATATTGATGCCTTTATAAACTCTGCAATTACATTTTCAGTCTACCTGTGCATATATTTTTGTTATGTTGTTGTATGTACATCACACCTCTGAACTCCCCTCCTCCGCTTCCTCTGTTCTTTGCATTTAACACATAATGAAAGTTTTGACTTTCATCTCTGATTAGATTTAATTTAGCACATTGCTAAAAACTCTATATGCTGACAGTCATTATTAGATCAAGCCATAATTACACAAGTATTCCATTGAGCAGGTTATTTCATCTATTGTTTAGCATAGTTGGTTTCAGCAGTCTATTTTAACTTGATTCCATTTCTAGATATTTGAAAAGGATGCATGCAACTGAGTGTCAGAGCAAAGTGCACCAGTCTTCAAAATAATTGTATTTGATCCAATTTACTGAAGTGCTGCACATTTTCTCTCCTAACCTTGGGGTAATACTGCCTTTCGTCAAGTAGATGACCATTGAAAATTCAGATAAATTGCATCTCTGGATATGTGTATTGAGAACTAAATTTTATCCTTAGCAGGAGTAAGACTTATTGGAAACCAATAAGTAATATTTTCCATTTAATAAATTTTTGCAAATAATAACTGTAAAGATTGCTTTTAATTTAATTGAAAGTTCTCCATTATCCACTTACTGTTAAAAAGTGCAGTTGCTATCAAACTAATATTGCTAATAAAATAGCTTACTGAAAATTAAGATGTAACTGTACTTAGAATCAGTCAACAAATGGCAAATTAATTTCAATCTAACAAATTGTAGATGTCACTGTTTTTTTCTTGAAAGCTAGGATATTTAAATGAGGTAGAATGCACATCTGGGAATTGGATATGCAAAAGTAACAATGTATTAGGCATGAAGAAACTAAACAAAGCACAAACATTAGAAGTTATTTCTAATAAATCAAAATGGGTAAGCATGATTCTATTATGTTTTGTAACTCCAAAATATAAAAACTAATTGAAAGGAAAACAAGGGAACCAAGAGATAACTTGTGTATGTTCATTTTTACTTTATGTCATGGTAGCGTCATGATGTATGTAATTGTTATTTTTACATATAACCCATAGTGAATTATTTAACTGAACAAGAATACATCAATATTTTCAATATTACACAAATACCACTGAAATATTAAATACACAACACTCCTCCCTGCTAGCTATAAACTCCACCTCAATATAGAATGCATCTCAATTATATACACTGTATACTGCGTAATACAACTACAATATACAGACATCCACAACATAACAAATGTTAAATTATCCCATTCAGGCCTGAAGATTTAATTGCTGTGGAGGCTTTCTTACTCTTGTGAGATAATGTTTTTCTTGCCAAAGGGGATCACTCTGCTTGGCAGATGAAACTTGTGCCTATGAAATAATCTTGGGTTCTGGGGTTTTTTAAATAATCAGAAGTTCTGGGACCTCCTCTGTAGTGGCTGGAGAAGTTGACTCTGGAACTGTAGGAAGTGGTTTGACAGCTCCAGCCACCTTTCTTCTGGACGTTTTGGCATCTCAAACAGTGCATGGCAAGCTTCACTGGACGATGTGCATCATAACAAAGTCATCTCACACTACTTTGACTATTACCATTTCTTCCTGATATGTAGTAATGAGTTCAAGGAGTGGAGCACAGTAGCCAGGTTTAGCAGGAACCTGTTATAGTAAATGACAAATCCTAAAAAAGACTGCAACTTTGACACGTCCTTGGGCTGTCAGGCATCCAACACTGCTTGACTTTTCTCAGCACACTTGTGTAAAGCTTGTACATCAGTGGTATGACCACAGTAAGTAATGCTTAGTTTAAAGAATTCACACATTTTTCATCATGCTCTGACCTGATAATCGACTAATATCTATGACATTTCTTAAGGTTTTTGGAGATGTTCTTTGTCATCCTTTCTGGTATCAGTGATGTCACCAGGTAACACTGAATGCCTGGACAGCCTGCAGCACCTCATCCATAGCTTTCTGCTGGAGTGCAGGTGTAGATGCTACTCCAAACATAAGCCTATTATAGTGATACAGCCCTTTTGTGAGCGTTTTTTGTGTGGAACACTTGGAGTCTTCTTCTGTTTCCATCTGTAGGTAGGCCTCAGCTAAGTCTGATTTGCTGAAGTGTTTTCCTCTAGAAAGGTTTGCAAATATATCCTCTATCCTGGGCAGAGAGTACTGGGTTGATGGTGACTTTAAGATTACCACAGGTCCTGACAGACCCATTTTTCTTGGTTACTGGGACCACTGGTGTTGTCTATGACCTCAACTCAACCTTGGAAAGAATTCCTTCAGCCTCCAGTGGCTACTTTATCATGAATGATATAAATAAGTGTACGGGCTTTGCAAAACTAGGGAGTGGGATTTTCATTTAACGCTATTTTACCTTGGGTATGTTTGAGTTTTCTAGTGATATACTTGACCACTGCTATGATATCATCCAGTACATTTCGTAATTCACTTTTAGTTGACTCTATTGCAAAGGATGAGGCATGCAAATGGTGGTTCAATCTCCTCTGAAGTTGTAGTTGTCTCAGCCAGACATATTCCCACAATGCTGGCCCTCCTGTTTTTAATCACATACAAGCCCAATGCTTCTAAACTGTGGCTAGTACAGTCAGCCCTCTTATCCGCAAGGGATTGGTTCCGGGACCCCCCCGCGGATACCAAAAAATGTGGATGCTCAAGTCTCTTTTATAAAATGGCGTAGTATTTGCATATAACCTACGCACATTCTCCCGTATACTTATAATACCTAATACAATGTAAATGCTATGTAAATAGTTGTTATACTGTAATGTTTAGGGAATATTGACAAGAACTGTACATGTTCCTCTTGCTCACAACACAAGCAGCGAACAAGACACGAGGTGAATAATGATCAAACGACGAGTAGAACTTGTAATACCTGTACAGTAGTTGTTACACTGTCTTGTTTAGGGAATAAGGAGGAGGAGGAGGAGGCTCAATAATACTAAAGTCAGGAACTGTGGAGGTTGAGGGCAGAGGATCTTCAAGCGTTGAACGTTGAGACTTCAGAATTGTAGATGCTTTAGTTAGAAACATTGTCATAGGAAGCTTCTTTGTCTTTGCATCATCAAACAACTCTTGCAGTGGTTGTAAGCATGTTGTTATCCCTCGGGTGACACGGAGGCTTCGTTCCAACGAAGGATCGAACAACAAGTGCTGGAAGAGCACTTCCAGGTTTTCTCGATTTGCAGTTGGATGAATTTGTGCATGCGGAACTCACAGATAAGGAGGGCCGAGTGTACATAGGAAGCATATCCTTTATGGTCATTTGCCAAAAACTACTGTGGCATGAGGGAAACCCCAGCAATGGTGGTGGAGGCAGATATGATAGGGTCTTTTAGGAGACTCCTGGACAGGTACATGGAACTCAGAAAAATAGAGGGCTAAGGGTAACCCTAGGTAATTTCTAAGTTAAGTACATGTTCAGCACAGCTTTGTGGGCTGAAGGGCCTGTATTTTGCTGTATGTTCTATGTTCTATCTGTGATGAAATGAAATGAAAATTTCAGCAAAGTTTTGAGGAACACAGACAAAATGATGGAAGAACTCAGCAGGCCAGGCAGCATCTATGGAAAGTACAGTGAACGTTTTGGGCCGAGATCCTTCAGCAGGTTTTGAGGAACTGATTTTTATACAGAAAAGGGAGAACCTTACTCAAAAGCTCTTCATCTGGATAAATCAGGTCAAGGCTATGCATTGTCTGAGGACACTGAGGCCAAGACCTTTTGGAGTGCCCAGATAGTGAAGATTGGGAAGTGAACCTGCAGCCACTATTGGGAAGCTTCCTGATCATGCACTAGTCGTTCCTCCATACCACTTCTGAACAACATCTTCTGGTCCTAATTACTCTTCATTGGCTTCCTTTATCTTTTAGAATTGGTTTTAAAATTCTGTTACTTGTTTTTAAAGCTCTCAATTATCTAGAAACATAGAAAAGTTCCATTAGTGAAGTTTGGCTACAGAAGGGGCAGGACTGGCAGCTTAACGTTCCAGGGTTTAGATGTTTCAGACGTGATAGAAGCAGAGGGATGAAGGGTGGGGGGGGCGTGGCATTGCTAGTCAGGGATAATGTTACAGCAGTGCTCAGGCAGGACAGATTAGAGGGCTTGTTTACTGAGGCCATAGGGGTGGAGCTGAGAAACAGGAAGGGTATGACCACATTAATGGGGTTGTATTATAGACCACCCAATAGTCAGCGAGAATTGGAGAAGCAAATCTGCAGAGAGGTAGCAGACAACTGCAGGAAACATAAAATTGTGATAGTAGGGGATTTTAATTTTCCACATATTGATTGGGACTCCCATACTGTTAAAGGTCTAGACCAGTTAGAGTTTATAAAATGTGTACAGGAAAGTTTTCTAAATCAATATATAGAAGTACCGACAAGAGGGGATGCAATATTAGATCTCCTATTAGGAAACGAGTTAGGACAGGTGACAAAAGTGTGTGTAGGGGAACACTTTGGTTCCAGTGATCATAACACTATTAGTTTCAACTTGATCATGGATAAAGATAGATCTGTTCCTTGGGTTGAGGTTCTAAACTAGAAAAAGGCCAAATTTGAAGAAATGAGAAAGGATCTAAAAAGCGTGGATTGGGACAGGTTGTTCTATGGCAAGGATGTGATTGGTAAGTGGGAGGCCTTCAAAGGAGAAATTTTGAGAGTGCAGAGTTTGTACGTTCCTGTCCGGTTTAAAGGTAAAGTGAATAAGAATAAGGAACCTTGGTTCTCGAGCGATATTGGAACTCTGATAAAGAAGAAGAGAGAGATGTATAACATGTATAGGCAACAGAGAGCAAATAAGGTGCTTGAGGAGTATAAAAAGTGCAAAAAAAACTTAAGAAAGAAATCAGGAGGGCTAAAAGAGGACATGAGGTTGCTTTGGCAGTGAAGGTGAAGAATAATCCTAAGAGCTTCTACAGGTATATCAAGAGGAAAAGGATAGTAAGGGATAAAATTGGCCCTCAGGAAGATCAGAGTGGTCGGCTATGTATGGAACCAAAAAAAAATGGGGGAGATCTTAAATGGGTTTTTTGTTTTTGTATTTACTAAGGAAATTGGCATGGAGTCAGTGGAAATAAGGCAAACAAGTAGTGAGGTCATGGAACCTATACAGATTGAAGAGGAGGAGGTGCTTGCTATCTTGAGGCAAATCAGAGTAGATAAATCCCCAGGGCCTGACAGGGTATTCCCTCGGACTTTGAAGGAGACTAGTGTTGAAACTGCAGGGGCCCTGGTAGATATATTTAAAATGTCGGTATCTATGGGAGAGGTGCCAGAGGATTGGAGGATAGCTCATGTTGTTCCGTTGTTTAAAAAAGGCTCTAAAAGTAATCTGGGAAATTATAGGCAAGTAAGTTTGATGTCAATAGTAGGTAAATTATTGGAAGGAGTACTAAGATAGGATCTCCAAGTACGAGGACTTATTAGGGAGAGTCAACATGGCTTTGTGTGTGGTAGGTCGTGTTTAATCAATCTATTGGAGTTTTTCAAGGAGGTTATCAGGAAAGTGGATGAAGGGAAGGCAGTGGATGTTGTCTACATGGACTTCAGTAAGACCTTTGACAAGGTCCCGCATGGGAGGTTAGTTAGGAAGATTCAGTCACTAGGTATACATGGTGAGGTAGTAAATTGGATTAGACATTGGCTCACTGGGAGAAGCCAGAGAGCGGTAGTGGAGGATTACTTCTCTGAATGGAGGCCTGTGACTAGTGGTGTGTCACAGGGATCAGTGCTGGGTCCATTGTTATTTGTCATCTATATCAATGATCTGGATGATGATGTGGTAAACTGGATCAGCAAATTTGCTGATGATACAAAGACTGGAAGCATAGTGGGCAGTGAGGAAGGTTTTCAAAGCTTGCAGAGGGATTTGGATCAGCTGGAAAAATGGGCTGAAAAATGGCAGATGGAGTTTAATGCAGACAAATGTAAGGTATTACACTTTGGAAGGACAAACCAAGGTAGAACATACAAGGTAAATAGTAGGACACTGAGGAGTGCAGTGGAACAGAGGGATCTGGGAATACAGATACATAATTCCCTAAAAGTGGCATCACAGGTAGATAAGGTCGTAAAAAGAGCTTTTGGTACATTGGCCTTTATAAATCAAAGTATTGAGTATAAGAGTTGGAATGTTATGGTGAGGTTTTATAAGGCATTGGTAAGGCCAGATTTAGAGTATTGTGTGCAGTTTTGGTCACCTAGTTACAGGAAGGATATCAATAAGGTTGGAAGATTGGAAAGAAGGTTTACAAGGATGTTGATGGGACTTGAGAAACTGAGTTAAAGAGAAAGGTTGAATAGGTTAGGACTTTATTCCCTGGAGCGTAGAAGAATGAGGGGAGATTTGATAAAGGTATATAAAATTATGAAGATTATAGATAGAGTAAGTGCAAGCAGGGTTTTTCCACTGAGGCTAGGGGAGAAAAAAACCAGAGGACATGGGTGAAAGGGGAAAAGTTTAAAGGGAACATTGGGGGGGGGGGTTTCTTCACACAGAGAGTGGTGGGAGTGTGGAATGAACTGCCAGATGAAGAAATGAAGTGGTAAATGCAGGCTCACTTTTAACATTTAAGAAAAACTTGGACAGGTACATGGATGAGAGGTGTATGGAGGGATATGATCCAGGTGCAGGTCAGTGGGACTAGGCAGAAAAATGGTTCGGCACAGCCAAGAAGGGCCAAAGGGCCTGTTTCTGTGCTGTAATGTTCTATGGTTCTAAAACCTACAGTACAATACAAGTCCTTCAGCCCACAAAGTTGTGCGAAACATGTCCCTACTTCAGAAATTACTAGGTTTACCCATAGCCCTCTATTTTTCTAAGCTCCATGTACCTATCCAAAAGTCTCTTAAAGACCCTATTGTATCCACCTCCACCACTATTGCTGACAGCCCATTCCGTGCACTCACCACTCTGCATTAAAAAAATTGCCCCTGATATCTCCTCTGTACCTACTCCCAAGCACCTTAAACCTGTGCCCTCTTTTCTTTCTTTTTTAATCTTTTTATTATTGTTATTAATATCAACAAAATAAAATTGATACATAGATAATGGGATTACAAGCATACACATTTCAACTGAACATGAAAGAATACATTAGCAATGATTACAGTATAAATGAGTATTCCCAAATCATGGATGATACAATATACAAATAAACAAGGCAAACCTAGGTATATCATAATATATTTAAAAAAACAGAAAAAAGAAAAAGAAAAAAAATTATGCAAAAAAAACCTAATCTAATAATCTAATAACTAATAAGGGAAAAAAAAACAATAAGAAGAAAGAGAAAAAGAAAAAATGGAAAAAAAGGGCTGTTTATAATATCTCACAAAAATACAAAATCATCAGTGTCGTCAACTCCGATCCTCTCAACATATATAAAATCGAAACTGGAAAAACAAATAGGCTTGGAACAGGGTCATATTACATCATATGAAAATATTGAACAAATGGTCTCCATATCTTTTCAAATTTAATAGAAGTATCAAATACAACACTTCTAATTTTTTCTAAATTTAGACATAACATAGTTTGAGAAAACCAATGAAATACGGTAGGAGGATTAATTTCTTTCCAATTCAACAAAATAGATCTTCTAGCCATTAATGTAAGAAATGCAATCATTCGACAAGCGGAAGAGGATAAATGGAGTGAGTCCATCATTGGTAAACCAAAAATTGCAGTAATAGGATGAGGTTGTAAATCAATACCGCAGAAATAATATCAAAAATATCTTTCCAATATTTTTTCAAAAGCGGACACGACCAGAACATATGAGTTAAAGACACAATCTCAGAATGACATCTGTCACAAATAGGATTTATATAGGAGTAAATATGAGCCAATTTATCCTTGGACATATGAGCCCTGTGCACAACTTTAAACTGTATTAATGAATGTTTAGCACATATAGATGATGTATTAACTAATTGAAGAATTTTATCCCAATTCTCAATAGGGATAGTAAGGTTAAGTTCTCTTACCCAATCATTTTTAGTCTTATAAAAGGGTTCTGAACGTATCTTCATAATTATATTGTAAAGTTTTGATATTAGCCCTTTCTGAAAAGGATTTAGTTCAAACAAATTCTCCAAAATACCTGAAGACACAAAATTTGGAAAAGTAGGAAGTACAGTATTTAAGAAATTCCTAATCTGTAAATATCTCAAAAAAAATGAAATCTAGGCAAATTATATTTATTAGATAATTGCTCAAAAGACATAAAACAATTATCCAAAAATAAATCGGAAAATCGTAGTAATCCTTTAGTCTTCCAAGCTGAATAAGCTTGGTCTATAATAAAAGGATAAAAAAAGCAATTGGATAAAATAGGAATATTTAAAACAAACTGAGTCAACCCAAAAAATTTCCGAAATTGAAACCATATACGTAAAGTATGTTTAACTATCGGGTTGTCAATTTGTTTCGGCAATTTAGAAAGAGCAAAGGGAAGAGAAGTCCCTAAAATAGAACCTAATGCAAATCCTTGTACAGATTTAATTTCCAGGTTCACCCAATAAGGGCTAAAAGATCTATCCCAATCCCTTAACCAACATAACAAATATCGGATATTAACTGCCCAATAATAAAATCTAAAATGAGGCAATGCCAATCCACCTTCATTCCTTGCCTTGTGTAAATATATTTTACCTAACCTAGGATTTTTATTCTGCCATATATATGAGGAAATTTTTGAATCAACATTAGCAAAAAAAGATTTCAGAATAAAAATTGGTACCGCTTGAAATATATATAAAAACTTGGATAAAATAACCATCTTAATAGCATTAATCCAACCTATCAGAGATAAAGATAGTGGTGACCACTTAGTAAACAAACTCTGATCAATTAAAGGTAAAAAATTAACCTTAAATAAGTCTTTATAGTTTTTTTGTGATTTTAATCCCTAAGTAAATAAAAGAGTCATTAACTAATTTAAAAGGTAAATTTCCATAAATTGGAACCTGTCTATTTAAAGGAAACAATTCACTCTTATTAAGATTTAATTTATACCTGGAAAAATCACTAAATTGAGCCAACAATGATAAAACTGCAGGAATGGATTTCTCAGGATTAGAAATAAATAATAATAAATCATCTGCATATAATGATAACTTATGTATATCTGTCCCACAATTAATGCCAAAAATGTTCTGTAATTCTCTGATAGCAATTGCCAAGGGGTTTTAAAGCAATATCAAATAATGGACTAAGAGGACAGCCTTGTCTAGTACCCCGAAATAAATGAAAAAAGGGAGATCTTTGATTGTTAGTAAGCACCGAAGCTACTGGAGTATGATATATCAGTTTAATCCAGGAAATGAATGTCGGACTAAAATTAAACTTCTCAAGCACATTAAATATGTATGGCCATTCAACTCTTATCAAATGCTTTCTCCGCATCTAATGAAATAGCACATTCTGAAGTGCTATGTGAAGGAGTATAAACAATATTCAATAATCTCCTAACATTGAAAAAAGAATAGCGATTTTTAATAAAACCGGTTTGATCTTCCGAAATAATTTGGGGTTATACCTTCTCCAGCCTGGATGCCAGTAACTTGGAAAAGATCTTAGAATCTACATTCAATAAAGATATTGGTCTATAGGATGCACAGTCAGTAGGGTCTTTATCTTTCTTCAATATTGAAGAAATGGAAGCTCTATAAAAAGATTGTGGCAGATTGCCCAATCTAATTGCTTCTTCAAAAACCCTGCATAACCAAGGAGAAAGAGTAGCGGAAAAACATTTTAAAAATTCTACTGTATACCCATCTGGACCTGGTGCTTTCCCAGAATTCATAGAGGAAATAACCCCTTTAATTTCTGCATCGTAATAGGAGTTTCTAATATTGAAAGATCATCTGATGATGATTTTGGAAAATTCAATTTCCCAAGAAAATCGCACATGGTATTACGATCATGAGGGAATTCGGAATGATACAGGGAGGTATAAAAATCTTGAAATGATTTATTTATCTCATCATGGTTAACTGTCAGATCCCCATTCTGCTGATGGATCTTAGTAATTTGACATTTAACCAAAGCATTCTTCAATTGACTAGCTAACAGTTTACCCGATTTATCACTATGTATATAAAAATCAGATCTGGTTTTCATTAATTGATTTTCAATCAAAGATGTAAGTAATAAAATATGTTCTGTTTGAAGTTCAACCCTTTGTTTGTAAAGCTCCTTACTAGGAGCAATCAAATATTTCTTATCAATCTCTTTAATTTTATCAACCAATAAGAGAGTTTCCATCTTAGTATATTTCCTCAAACCAACAGAATAAGAAATAATCTGTCCACGTATATATGCTTTAAAAGTGTCCCAAAGTGTTCCGCAAGAAATATCATCCGTGGAATTAGTTGAAAAGAAGAAATCGATCTGTTCCTTCATAAATTTAATAAAATCCGGATCTTGCAGTAAGGTAGAGTCAAATTGCCATTGTCTAGCACTAGAAGCTGTATCCATAAATTTAATAGAAAGTTTTAATGGAGCATGGTCAGAGATGGCTATAATATCATAATTTCAACCAATTACCGATGGAATAAAACAAAAGTCAATAAAAAATAGCCAATTCTCGAGTAGGAATGATAAACGTGAGAAAAATGAAAACTCTTTGTCCTTAGAATGCCGAAATCTCCAAATATCAAAAATTCCATTATCAGTCAAAAAAGAGTTAATACAAGTGGCCGACTTATTAGGTAAAGTCTGAATAGATATAGAGTTGTCCATCAAAGGATTTAAACAACAATTAAAGTCACCACCCATTATTAACTTATATTCATTTAGATTAGGTAGAGAAGTAAATAAGGACTTAAAATAATCGGGGCAATCCACATTTGGAGCATAAACATTAACCATAGCAACCTTTTTGTTAAAAAGTAAGTCAGTAATTAACAAAAATCTACCATTTGAATCCGAAAAGATATCGTGTTGGACAAATGCAATAGAGGAGTCAATAAAAATTGAAACTCCCTTTACTTTGGCATTCGAATTCGAATGATACTGTTGATCCCTCTAAAACCTAAAAAAGCGATAATTGTCCTCTTTCCTCACATGAGTTTCTTGTACAAAAATAATATGAGCATTAAGTCTTTGGAATACTTTGATAATCTTTTTCCATTTAATCGGATGGTTTAAGCCATTAGTATTCCAAGAGACAAAATTAATGGTCTGAGCCATATTTCTGAAATCAACCCTTTGGTATACAAAGGGTTAACCAAATTATGAACTCATGCACCCGGAAGAGGAACAAAAATAAGGCGCGGACCCGGAAGCGACGACATCGCGGGCATTTTTGTAGTTTAAAATCAGCCCAAATGATAAAACCTTAAAAAACTGATATAAGAAACGTAAGTTTTAGATAAAGAACTCCCACCCCCCACCCAAGAGGGAAAAAAAAGACCACCCCAGCCAGGGATAGGCTGGGAAAAAGGAAAGATGAAACTAAATCTACCCCCATATCAGCAGAAGACAACTCCGTATATAAAGGATAAAAAAAAGATCCACCCAAACTCTAAAGAAATAATAATCACTATACTAAAACCAAACTTCTTAATATAATTGGTAGTAAAAAAATATATAATCACTAGTAACTTATAAATCGGGTTAAAACCCAAACAAACCAAAAAAAGTTTAAACTGTGATAAGAGATGCATTATAGGAAGAAGATGAGAGAAAAAAAATAGCAAAATTAAAAAAAAGCCAAAAATATTTTAAAGAAACCGCCATCTTAGTAAAAAAAAACTCACCTTCGAAGGATTATTAATAATGACCAAAGATAAAGTACAGTGGTTGAAGTAAATAAAATAAAAAGATTAGTATGTCGAAAAAAAAACTTTTACTAGAGTATAAAATATAGAGTAAACCTACACCAATAGCCAGAATCAAAATCTGGTTTTGGAAATAAAAACCATCTTGCACGATCAAAATCACTCATTTATTAGAAATGAGTGTCCGTAGCAGTAGGGAAGTTCTCCTTCAGAAAGCTTCTTGCTTAAGATGTAGAAAGAAAAACACGCCGTGGTGCATTCGGAGGCGATATTCTGTGCTTCGCAGGGTATAAGAGCGCAGGTTTTAGATTTTTCTCATAACATTCAGACATCAGAGGTTTAAAAAGAAGCCTTGCCTTCATTACTTCTGGACTAAAATCTTCTACTAATCGAAAATTGTGATCTTGAAATTTGACCATCCCTACAGGCCAAGCCACATGAATAGGTTGCTCTTTAACATGCACATAATGAAATCAGACAATTACAACCGGTGGTTTAGCTGAATCACTTGGTGATCGACGCATAATTCTGTGAGCGCGATCGAGTAACGGAGGACTGTCTGGGAATACAGAAGGGAACGCATCCTTTAAAAGTTGAGCAAAGTACTTCGAGGGGTCCCCTTGTTCAATATCTTCCAGGAGACCAAGTATGCCTAGGTTCTGTCTTCTGGACCGATTCTCAAAGTCAACATTCTTGGCTTTAAGTGTTTCCACCTGTTTAATTGTCGAAAGTAAGTTTTGCTGCAGTTTTTCAATTATCAAGTCTCACTTCCGAGCGTCTTCTTGCAGAGTTGCAATTAGAACTTGCTGCTGGTTAACTACTGAATCCGTCTTATCCATATAATCTTGAAAAGCTTTTATATCTTGTTTAAGAATTTGTCGTTGTTCTTCAAATTTTTGATTTAAAACCTCCAATAACATTTCATAAGTCAATTCAGTGCACTTAAGATCAGTCTGCTTCTTTTTCCCATTCCCGTTAGGATCCTTCCCAGGTTCTCGCCCTTTAGAACTAAGGGCCATTTCTGTATTCATTTCTTCAAAAATTCACAATAAACTCTTAAAGATATGTCCAAAAAAGTAACAAGTATCTTTTGGTGTAGGTAAAAATAAGTTAAATAAGAGTGATCATAGGTTAAAATAAGTAAAGGTTATGGAGTGAATCTGAAACAGTGCTCACTCCATGAGCGTCTCCTGCTGACCACCTGTGCCCTTTTGTGGCAGCCATTTCAGCCATGGGAAAAAGCCTCTGACTATCCACACGATCAATGGCTCTCATCATCTTATACACCTCTATCATGTCACCTCTCATCCACCATTGCTCCAAGGAGAAAAGGCCGAGTTCACTCAACCTGTTTTCATAAGGCATGCTCCCCAATCCAGGCAACATCCTTGTAAATCTCCTCTGTACCCTATCTATGGTTTGTGCATCCTTCCTGTAGTGAGGCAACCAGAACTGAGCACAGTACTCCAAGTGGGGTGTCTGACCAAGTGTATAGCTACAACATTACCTCTCGGCTCCTAAATTCAATTCCACGATTGACATATGCCTTCTTAACCACAGAGTCAACCTGCGCAGCTGCTTTGAGCATTCTATGGACTCAGACCCAATCTAGGATTGATGTATATTACAGAATCATTTTTGTTTTATAATTTTGCTCAAGCTCTTGCAAGTTTTAATCCTCGGGTCTCTGAAATGTAAGCAAACTCCCTCAAAAGAAAATTGGCAGGTCAGCTTTTTGTAAACTACGGTCCTAAACTGTGGAACTCAGTCCTAAAACTATAAAGGATTTAAACACCAGCTCAAAACCTATTATTTAACCTTGCTTTTAACGAACACCATTTTGTCTTTTCTTTTTATGTTTGCACTTTATCCCATTGTAAAACACTTTGAACTACATTGTATGAAAAATGTTCCATAAATAAGTTATTTATTTTTTCTCAGCTCAAGCTGGTAAAACCTGAGGTGCAGGCATAGTCAAGTACACTTATTTCTCAATTGCTAAGATCTTTCAGACTTTTCTAGTGGCATTCAGTTTTGTGGCTTCCTGAAGGTTTACATAAGTATTGCTGTGGAACTAACTGTTTAATGCTAATATGTAGTGCCTTTAGGATGACATTAGTTGTAGATATTACTATCAGGACAATGAATAAGTGTTCATGTTCCAAAGTCTTTCAGCTTCCTCTTTTAATTCAGCATATTTCTGGCATTTTTCACTTATTGATTTCTGTAAGCTATGTGTGTCTGGAATAGCTATATCTATTAATTAAGTTGTTCTTGCTTGTTTATTCTGTATTCTTATATCCAGATGGTTATTATGGATTGTTCTATCTGTAATAATGGACTAGTTGTAGCGGTGTGCTACATGCAGCGCTAAAATTACGACACGGAGTCGGTAACTGCAAGCGAAGGAAAAAACTTTATTCAAAATCCTCAGCCTCACTTTTAAGCCTCCCTCAACCTGCCCCCCGTGGCGCAGAGGCTCCAAAGCTCTGTGCTCACAAACCCCCGTAGGCAATCTAATTGTGAGCCGGTTCAGATGTGCCAGGAAATGGGTCGCCACATAGTCATAATATAACTTATGATATTCTGGCTGTAATACTGGATCAGACTTGTATTTATATAAGGTATAATTTCTTATATGTAATTGTATTTTAAAGCCAGGTTTTGATGAATAACATTTGCCACTTGTTTGTGCCTATGTGAGCAATGAGATTAAGTTAAACTGCTTCAGGAGCCTGTAATGTGTTGGATTGTTTTTGTTTTGTCTTGGCATTTTCTACATTTATCATCTTGAATTTGTTGATCTTCTGTTATGCATTTTTGATCAAATTTTGTGATAACCACCTGGTCCTATATTGCCAAAAGGAACCCTTCTGTTTCTGCGAAGAACCAGGCATTTGATGCTTTCTTGTCTACATTTTATCTGCTCAGATTGTATAGATGTCTTCCATGGAGGGTCTTTTTCTTCATTTTTCTGGGTTGTGCTCTCATTTAACTTTAGTGGTGTATATATCTTATCAGAATTGAATATGCGTGCATGGAGTGCTGAATCCTGTTTTAGAAACATAGAAATATAGAAA